>NC_132997.1:38011992-38321714 GCF_048564905.1 Vicugna pacos | reverse complement strand
AGGCAGAGAAGCAGCTCCTGGGGAGACACCCACCAGAATGTTCTTCCAACCACCCTTCTTGTCTCCTTTGCTCCCCTGCCTCTGCTGTGTTGAACTTGGATTGTGTTTGTGATGATAGAACCAGTCACTGTTCAGCACATAAAACAAGCACAGCTGGCACTCACTGTGGGCGTGTCCCTTCCACCCCGGGTACCGGGTACCGGGCTACTGGACAGCGCTCAGCAGGAGGCGCTCGGGCAGGGGCCTCCTGCTCCCGGCCTTGGCAACCCCATCACAGCTCCTGCTGCTGCTGTTCTGAGGGGACCACAGGGGACAGTACAGCGGAGGGGCCAAGCTGTGCTCTGCGGAGGGACCTGGGGCAGCTGAGGGCAGAAGCTGGCAGGTGAGGGTGAAACTGCTAGAGGAGAACAACAAAGCCCCAACCAGAGATGCCAGCATGCCCTCGGGCCCAAGCGAATGGTGGTTTGGCTTGCCAAAGGGAAGCCGGGACAAAGTGCAGAGTGAGAAGAGAGATGGAGCCTGAAGGACGGAAGCAGTGAAGGAGCACAGCCAAGGAGCTAGGGGAGCATCAAGCCTGAGAATTGGGACAGACCTCGGAGACCCTTAGGGACAGGGTGACATCCGCCTGTATCCTCTAAGCACGCAGGACTAGCAGGGTGATGGGGGAGTGGCGTGAGAGGCAGAAGCCCACCACATGATCTAATACAGTAGGGGCTTCAGAATTAAAAACTCTGGGTCCATGTCCAGGTTTTTTCTTTTTCTAGTAGTGTAAATCTGGACATGCAGCTGAAATAGGGTTACCAGATTTAGCAAATAAAAATACGGAATGCCCAGTTATATTTTCAGTGTAAGTGTGTTACAAATATTTCATGGACCATAGCATCTACTATAAAGGTATTCACTGTTGATATTCATTGTTGCTAACTTATCTGAAATTCAGATTTAACTGGGTGTTCTGTATTTTATTTGGCAACTTTATACCTTCTGAGTATCCATTTTATCTTTGGTCAAAAGAAGATAATCAGGTAAAAGTCTTTCCATTGCTGGAAACAAAAAAGACAATTAAAATTGGCTTAAAAGATAAGGGGGGATTTTTTTGGCTTCTTTGGTGGGAAAGTCCTTATGATGTGGACTTCAGGCATGGCTAGATCCAGCAGCTTGACAATGTCAACAAGGGGTTTTTTTTTCCCCCCAGTTCTCTTGTTTGCTTCCTAGGATGTCTGCTTCATCTTCAATGAGATTGCTTTATTATTAAAAAATGCTGGACACCTGCTTCAGAAGCTAATATTTCCTCTATGTTTAGGAGGAAGGAAAAAACATATCTCCTAGTG
This sequence comes from Vicugna pacos, assembly GCF_048564905.1. Classification (NCBI taxonomy): domain Eukaryota; kingdom Metazoa; phylum Chordata; class Mammalia; order Artiodactyla; family Camelidae; genus Vicugna; species Vicugna pacos. The sequence goes on along the minus strand of NC_132997.1, from coordinate 38,320,383 downwards.
TCTCTCTCAGGAGTGCTGGTAAGCTTTCCCTCTCTACTTTCCCAAACATCTCTCTCCTCATGGCCTTGACTGGGCAACCAATCCATCCCTGGAACAATCTTGGTGGTTGGGGACTGAGATGTGCTGATTGGCTAAAGCAACCCAGTCTCATCCCAGGAGCTGGGTGCAGTTGGCTTCCACAAGGCACCTTGGCTGGTATAGAAAAGGGGTAGATGCTAAAATAGATACCAGGGCACTATGATCAAAGGGAGGCAAGGACGGTTCCAAAAATGCAATGCCCACTGCAAGTTGCTTGAAGAGTAAGGTAAACGAGGCTGACCCCCAGGTGTGTGTGTGTGTGTGTGTAATATTAGTTCTTCCCCTTGGACATGTTGATGGCTCTTTCTTTCCTAGCCCCTACCCGTCTCCTGGTTAGGGCTATGCCCCAGTCTCAGCTCTGCTATCACAGAACAAAGGGGCCTCCCTGGGAGACAGTGAGCGGGGCCTCTGTCCTGGCTGTGCCACGTGCCTTGGGCAGGTCCCTGACCCCCACTGCCCATCGACATCACAGGGGTGTGAGTATGTGTGTCTGTGAGTGCTGAGGGCAGGATCGTACCAGGAGGGCTCTGGATGGAGAAGTGACCTTCGCTGACCTCAGCCTGCAGCGGGGATGACAAGGCCCTAGGGCGCAGGTATCTGCTTTGGGGAAAACATGGGTAGAAGGGCAGGAATGGTGGGCTCCGCTCTCCAGCTGGGGGAGGACCACCTCAGGGCCGAGGGGCAGGAGAAGGACACCCAATCACCCACCCCAGCCCTGCCCTTGCTTGCCCCTCATCCACCTTTCTGGGCAGTAGCAGGCCACAGCCCCACTAAACTCAGCACAGTAGGGGCACAGCACCCAGGCCTGCCAGGCAGCACCGTGCAGGGCAGTCGTGCAGAGCGAACTGGGGAATGACTCAGCCAGGAGCAGCTCTGGTCGGCACTGGCCACACGGCAGATGGGCTCACCATGGGGATGGGCGCGGGGAACACCAGGTCTTCCTGGACTCGGGCCAGGGTGCCCTGTCCGTGGGCACCACCCTACTTACAGACTTTATTAATAATGACAGCTGGCACTTAGCAGGCACCAACTAGGGACCAAACACATTAACCCGACAGCACCCAGAGGTGACTACTACAGTGGAATTGTGAGTCACCCCAAGTCACACGGTTTAACATGGAGGAGGTGGGGGGGATTCAACGTCAGATTGCTCTGACATTCACTGCCACTCATTGCCCAAGCTCGGACAAATGGCCCGGGTCCTGGGTCCTGGGCTGGCCCAGCTACACGTTCGCCCTATGGTTCCTCATTCATCCGCCACAGGGCCCCTGGCTGCCAGTGTGTGTGAGCACGGGGCAGAGAGCACCCTGTCACCGGGTGGGCATCTGAGCTCAGGCAGGCGAGGGTGGCCCAGGCTTCCAGGAAAGTTGCCTGGGTGTTGCCCCTCCGGGGTCTGCTCACCTGGTACCGGGGAGCCGGACACCTCCTTTTCCGCTGCCCAGAGCCTGCCTGGGGATCCCTCCTCAGGGCACTGCCTGGAGGGAGCGCTGGGGCTCCCTGCCCCCTCTTCTCACCCCGCGGCGGCCCCGCGGAGGCCTTGGCCCTGCCCCCGGCCCCCATGTGACCAGCGGGCAGGGAAGGCGGGCAGGACCAGGAGGAAGCTGCCCAGGCCGAACATCATCAGTCAGATCCACGCTCCCTGGCTCCTTGGTGCCTCTGGGGATGGTGCGCTGATGGCCCGCGAAGAGGCTGCAGCTGCCCTGGCTCGGAAACTGTTTCCCGGGTGAGGCCGACCTCTGCCAGGAAGGGCTGGGGCAGGGCGGCTCACGGTCGCCGGCCTGGGGTTTGACTTGGTGCAGAGCGCCCCCTGGCGGGCACCGGCGGGCACCGCCTCCCACGGCCCTGGACAGCTGCCTCCCTCTCAGCCCATCCCCGTGTCCCTCAGCCGCCAGCGCCAATTCGCCCCATCCTCACCTGTAGCCTCACCTTCCCTGGGGCCATGAGAGGCTCACAGGGTGAGCGGGATTCCTGAGGCTTCCTATACTGTCTTCCTCCGTACTGTCTTCCTCCAAGCAGCCGAAATCCGCGCAGCTGAGCCAGTCCTGTCCTAAGTACGGGGAGGAAGTTGGGGCTGGAGAAGTCATTAGCGGGGGAGGAGCCCTCAGGTTGCAGAGGGAGGAGCTGAGCCACTCTCCAAGATTCCAGCATCGCCCAAATCTCCGCACTCTGTGGAATGGGAAACAGGTCAGAAGGGTTCAGAGCATTTCCCAAGGTGGCAGGCTGGGCCTGGGTAGTTGCTGGCACAGGTAAGGAGGCACACGTCCTGCTGCAAGCCCAGAGCTCAGGGCTCCTAAGGAGCAAGGTGTAGTGTCCTGCCCTTGGACCTTCCTACCGAGGACTCGGAAAGCAGCAGAGTAGGTCTTCTCTGCGCTTGCGCGGAGGAGGGCTACTCCTCTGTGCAGGTTGCTGGCGGAGGCGGTGGAGTCGACCAAAGTCGAGTTAGAGTCCGGCCGTGGACACTTCTTAGCTGGGTCACCGGGTAAGTTACACTCTCTCTCTGCACCCCATTCCTCATCTGTAAAATGGGGATAATAATACTGCCGACTCCGGGCTCTGTGAGGATCGAGTGAGGCAAGTCCTGCAAAGAGCCCAGCTAAGTACTCAGAGCTAGTCTTCACGTCCACGATGCAGCGGCACTTCATAAAGGCCCAGGAAGGGCTCTTTCCCTCCCCCTTCCCCCAGCAGCAGCAGCGGTGCTAACCGGGCAGTGCTTAGTTCTCAAACTGAGATTTCTGCAAAATTGAATAACTTCTGCATTTTAATTTAACACGATAAATTAAAAAGTAAGCTCTATGTAGAAGGTGAGATGACGGCCATAGAATCAAACAGCCCCAGGTGATTTTAATGCTGGAGGTTCATGTTTGTGTTTAAAATCAAATTGACAGCAGGTGGCAGAGAACGTGCCTGTCAGTGTTTTAGCACGTTGGACCTGGTGAAGTGGGTCTTTGGGGGAGCCAGCAGCCAGATTGTGGCTGCCTCTTGGGAAAATTTTCTGGGACCTCCCCGGTTACCAGGTTGGAACCCACAGTTTTCACCAAGAATTGGTTACCACCAGTAAGCCGACTGTCTTCTGTGGAGTTAGGGTCCTGTGTAAGGGCTTGGGAGCCCCCAGCTATCAGGGTGGCCACACAGTAATCCTCTGGAGGCCGCTGCTCAATGAGCCATTGAACCCAGCAGTCACAAATTCAGCCAGAACCACTCTATAGATTACCTTTAATTGAGAGTTCTTAGCAACGCTGTTTTGTTTTTGTAGTTGTTATAAGTTATAAGCTTTGGAAGGCCACCTATGGTTTTATGTGTGTAAATATTGACATTGATGCTGGAGCCCAGGGATTGTTTCCTGCCTTCTTTTAAACAGGACTTCCCATTATTGGGTAAAAGAAACTAATGTGGGTACTGAGCAATCATGACTGTAATTGGCAACTATGGCCACAAGATGGCACTCTCCGCACACCGCTTCTGGCATTACTGGCTTTTCCAGCTGCGCACTGCCTCCAGTCTGAGGAGGCCCTTCCAGGGATGAGGGGCTTTGTTGGTCCCGGGGGTTCAGGGGAGCCTCCTGCACAGCACCCATGGGAAGCACATATTTCTTGAGGATTCAGGGCTGGAAATAGGATGAGGCAAATAAGGCATCCAAGGTGCAAATTTTAAGTAGGCAGTGAGGGCCTCACTTGCCTTGTCCCCGTCCAGGCCGTGGGGCATGGTCCCTACGACTTTAGGAGAGAGGAGGATGCTTGACCCAGCTCTCTGGTCAGGTAGGACCCTCCTACCTGGGGCACTCAGGCCCCTTGTCTCCCCCAGAGGGTCCAGCCAGGATGAACAGCTGTACTTTCTGGGAGAAATGGACAAGGCGCTGCCCGCTCCCCAACCCCACCTGGAGTCAGAGGCAAGTGTGAGGGTGCAGGCCAGCCACGGAGAGGCCAGCGGGGTGTGGCGGCCACCCTGGAGGCCCCTCTCCTGCCTGCGGCTTCAGCTTGTCTGGCTCCCACTGAGATAGCGGGGAGCAGCTGTGCTCCAACAGAGGCACAGAGGTCCTGCACCTGTGGCAGGTGTGTGTCCGCCGGGGGCCTGGGTCTTTGGTGGGTCAGCAGTGTGGCCCCTGGGAGCGGGGTGAAGAGAGCTGATCCAGGGAGAAGGCATGGCATGCCAGGTGAACAGGGGATTGAAGAAACTGGCAAACATTTTGGTAAGTCTGAATTGTCATTATGCAGAAAAGAAATGAGTCATGAATGAATGTGGGGGGCGTGAAGGACGGGGTGGAACTAAAATCACATGTGACACAGTAACCAGTGCTGAACACAGTCACGTGATGACAAGGTTGGGGCAAATCAGAGCACTCAGACTCCTGGGTACCGGGGCTCTGGTTTTAGATGAGCTCCGTCCAGTACAGAGCCAGTGCGAGCCACCTTGCAAATTAAAACCTTTTCTAGCAGTCACCTTGAAAAAAGAAGCTGGGGAAATTAGCTGAATAATATGTTTCATTTAATGCAATATATGCAAAATTTTATCATTTCAACATTTAATCAACATAAATATTATTACTGTAACATTTTATATTCTTTTTTATACTGTCTCCCAAAATCTGGTGTGTTGGTTACATTTATTGTACATCTCAAAGTGGATGCTAAACTTCCATTGGAAATATTTTATCTTATATTGAGATTTCACAAAATTTAGAGTTGAAAGAGATGATTCACCTACCCAAATTGTTCCAAACATCTGTAAAAGCTTTTTAATAACTGTGTTGTGTAGCAGTTTTAAAATGTAAATTAAAATCAATTAAAATGAAATGGAGTTGTTTGGTTGATCCCATTTTAAATGCTCAATGGCCACAAGAGGCTAGCAGCCCTACTGTGTTGCACAACGTAGCACTTGACTTTTTAAAGTCAAGCATGCAGGTTAAAATTTTAAGAGTAACAAGTAATGAATAGAAGTAGGATGTATAATTTTCAAACCAGTAGAGGGAGATAAAAGGAAAAAAAAGATAACTTAATAAATTCAAGAAGAGGAAGAAAGGAAGGAAAAAACCTTAAAAGGAAAAATCATGATAAATGAAAAGACCAAAGAAGAAAGTAAAAAATAGGTATAAATATACCAGTAGAATCATGGTAAATGTAAGCAGATTAAGCTCACATATTTAAAGAAAGATTGCACATACTACTATATATAAGACAGATAAATAACAAGTTTCTTCAGTATAGCACAGGGAACTCTATTCAATATATTGTAGCAACCTATCATGAAAACAAATATATGTATGTATACGTATGCTGTACACCAGAAACGGACACAACATTGTACACTGACTATACTTCAATTTAAAAAAAACTCGAAGAAAAAGAGATATTTAGGTTTGACTTAAAAACTCAAATTATAATTGTTTGCCTAGAGAGATACCTAAAACACAAGAACCGAGAAATATTGAAAATAAATGAATTGAAAATGATACACAGTCAAATAGGAGCTAAAAGAAAACTTTGTAGTAATATTAATATGAGATCAGATAAAGGAAGAGGCTTTATTGAGGGTAAAGATTGTTTTTACAAGTGATAAAAGGAACAATTCACAGAGATACAAAAGTCTTGAATCTATACACACCCAAACAACAAAGCCTGAAAGGAAAAAGACAAGCAAATGCAGACCTATGATGTAATGAGGAGAAACGGACAAATGCATGACCTTCGTGGCAATGTTGTGATGATACTCTCAGAAGCTGACAGAGGAACAGAACAATAAGAAATTCATCAAGAAGTACTAATAAGCAATAAGCAAGCTTGATACAATAGATACACAGAGAAGTCTTTGATCGTGCGACGTTTATAGAAATTGAGCACGCATCATTTCACAAAGGAAGGTTCAACAAATAAACACTAGAGAATCCACATTATTCAAAGTTCTCTAATTTCAACACAATAAAATTAGACATTAATGACAAAAAAGACAGGTAAAAATAAAAGTATTTCTGAACACTGAAAAACATCGTGAATTTATGTCTCGAAGGAATTACTGGAATTATGAAATATTTAGAATTGGACGCAACACAAACACCTTGGAAGACTTATAAACAGCTAGTGTGATACTTTGAAGGAAGTTTAGGACATTAAATACGTACATTAGAAAACAAAAAAGCTGCAAATTAGCTCAGCATCAACTAAAGACATTAAGGAAAAGACAACATGTGACGACAGGTTTCTTTTCTTTCCAAGTTCAGCTTCGAAGCGGGTTGGAGAAATGGGTTCTCCATGCTCTATGCGATTTCTAACTGCTGGGGGTCTCCAGGGCTCAGGCCTGCGCTCTTTCTCTTGTGCACATTCTCTCCAATTATCTTACTTATTTCTACAGTTTTAAAATATCATCAGATGAGTCCCAAATTGATGGCTGCAGACAGGGCCTCACCTCTAAGCTGCAGGCTTCCTTTTCTGACTGCCGCCTTGCCCTCACTGGTTGGCGTCTCAAACCTAACGCGTCTAAAACTGGTGCCCCAACCTCTCCCAAGCTTGCTCCTCCTCTCTGTGTCTGTAAGTGTTACTGCTTTAAGCAGAAAGAGCTCATTTGTTTTTAACTGAAGTCCAGTCAGTTTATAATGTTGTGTCAACTTCTGGTGTACGGCTTAATGTTTCAGTCATACATGTACATGTATACATTCATTTTCATATTCTTTTTCATTATAGGTTACTACAAGATATTGAATAGAATTCCTTGTACTATACAGCATAAACTTGCTGTTTATCTATTTTGTATATTAGTATCTGCAAATTTCAAACCTTCAATTTATCCCTTCCCACCCCTTTCCCTCCCAGTAACCGTAAGTTTGTTTTCTATGCCTAAGAGTCTGTTTCTGTTTTGGAAAAAAGTTCATTTGTTTGGCTGGTTTTTTGGTTTTTGGGTTTTGGGTTTTTTTAGATTCTGCATGTAAGTGATATCATATGGTATTTTTCTTTCTAAAAGAGGTCATTCTGGATTTTACTTTCTGACCCACTCCATGAGGAAGCCTTACAGTGACTTCGTTTCCAAAGTACCTTCAAATCCATCCTTTCCTCTGCATCCCCACTACTGTCCTCCTAGGCAGGCCACCACCACTTCCTGTCTGGCCTTTAAAAGGAGCTTCCTTACTGGCTTCCATACATGCCCCACTATCCCTGGGCCATTCTCCACACAGCAGTGAAAGTAGATTGGAGCATGCCATTTCTCTGCTTAAAAGATTTTACCATTAACATGCTTCCCATTACGCAAGTCTCAAGTCCAAATTCCCCTCCAGATCTTAGAAGGGCTCCCTGAGGGGTCCTTGCCTGTTTCTCTACTTCATCTTGTCCCCACTTCCCACACATCTTGCCAGCATTATGCTCTGGGCATACTGGTCACTTAACTCCTTTTTGGCCCCAGGGCCTTTGCACCTGCCACCTCCTCTTTTTGAAATTCTCCCCACATGCTCTCTCAATAAACACTTTTACTTTGTTGGATGAGCAATACATACTAACCTGTTAACATAGGGATTTTTAATAATCTTTATTTCATAGCTGAGGCCCAGAGAGGTTGGGTATATTTTTCAAGACATTTTTGACCAAAAGGTCATAAGCCAACTGGTTCCACCAAAATGTTCTGGCTGGACCATTGGGAGCCCCATGCATGGTCCTCCAGGCATTACTGTATCCAGGAAAGAGAATAATTTCACTTGATGGGCCTTGATCATGTATCCATCTCACTGCCGAGGGATAAGATTGGCTCCAACTAACCCCCCTGGAGTGAGAATGCATGGAGAGGCTCCTCAAAGTGACTGTATCTGTAACAGCCCCAGACACAAACCATTCAAGGTGGTTAAACAGACAAATGGATAAACTATGGCCCATCCAGTCCATGGAGTCCTACTCAGCAATAAAAAGGGATGAACAATTGATATTCACAACAACCTAGATGGATCACAAGGGTATTGTGCTGAGAGAAAGAAGCCAATCTCAAAAGGTCATATACTGTATGATTCTATTTATATAACATTCTCAAAGTGACAGGATTATATACATGGAAAAAAGCTTAGCGGTTGCCAGAGGTTAGGGAATCAAGAGGGCAGGAGGTGGGTGTGATGAACTAAGTCTGTATCTTAAGGGTGGCAACAGAAATCCACACATGTGATGAAACATTACAGAATGAAACACATTGTACAAACATCAGTTTCCTGGTTTTGACATTGTGCTACTTTTACTTGAGGTGTAGTAATGGAGGGAACCTGAGGGAAAGGGTGCGTGGGACCTCTCTGTATCAGTTTTGCAACTTCCTGTGAATTTATTATTTGAAAAGAAAAAGTTTAAAACATAGAGTGCAAAATAGTGAATATTCACTAATACAACTATATATATTCCTAATTTTTTATGAATACACATAGAAAATTCTTAGGATGTTAAACCTTTGCTGACATATAGTATCACCACATTTTTAAAGATTTCTCTAAAGATCAAAAGGCAAAATGTGTATGATAATTAATAAATAGAAAACATTTAACTAAACATTATTGGAACAAATTAAATTTTTATTATGATTTTTAAAAGTATAAAATAAATATAACAAATAAACTTGGCAACCCTGGTGCTCATTTTCCATCTAGTGGGCAGAGTCACACCTTGTGCATGGTATGTCCAGAACTACATATATGCATTTAGGAGTCAGTGAATTGTGTAATTGTTTAATATTATGAAATATTTCCAAGCTACTATGTGGAATCATTGTGCCTGTTGCCCTGATAAGTACCTTTGGGACTATGGATTTGAACTCTAAGTGATGCAAGAGAGTGAATGCTTGGCACTGTTGGGAAATGAGATTTTGTTATGGACTTCTGTTAGTATTTTATGTGGATGGATTTTACATTGGATGCAATGAGGATGCTGGTTACAGTTGACTTCAAAGACTTACCACGTGCCAGGTACTGCGACGCCCTCTTGTTGTCCTGACAACAGCCATCTGTGAAGAAGGGTGTTGCTAGGGACCCACTGTTCTGATGAGAAAGCTAAACCTTAAAGAGCTGAAACGACTTGCCCAAGGCCAGGCAGCTAATCAGGGACGGGGGCAGGACTCACAGCCGGGGCTCTGATCTCAGAGCAGGGGCTTGCAGTCAGGATGCTGTTTATCTGCCCCTGAACTTAACATGATAAATCATGCATTTCCTCATGGTATTAAAAATAACATCTGAAATGGCACATTCATGACTATATTGTATGTTATTTTTAAATCTCCTGAAATTGAACACGTCCCACTGTTTCCAGCAGACAGAGTGCATTTTCACACACAGAGTTGCTTGTATATTTACTTGTATCTCCACATCATTCCATTATTAAAAAAAGACTTGAGGTAGATTTATTGAATACTGGGTCACCTCCTTAGGACAGATTCACAGAAGGGTAAGTCAAGTACTTTAAATTGGGGGTTTTCTAGAAGAAGAAGAAGGCAATCTTTATGGGTCACAGTCACATCCACCACATTTGGAGCAATCATATCCGCATTTCATGGTTCTCTGGAAGCATGGAGAGGTACTTCCGCTGTAAGAAAATTGTCTGTAAATGTTCCCTCAGAACTTGAAGTGAACCTGGGGCTGAGGTTTGAGAATTCGAATGTGCTTCCTGGGCTGGTCCCTCAGTGGGTGTGAGCAGAAAGCAGAAGTGGCCTTGCCTCCCTGCCCCTTCCCCAGACATCAGAATCAGGTCAGCTTCCACCACAGACGGCTCTGGCGCGGGCAGCTTCCCAGGGCCTCTGGGTGAGCCTGGCCCTGGGTGACCACAGCCTGTTTGGGCCACAGGACCCGGGGGGGAATCGGTGGTGGGGAGGGGGCACCTCTCTTGTGGAGCAGGTCCTGCCACTGGGCCTCGCACATCCTCACAGCACCACAGGTCTCCAGGCTCACGGATGCCTCAAGAGGCCCGGGGGGCTGGGGGGGAGGGCCAGCAGCCCCTTTTTAGAGATGTGTGGGTCAAGGCTCGGAGGCGTGACCTGCCCCATCAGCCCTGCTGTTTCTCACCTTTTGTCTCCTCATCCTCCTCAAAGAGTCCCTACTGTCCTTCTGATGAGCCGCACGGCCGGGAACCTCGCTGGCCCTGGAGCATTGGGGGAGGAGGTGTTTCATTTCCTCCTAATTTCTTCTTTGATGTAATGGAGAGGTAAGCAAGTGGTGTGCTGGGAAATGTTTATCAACGGGCTCTCAAAAAATGCATGCATCCATTTATCTATCCATCTGTCTATCTGCCGAACTTTATCACCAATTTTACTGATGTAAAGTATGTGTGGCACAAAATTTACAAATCATAAGAGAACATACAATTTTCTATTGCAAACCCCATATAGCCAATTGATTCTTCCAGAGTACTTGTGCTACTTTTTGCCAAACTCTTGAATCCGTAGTCAACCTATAGTCTTGATTTAACCATGATTGGACGAGTGGAGTTGCGTCCTGATCCACAAGGCTTTACCGAGTCATTTATGGTCATTAAATCTGGGATGTAATCTATGTTTCCACTATTTTTCATCCTCATACCGACTATGTTCCTTAAACAGAAACCATTTTCAGCTTTAGCACTGACGTATGTCAGAGTGTTACTCCATTGTCAGCAGCCCAAGTGACTTTGTTGAACTGGATAATCATTTTCAGACACTGGAAATATATTTCCTCAAGTTTTTTGTTTTGTTTTGTTTTTGTGTTATGTACAATGCCTTGGCTATCAATCCAGCACAATTTAAATTTAATCTACATCACTAAAGTTTTCTCCACTACTTTAATTAAGTCTAATCAACAAAACAATAATTTAAGCACGTGTTTATAGCATCTTCCAGTTTCCATGGTGTAAATTCTCCCACCATGGCCAATTCTAAAATACCAGCATGATGTCACTAAATGCAGTTCGGAGCTGTGCATTGGGACACCATTACATAGCGTGCCCACCACACGGACGCACTGGGGCACCAGTGATTGCCAACAGCACAAGAGCAAGACATAACAAAATGAGTTGATCTTGATTGTTTACTACCTTTGCTTTAAATACTATTTGTTTATTGATATTTATATAAGTTATATAATTTGAATTTACAGTTTTACTGACACAGGAGTATTTTTCCTCTCTCTGAGTCAATCATGTTTCTTGGTTCTACAGTGAATATTAAGTTGGAAACCACAGTATTGTCAATGTTGTTTATTAGTTTTCTAGTTTTTAGAGTCAACTTATTGACAAAGCGTATAGGAGACTTAGTTCGCGAACACAAATATTTCAAACCATGATGATATGAAAATAATAGTATGAGAAACAAAAATGGGGGAAGAGAGAGGAAGGAAGAATAACGAAGCTAACTAAGAATGACTAATCTTTGTCTTACAGAGCAGCAAATACTGTCTTAATTTAGTCCATATAAGACTGACCAAACTATTTAAAGTCAGAAAGGCAATTACTGGAAGGAATTACAAAAATGCAATGAACAAAGCTGGAAAGGTCACATTTAGAGGAATAAAGTAAAGATATAATTGCAAATCAGGAAGGTGTATGGGAAAGGAAGAAGAAAATAGTGTAGGCACTCTAACTTTCTTATTTTTCATGTCTTCAGGTGCAAAGTTAATCCTAAATTAGAAGGATTCAAGTTGTAATGGTAACCATTAGAAGATCTAAAAACAATCGCTTTTAGTGATGATTTGGACCAAGGGGCAAACGATCATGGGAAAATGATCACAGGCAAAAGGGAAACCACTTTTTACATTTTTGTAAGCTGAATTTTACTTCCATGTTCAGGTGTAATTTTATAATTGAAAAAGAGAACCCATAAGTACTGTTAAAATAACAAAAACAGAACAAAACAACTTCTGCTTCCTCTTGCCTGGACCTGTCAACTTTGCAGTCATACTTTTTACAGGATAGTTTGAGTTCGACCACATGTGCAAACATCCTGAGAGGCCTGAAGCCACATTTAATCCCTCTGTCCCCTTCCCATGGCCTTGCCCCGCCAGACAGGGGGATTCTCTAGTTACACGGGGGAGTGGCCACGTTTTGTGCTTGTCTACACCACACATATTCATAACGTGCTAAACTGCACTTTGCCGTATGGGGTTATTACTTATCCCTCATTACGCTAAATTTATGTGTGTGGAAAGGAAGGCCCAGGGCAGTTAGACGCCTTGCTCAGAACTCTAAGGTTTAATGGCTTAGACTGGCAGGTTCCTGTTCTTGGTAGTGAAGGATTAGGGTGGTTAGACCAGTATCATCCGGGGCATCATCCCTCCTCCAGCCCAGGATATGCAGCGCTACCCTAAGTAAGAAGTTGAGGATACCTAAGGCTCTCACCTTAGATACCCTGCATCATCAGGGGGCAGTGTGCAGCCTGGAGGGGAGGGTTTCCTTCCCCGCAGTTCAGGGGCAGGGTGGGGGGCTGGAAGGAAGCTACCCCCCTCTTGTCTTTCCTTTGAGGTCCCTTGAACTGTACTCTGCAGAGAGTCACAGATGTGCCCCCAAGTGGAGTCCCGATGGGAAGGAGAGAGTCCCCTGACCTGCCGGCTTCACACACATTCTATTTAATTCTTATGAAAACACAATCCGTATGAAACAGCGGTAATTGTCTTTATTTTCAGAGAAGGACACAGTCTCAGTGTGGTTAAGGAATGTACCGGAGATCACCCTCTCCCTCCTGCTCTCCCCCACCCGCCCCCCAGCAAGGTGGGGCTGGTCCTCAGCTGTCCCTTCCTCTGTCAGTCCTTGCGGCTGCGGGAGTGGTGCTCTCGGGAGGGAGGTGGCCGGGTCCACGTGGGCTCAGAGCCTCCGGTGGGCACAGCTGCAGCCCTGCCCCTGCCGATGTTTGCAGCCCACGCACTTTCTTTGCAGGGCACGTCCGGGAGCCGTGCCCGAGCCGAGGCCCACAGGGGCCACAGGCCAGCTGGCAAGGTGGCTACTGAAGTGTGGACCAGCCCCACCTGCAGTGCTTCCTGCCCCCCGCTTCCCCTGTAACTGAAAGCTGCTGTTGGAGAGGGTTATGCCAAAGCAGGGCCCCCAGGATGACTGTGGAGGCATTAGGCTCTGCACCCTGTGACAGAGGATCTGCGGACCTCAGGAGTGACCCTGGGACATGGAGAAAGGTGCTTCCCTCCTTTTACATCATCTCATCCAACTTGGCAGGAGCTGGGAGGGAGGGTCCCCTGGAGAGAGGTATCCGACCTTGACCGAGTTCACACCTCCAAGAACGGAAGCTCGCTGCTCTTTCTGCTCCACCACCCTGCCTCTCCGTGCTGTTCCCCAGGGAGCACTGCTAACCTCACCCAGCCCTTCTCACCACCAACCCACCAACCTTAGCCTCCCAGGCCTTGGGGTCTCTCTCGCCTCCTCCAGGGTTAAGCAGAGCAGCATCTCACGCAGCATCTCCTGCTCAAGGAGAGGACATGCTTAGCTGTCTGGTGGTGACTGGCTGCAGGGTGACTTCTTTGGGGCATGAGCATCTGGCAGGGTGGGTGGCTGTAAGGAGCGCTGATGAGACAGCCTTCCCTGCACTCCCCCCACCCCACCCCGTGGCCCCCCATGTGGTTGTAGTCGAGTCAGCCAGTTTTGCTCAATGTGAGCTGGCCGGGCATTCCTGCCACCAGCGATTGTTCTGACTGCGGGACTGACTTCAGGGGCCCATAGTGACCTAATCACAGTCACTTCCCAGGTCCCAGCCAGGCCACATTTGGTTGGTCCAAACGGAGATGGAGAGTAGGGAGCACCTGTGGGAGGCTTGACCTCCCTCAGGTGAGGGAAGACACTCAGGAGCCAGGTGGGGCCGTGTTCTGCTGTGAGTGCTGTGAGGCAGGGAAGGTGCCGGTCAGACTCTGGTGGGAGGGGCAAGAGAGCAGCACCTCCTGCTCACTTAGGGCATGTCAGCCACTCCCACCAAAACCTACCCAGGGAGGTGTGTGGGAGCAGCACCAAGAGTCCAGCTAGCCGGGGGCTGAGGGCACACCTCCTGTCCAGACCCTTCCTGGCGCTTCACTAAGGACAGCAGAGAAAAGTCTCTTCTCCAGAAACTTTGTCTTCATCCTCTGCCCAGGGCTGCCTCCAAGATGTGGAAGCCACTGTACCCAGACACCACCACCAGCATGCGCCATCCTCATTCAGTGTTTGCCCAGGGAGTTGGTCCTGGTTGTCGCTCAGGTATCTGAGGGTGTATATCAGATCCTTGGGTACCACTTCCCTACTTCATCCTCCCGGTTACCATCCGGGAGAGCTGAACATAGCTCCATCCAGTGCTTCCCATGGAACTTGTGCTGGGACCACTGGCCTCCTGCACGTTCCCAGCGGGCCTCCAACACCTGACCCTCAGGATGTCTCCCTGTTCCCGCCCATCTGCTTCTCTGGCCTCCCCCAGCGCCATCTCCTGGCACCCTCTGTCCTCTCGGTGTTGGGGGAAGGGCTTGCTGACTGTCTTCAAGGTGCTTGATGCTGCTCTCATGTCCCTTCTTCAACTGGAAGGTAAATTCTTCTCGGACCCTCCCTGGGGAGGAGGGGCCGAGGTTTCTCTGTACTTGGTAAGGGTGGGATGCGGCCTTTGGAAATGGAAAAGCAACCCATCCTGGATGAAGAAGAATTTTGTAAGGGCCACCATCCGAAGGTCTTGCTGCGCCATCCTTCTGCCACCACATTTGTCCCAGATTCACCTGGGACCCAAATGGTTATTCTGGGATACGCACAAATGCAGCATGTTCTTCCCCTCTTTCTGCCCATCCCCCCTTCCTTCTTCCACACTCCTCACTAGGCAGCTGCGGCAGCTGTGGTTGACCTAGTACGATGACCAGAGGGCAGTCCACACCTTCCATCGCATAGCCCCATGCACTTGTGAAATGAACTTGTGTTTTATTTTGGTTTCCTTTCAGGGGCAACATGCCCCCCTGCTCGGCTGTGTCTGCTCCTACTGGCACCACCTTGGACCCCCGCTCTCCATGCTGCCTGTCCTCGGGTTCTCACTGGGGGTCTGGCTCCCTGGCCTTGAGCCTGGCATCTCCTTGGGACTCAATGGCTTGGTGGCCACCTCTTTAGAACTATGTACCTGCCAGATGCTTTGGGAATCCTCTTTATTTTCTTCCTTTAACATTTATTTAATTTTTTTTTTCTTGCATGTGGATAATGGATTCATTTGGCTGTTACTGAGTTGTGAGACATGATCTAATTTTATTTTTTCGTATATATCTCTCTGGTTATCTTAACATCACTTTTTAAAAAAAGTGAAGTATGGTTGATGTACAATGTTGTGTTAGTTTCAGGGGTACAGCAAAGTGATTCAGTTATATACATATATATATATATATATATTCTTTTTCAGATTCTTTTCATTATAGGTTATTATAAGTTATTGAATATACTTCCCTTTATCATACAGTAGGTCCTTGTTTATCTATTTTACATGTAGTAGTGTGTAAATATTAATCCCAAACTCCTAATTTACCCCCCACCCCCACCCTTTCCTCTTTGGTAACCGTAATTTTGTTTTCTATGTCTGTAAGTCCACTTCTGTTTTGTAAAAAATTTCATTTTTAACACCACTTGTTAATAGTCCATCTTTCCTTACTGATTGGAGATATCAGTTTTAAGTATTCTAAATCCGTGTATGTAATTGAGGCTGTTTCTGGATCTTCTATTTTGTTCCATTGTTCTCTTTGTTTACCCATGTGTGGGCGCTGTTTCTATGACAGAAGAGTCAGAGTATATTTTAGTTTCTGGTAGACCTAACCTTTCTTTCTTGCTCTCTCTTTCTCTTTAAAAAAAAAAGTTTTATTATGGAAAAATTTGAGTATATTCAAAGTAAACATGATGATATAATGAACCCGTATACCCATGGTTCAACTTCAGCCTTGACTAACATTTTGTCATTTTTAATTCATTCATACCTCCACCCATTCCCTTCTCAGTTGTTCATTTAGTTTTTTTTTTTAATGTAACATTTTATGCGTATTGAACTGCTCAAGTCTTAACTGCATGATTAAAAAAATTTATTCCACCTGTGTAACCCATACCTCTATCAAGAAATGAAATATTTTCCTCACTTCAGTAAGTTCCTTTGTACCCCTTTCCAGTCAATACCTTCTTCCCGGAGGCAACCACTGTTCTGATTTTTTTTTCTCCTTTAGATTAATTTTGTCTGTTGGAGAATTTCATATAAATGGAATCACAGAACTCATTTTTTGTGCGTGGCTTCCTGCAGTCCCTAAGGTCTGTGAGATTCATCCATGCTGAAGGGTGGCTTGATAGTAAGATCTTTTATTGCTGAGTAAAATCCCATTGTGTAAACATACCCTGATTTGAAACATACCATAATTATTCATTATCCAGCTGTTGGACATTTGGGTTGTTTCTGGTTATTAGCAGTCATGAAAAAAGCTGTTATGAATGCTCATGCATGAACTTTGTGTGGACATGTGTTTTCATTCATTCATCTTGGGTAAGCACATGGGTAGGGAATTGCTGAGTCACATAATAAGTGTACATTTATAAGACACTGCTAAACTGTTTGCAAAAGTAGCTGTATCATTATATATTCCCTCTAGCAATATAGGAGCATTCCAAGTTGCTCCAAATCCTATAAAATCTTTAAAAGCTTAGCCATTCAAGTGGGTGTATTGAGGAATTTCAATGTGGTGTTAATTTGCACTTACCTGGTAATTAACAATATTAAGCACCTTTTCATGTACTTTGGCCATTTGTGTATATTTATGTGTGTGTGTGTATATATATATATATATATATATATACACATACATATGTATAGTTTTATAAATTAAAATATATTTTTGGTATCTGAGTCTTTTGTCCATTTTTATTGCATTATTTAGCTTTTTTTTTTTTTGGAGATTCCTCAAAAGACTAAAAATTGATTTACCATCTGATCCAGTGGAGATCACTCCTGAGCTTATATCCAGAGGGAAATTAAATTTGAAAAAATACATGCATCCCAATATTCATAGCAGCACTATATACAATAGCCAAGACATGGAAACAACTTAAATGTCCATCAACAGATGAGTGAATAAAGAGGATGAGATATATTTGTACAACAAAATACTACTGAGCCATAAAAAATAATAAAATAACGCCATGTGCAGCAACATGGATGGACCTGAAGATTGTGATTATTTAGCTTTTAATTATTGATTTGTTGGTGCTCTTTATTTGTTCTGGATCCTTCCTGTCAGATATAGGGTTTGTGTATGTTTTATCCCAGTCTGTGACTTGCCTTTTCATTTCCTAACAGTTGGAAATGTTTTCTTTTATAAAAGTTATTGCTCTCTGTGTCCTGTCCAAGAATCCTTTCCCTACTCTCAGGTTGCCCTGACAATCCTCTGTTTCTCTTAGAAGCATAATGGCTTTAGCTTTTTCATTTCAATCTAAGAAATACTTTGATTTTTCTTTTTTGTATGTGGTATGAGGTAGGAGTTGAGACTAATTAATTTTTGTCATGGATATCCATGTTGTTTCAACACTGTCTCTCTTTTTAAATTGAAGTATAGTTGATTTACAATGTTGTGTTAATTTCTGGTGTACAGCATAGTGATTCAGTTGTACATATATGTTCTTTTCATGTTCTTTTTTATTATAGGCTATTACAAGATATTGAATAGAGTTCCCTGTGCTGAAAGGTAGGACCTTATTCATCTATTCAACACCATTTCTTGAAAAGGCTTTGGTTTCTCATGAATCTTTTTGAAGAATATTTCCTTTTGCTTTCTTATTACCAGAAGCTGCACTCACTCCACTTTTAAGCCTGCTCCTCAGTGATGTCCTTACTGTGGCCCCATGAGATCTCCCCCCAAGCTGAGAATCTTTAGGGAGGACTAATTTCTATCAGTGCCACATCAATGGTGTGAAGGCATAAAGGCACTCAGAATTAAACGGAAGTGTCAGCTGTCTATTCCTACTTCCCTAAAATAAAACCGTTTTGGTATGACAGGTGTGTGGCTGTGTATAGAGGCTGAGATCTGTATGGTGTGTGTGTGTGTTGTGTGTGTGATGTCTGTGAACTCCCCATGGACAGACTGGATCTTATCACCCCAGGCATCTCACACAGTGTCAGTCACATGGTGGTGCTGAGGGGACAGGAGTGGAATAAATGAAAGTGTCAATCATGAGAGCCCTTATCCAATGCCTTACTGAAGCTTCCATCCCTAGTGATACAGTATCTTCTCATCCACCAAAGATAAGTGAGTTTAGCCTAAATGTTGTTCTTAGGTTGAAAGCTCCTTGGAAAGCGTTCTTATTTATTACTTGTGCCTGCGGGACCCAGTTTAGGACTTGGTCCTGGTGAATCATTATGGTGATTGAAATGGGTTGAATGGCCTGCATTTAACTGAATAGTAGCTTGTGAGCATTCTTTTATCTTCTTGATGGGCTTTTTGTTTTTTTTAGCTTTATGTTAATACGACCAAATGGAGTTGAAGATTCTACCCTCCAGTTATCTTTTGAAAATTAGGGAAGTGTTTACCCATTTGTAATTTTCCAATTCTCTCTCCCAAGACTTCTCCAAGTCTCCCCATGTCACCAGCAGTAGTGAACATTGCTCCTGTGGGCTCCAGGTGCCCTGGGAGGTGTTGTCCATTTGCTCCTGGACTCACATCCTCTGTCTCTGGGGAAATATTGGTTGGATTCCCTCTCTTTTGCTAGAGTTTATCATAATCCTCACAGGGAATGTGGAAACCCAACTAGTTCCAAGGAAGTTGCTTTCTCTCCATGTTTTTAAAAAACATCCCCCTGTTATGTAAACAATCTTCCTTCTTCTTGACCCCAAATTTCCGTAATAATGAACTGGGAAATTGTTTATGATGAATTAAGTGAAAAAAGACCCTCAAGAGGTTATGAAGCAGAATTTATGTCCTGCTTTTAAATTTGTTTAAAAAAATTAAGATCAAAGAAATATACTCTGGTAAATATGGAATAAAAGAATGAATTGCTGTTCTCAACATGGCTACGGCTTAGCTGTTTAAGGTATTCAGGGTATTGATAATTTTATTTTATTTCCTATTCCTCATACTTTTTTGCATCACATATAAAATTAACATGGTTTATTTTAAAAGTCAGGAAACTACTGTTAACTTTTTTTTTTTTTGTATATTGTTCTTAGATCATAAGCTCTCTGAAGGCAGAGCTGGTAGCCTACTGCAGTGCATTCTCCACCAATAATAGGTTAAGGCTGACACATGACAGGGCTGCACATCCCAGCCTTCCTTGATGATAGATATGACCATGTGATTACAATGAAATATGAGCCAAGGTGATACATGCCACCTACGAGCTGGGCTTCTAGGAGTGGACATGTGCCTTGTTCTCTCTCTTTCTCCTTTTGCTGATTGGATGCAGATGACAGCAACACTCTAGGGGACAAAGGACTTTGTGTTCGTGAATCATTATATATGGGAGAATAACCTGCCCACCAGAACAGCTGTTGTAGGAAATAATCCTACAGAAGCTTCGCCTTAATTTGTCTCTGATTCTCTAGAGTCTAGCTGGGATCTGGCCCAGAATAGATGCTTAGGGTGAGTTTGTTCATCAGAACTGAACTTCAGCTTTCCTGACATCTGCATCACAAAGCTATACATAAAGTATCACAACTTTTTATTGCTCCCTTGAGCTAATATAGTACTATTTCGTGTAAAATGCAAAAAGCTTGCAATAGCATGTTTCCATGTACTCCCTCATCTTTTGTGTGGTTGTTTTCATATATGTTCCATCTATGACTGTATGAACTGGAGATGGTATAAACTCCAGTTCAGAGAAGTACAGCATGACACTTTTTGCTTTAAACAGTTACAGTCTTTTAAAGAAATAAGACAAAGCACATAGTTTATATTTGACCACATATTAGCCATTAATTGTGCCCTTCTTTCCTTTCCTCCTTTTCTTAGATCTGTGTTCTCAGCCTCAAAAACATCCTTTAGAATTTCTTGTAGTGCAAGTCTTCTGAATGATTTCGGCTGTCTTTAATCTGGAAATAATTTTATTTCATCTCATATTTTTAAGGATATTTGGGCTAACATTTTCTTTCTTTTAGCACGTTAGAGATCTCTTTCCATTGGCTTAGGACTTCCATTGTTTCTGATAAAACTTCTGCCTAATTTTGTTTTTGTTCCCTAATTTGTAATTTCTTCTCTCTGGCTGTTTTTAAGATAATTACATATTTTTAAAATTTTTAGGAGCTTGACTGTGATGTGCCTAAGTGTAGTTTTCTATCCATCTTGTCCTTCTTGGACTTTACGAAGCTCACTGTATCTGCAATTTACTGATTTTCAACAAACTTTGCAAGTTTCAAACATTTTTTTTTTCAATATTTTTTACTCTTCTCTTCTCTTTCTCTTTTTGTTTTTTTTCCCTCTCTGGGTCTCCAGTTATTCATATATTCTACCATTTAATATTCTCTCAAAGGCAACTGAGTGTGTGTCTTTGTCTTGCCTTTTTTCTCTCTGCCCTTCAGGTTGAATAATTTCTGTTGATCAATCTTCAAGTTCACTAACGATTTTTTTTTGAATTTGCAGTCATCGATCTGCTGTTGGTCTATCAGTAAAATTTTCATTTTAGATATGCTTTTCACTTTACATCCAAATATTATATTTTCTATTTACTTCCTAAAATTCCCCCCTTTTGATTATTATGGCTATCTTTTCTTTTAAGTCCTTGAATATATTTCTAATAGCTGTTTTACAGAACTGGTGTGATAATTCCAACATCTGCTTATCTTGGGGTCTGTTTCTATTGATAGTTATTTTTCTTCTTATGGGTCACATTTTTTCTGTTCCTTCAGATTTCTACTAATTTTAGTTTTATGCTGGATGTCACATTAAAGGGATGTAGCATTATGCTTTCTTCCTTCAAAAGATGATGAGTTCTTTCCTGTTGACAATTGAATTACCAGAATATCCTTTTGATTCTGCCAGGCTGGCTTTTATTCTTTGTTAGGGCTCTTCTAATCCAAGCTTGAACTTGTTCTAGTTCTTGGCTCCTACTCTAGGCTGCAGTTCTTATTTCTCAGATTTGGCATTTCCAGAGTTTAGGATGAAATTCCAAGATGCTCAGCGATGTCTCTCCACTCTGGATGGTGTGGAACGTCAACATTCCTAACATTGCCCAGTCTCTATCACTCCATCCAGTTCTCAGCCTTGGAGCAGGTGATCTCTGCTAGGTCTCTTGGGGTCTTACCCCATGCACATACAGGCAGTCCTTCGCCAAGGACAGACACAGTGAATTCCCACAAAACATACTCTTTCATGCCACTGCCCTGAAAATTCTAACCCCTTAGGAAGCCTGGAACTCTCTGACTTAAACCTTTTTTGTTCAAGGATATTACTGCCCTTGTGGGGGTCCACCTCCCTGTACCACAGCAGGAAAGCACCCTTAAGAAGAAAGCCAGAGCAACTGTGGGGCTCACCTTGTGGTCTTATGCCTCCGGCTGTTGAATACCTGAAAACAGTTGTCTCATATCTTACCCTATTTTAGAATTGCTTTCAGTGGGAGCTTATCTCCTGTCGTAACTGGAAGCACAAGCATAATTGCTATTTTTTGATATTTTTTAAAAATCACAGAATCTCACATTTCCCCTCAACAAAAATACACGTTTACACGAGCAGTTCACAATTGTTCTGGTTGCTTTGATGTCTTAGCATGGGCAACTCTTTCAGTAATGATAATAACAACTCACAGTGGTACAGTCATTTTTAATATTTAAAAATCCTCTTGTAAATATTGCTTGATTTGTTCCTTACAACATTGCATTAGTCTTAGCCTACAAATAAGAACCAGACTTAAAGATAACTCCTTCAGTGTAGTAATGAGAATTTCAACCCAGATTTTCAACCTAAGAGCCCAGACTCTCCTAACCTACATTTTAGTCAACAAAAGCAGGTATCTCCTTAGGGAAGAGTCTTACATCAGATGCTGAGAAAATTAACATATTTCGCCATAATGGCACGCACTATAGCATAACAGCTCTTGAATATAGTATAACCATGGATCTTAATTTGTTGCTTTGAAAAAATGGAGCCCACTGTGGCTTGACAAGGTGATACCTGTGTTGCTGTACCCACCTGCTGCACATCTCAGGATGACCTGTGGTGCCTTCCTCTGCAGAGCCCCTCCAGTTTCCATTCTAGCTTCCTTTCTACCCATGGCCAATGGAATGAGACATGAGAACTTGAAAAGGGATGTTGGTACCTCTGACTCATGTTGGGGAGTGGGCGTGGGGTTGACATGAGTATGTGACTAGATCTTAATCTGGGCAGGTCTCCTAGTTCAAAAAAGTACAGTGTGACACTTTTGGCTTTAAACAGTTGCAATCTTTTAAAGACATTAAGACAAGAAAAATTATATAGTTTATATTGGCTCACATATTAGCCATTAATAGTACTCTCTTTTCCTTAGATCTGTGTTTCCTTCCGGTCTTTTCCCATTAGCCTCAAAAACACCCTTTAGAATTTCTTGTAGTGCATATCTTCTGGAGATGAATGATTTCAGCTGTCATGTATCTGGAAATAACTTTATTTCATCTCATTTTTTAAGAGTAATTGGGTTAACAATTTTTTTCTTTTAGCATGTTAGAGATCTCTTTCCATTGTATTAGGACTTCCATGGTCTCTGAGAAAACTTCTGCCTAATTTTGTTTTTGTTCCCCAATATATAATTTCTTAGGTGATGAGCTAGCTTGAAGCATCAGGCATTCATGTTAATCACTGCTCTTCCTCATGTGACACAGGGAGCTATTGTGTTTGAATGGACATGCTGGCTGATCCTACATGGATAATGCTTTGGATAGAGGATATGAAACAATTCAACCTAGTAAACCCAAAGAAATATGAAGCTTGATACTGAATTCCAGAGAACTTTATTTCATTACTTTAGCTTTTCTTTTAACATCACTTTGATATTACCCACTCTTGGCCATCTGATTTTAAAAGACTCCCTTGATCAGTGGTACAAGTTAGGTCTGAGGATGGAGGAGGAAGAAATCCAGATGGGAAGCTTCCCTCTGGACCCAGAAGCTCAGGGAAGAAGATGATGAAGCCATGCAGTGTCCATGGATGTATTTAGACACACCTCTAGTTAAATTCACCCAAACACCATTATTATCTTTATTTTAGCAAAGGCTCAGAGAGAAGGGTGGGCCCCAGGAAAGGAGGCAAAGTCCAGCCCAATAGCACGGGGATGAACTCTGCATCCACTCTTATTAACTTTCCCTCTTTCTCCTTGGCCCCCACCCAGCACTGCCTGACTGTGCTGCCCTAAGCGGCCTTTCTACAGGGCCCAGGTCACCCACTAGAACTCAGGCAGCCCTGCTGATGGCCGGGAAGTGGGCAGAATCAGGCAACTGCAGACTCTCCACTTCTGCTTTCTCCAGGAAGTGAGCAGACACCCAGCTCAAGTGATTCATAGTGAAACGCTGTTAAAGACTGAAGGTTCTGGGCTGGGTCCTCTTCCCCTGAGCTGGAGGGGTTGTGGCTGGGGATGGGGGCTTCCATGCCATCCAAAGTCTGCTGGCCCTGACTGACATACTCCAGGTAGGTCACTTTGCTCTTGGCCACACCAAGCCAGGCCAGAAGTGAGCATGGGGGTCCCATCTTCCAGGGTAGGCCGACTGGCCACCTCCTGGAGAGCTGAGCTTGGGAGTCCATGTGAGCACCAGTGCCTGATCTGGGTTCGTGGATGTGGGAGAGGAGGTAAGATGAGGAGCAGGAAGCATGTGCAGGGCCACTCCAGTGTCTGGGTCTGCCGGGGTGTCTGTCTGTTCCTGTTGGGTTGTGCCAAGCCAGGGCAGGCTCAAGCACTGTACCTCTTCCTTAGGTCAAGCCTGTTCTCAGGGTTCTGCTAAGAAAAGTAACCTGTCCCACCTAGGAGAGGCTGGACCTGGGCCTGTCTGTGCCCATTGTCCAGGGATGGAGAGAGGGGGTTGGCTGTGAGATTCCCCTGCCCAGCCCCCACGTGGCGGGGGCCACTTCCGACGGGTCACCAAGAGAGCTGGTTCTGTCCTGGCCCTGTGGTCATTCCTGGGGGGGCTGGTAAGTAAGTGCCCCCTGAGGGCCTCCCATTCCTCATCTGAATTATCACATCAAACTTGAGAAATGTCAATATTTTCTGCATCAGCAGGACCACCTGGCTTGAGAATGAGCTCTTCTTTCCCCACCTAAAATTGCACCGTGTAGAACGCTGCCCCAGTCCTTTGGGCCAACCTCTCTGAAGCGGGAGGAACTGATCTGGCAACTAAGAATTTCATGTATTACCGTTTCCAGGGAAAGTTTCCATTTTAATTTGATTTTCTGCATAGTCATCCTTTGAAGTGTTCAAGGAATATTTATTGAGAGACCGTTCCTGCCAGGTGCTGTTTGAGACAGTAGGGTCAGTGCACAGGGTGGGTGGTGCTTGGTGCCATGGGTGCCAGAGGGTTGGAGCTCAGAGGGCTGGGAGCAGGGGTCAGGAGGCCCCAGAAGGCGCATGCCTTCTAAGTGGAGACCTGAAGGAAGGGAAGGCCTGAGCTGTGTCCATTTCTGAGAAGCGTTCTTTGAGGGGCGGATCTGAGGAGGCCAAGGTGCAGAGGAGGAGGCCAGAGTGGCAGACCAGGAGGAGGAGGGTGCCAGGTGACCCGACCAGAGAGTGGTGGGGTGGGGTCAGGTCAGGAAGGGTCTTCCTGTGCAGTGTGAGGACCTGCGCTGTAGCCCCTCAGACTTGGGAAGCTTTGAAATGTTGAGTGGACAGAAAACAGGACTTGAAGAATGTATATACGTATAAGGAATGAAAATGGCATGAGCCCTGTGTGTGCAGCCACCTTAGTGTTTTCTTTTTTACAGATTATCAGCATCATTGAAGTTGTCTATGTGCTTGTCTCCTTCTTTGGAGAAAATGGTTGTCCTGAATTTTGGGCCTACTTGTTCCTGTATAGTTCGACCTTGTCTATTTAAACGGCTAAATATGTGTTTTTTGGTTTTGCATGGTTTTTAGCTTTGTAAATAGGAATTAAATATTCTTTTAAGACTTGCTTAATTTGCTCAGAATTATGTTTCTGAAATTCCTTCATATTGTTGCATGTGCTTTGAATTCATTCATGTTTATGGCTGTATAGTATTCTGTTACATGAATATACCTATGTGTACTCCTCCAATATACTGCCAGTGGGCACTTGAGATATTTCTACTTTTTTTTTTTTGTATTATAAGGTGCCAGGTGCTGCTGGCACTTGCAAGTGCTGCCAGGACTCTCCTTGTACCTATATCCTGGGGCATGTGTGCAAGAATTTCCTACGGTATAAACCCAAGAAGTAGGATTGGTGGGTTGTAGGGTATACAAATCTTTAGCCTTCCTGGATGATCTCCAAACTTTTTCCAAACCAGATGTACCACTTTACCCACCCATCAGCATATGTAAAAGTTTCCGTGGCACCGCATCTTCACCAACATTTGATACTGTTGGAGTTTTGATTTTTACCAGTTCCGTAAAAATGAAAAGCCATCTATGTTTTGAATCTGCATTTCCTGAATTACTAAGGTTGGACGTCTTTTTATATGCTCATTGACCATTCTAAATTCTTTCTCCTGGTCAAACATTTTTTTTCTCTATGAAGGCATTTGTCTTTTATCCTGTTGGTTTTCTGTAATTCAGTACGTATTTGGATGTTAATTCTTTGTTATTTATGTATGTTGTAAATATTTTTCTCTTGTTTCTGCCTTGTCTCCTTATGGTCCTTGTGATTTCTATTAGTGATTGAATTTCTTAATTTCAAATAAGCTTAATTTATCCATACGTTCCTTTATGATATGTACGTGTTATGCATTGTCTGAGAGATTCTCCTCTACCCTAATTTCATAAAATTATTCTCTTACATGATTAAAATTTTAAAAATAATTTGCCTTCCATATTTAAGTCTTTAGTCCTACCTAGAAATGATTTTTCTGTGTGGTGTGAGATAAGGGGGTAATATTTTATTTTATTTTATTTTTCCTATATGGATAACCAAGAGTCTTCACTCCATGAATCAAAAAGGGCATTTTTCAGCCACTAATCTACAACAGCTCTGTTGTAAATCAAGTTGTCATGTATAGTGGGTCTGTTCCTGGGCTGTCTCTTTTGTCAGTTTGTTTATCTCTTTGCCAACACTAAATAATATATTTTTTAGCATTTTTATTGATTTCTAATCATTTTACAATGTTGTGTCAAATTCCAGTGTAGAACACAATTTTTCAGTTATACATGAACATATATATATTCATTGTCACATTTTTTTCTCTGTGAGCTACCATAAGATCTTGGATATATTTCCCTGTGCTATACAGCATAATCTTGTTTATCTATTCTACAATTTTGAAATCCCAGTCTATCTCTTCCCACCCCCTACCCTACCCCCTTGGCAACCACAAGTTCGTATTCTGTGTCTGTGAGTCTATTTCTGTTTTGTATTTATGCTTTGTTTGGTTTTTTTAAGATTCCACCTATGAGCAATCTCATATGGTATTTTTCTTTCTCTTTCTGGCTTACTTCACTTAGAATGACATTCCCTAGGAGCATCCATGTTGCTGCAAATGGCGTTATGTTGTCAGTTTTTATGGTTGAGTAGTATTTCATTGTATAAATATACCACTCCTTCTTTATCCAGTCATCTGTTGATGGACATTTAGGCTGTTTCCATGTCTTGGCTATTGTAAATAGTGCTGCTATGAACATTGGGGCGCAGGTGTCATCCTGAAGTAGGGTTCCTTCTGGATATATGCCCAGGAGCGGGATTCCTGGGTCATATGGTAAGTCTATTTCTAGTCTTTTGAGGAATCTCCATACTGTTTTCCACTGTGGCTGCACCAAACTGCATTCCCACCAGCAGTGTAGGAGGGTTCCCTTTTCTCCACAGCCTCTCCAGCATTTGTCATTTGTGGATTTTTGAATGATGGCCATTCTGACTGGTGTGAGGTGATACCTCATTGTAGTTTTGATTTGAATTTCTCTGATAATTAGTGATATTGAGCATTTTTTCATGTGCCTCTTGGGTATTTGTATGTCTTCCTTGGAGAATTGCTTGTTTAGGTCTTCTGCCCATTTTTGGATTGGGTTGTTTATTTTTTTCTTACTGAGTTGTATGAGCTGCTTATATACCAACACTAAATAATATTATTAACTAGGGGCTTATAATAAAATTTGAAATCTGGAAAGAATCTCCTCTTTTTTTTTATTCTTTCATTCTGTCTTGATAGTCTTGGTTCTTTCTTCCTTTACATGAATTTCAGAATCAGCTTATCAGATTCAACAAGAAAGTTATGTTCAGATTTTATAGCAAATATAATTTGGAGAAAAGTGATACCTTTATGAAAACGATTCCTCCAGTTCATG
Source organism: Vicugna pacos (assembly GCF_048564905.1). Taxonomy (NCBI): domain Eukaryota; kingdom Metazoa; phylum Chordata; class Mammalia; order Artiodactyla; family Camelidae; genus Vicugna; species Vicugna pacos. The sequence continues at coordinate 38,292,988 of NC_132997.1, read as the reverse complement.
AACATGGTTTGTCTCCTTATTTATATAGGTCTTCCTTAAAGTATTCAAATAAAATTTTATAATTTTCTTTATTAAATTTGTGCATATTTTGCCTAGATTTATTCCTAAATGGCTTATATTTTGATATTATTGCAATTATTTTAAAAAATACGTTTTTTTGACCCTTGCTGATGTATGCTCCCATTTTAAAGAAAAATCACTTTCTATGGGTAACAAACAAAGAAGAAAGACTATCAGTTAAGAGGCTGTTGTAATGGGTCCAGGCTAGAGGTAGTGATGGCTTGCCCCGAAGTCATAGTAGTAGAGATAATGAGAGGTGGTCAGAGTGGTGAGATTCAGGGTGTTTTTTGAGAGGCATTTGATAATAATCTAAGTATAGGATATAGGAGAGAGAGGTTCAAGATGACTCCAGAGCAACAGGAGAATGGAACTGTCATTTACTGAGCTGGGTCCCCTGAGCTGGGTCAAGGGTAGAAAAAGCATATTTACAAGGTGGTGATCATCCAGAATATTGGTTTGAACATACATGAAGGTGGAGATGCCTATAGAATATCAAATAGAGGAAAGAATTCTTGGCACTCTCTGCTCACAAGTGGCCTTCATGGTAGACAAGTAAGGCAGCTTGGCCCCTTGGTTTGGGGAGGGAGTGCTGTCAAACCCAAGCCAGACCCACAGTGAGGCCAAATAAACCAAAATGTTGGAGTCCGGAGCAGAGAAAGGTGTGTTAATCGAGGAGGTGCCAACTTGGCAGATGGGAGATCTAGACTCGTCTCAAATGCTTCTTGCTGCTGGCCAGGACGCAAGGTTTTTAAAGGCAAAAAGGGTAAAGGGGAGAGGGTCCAAAGGATGCATGATCAGCTTGTGGACCTAATTGGGATTGGTTAGTAGTGGAGTGATGTTTTGGGAATCTCAATCATCAACCGTCTGGTTCCAGCCAGTCTGGGGTCTATGTGCTATGATCAGCATGCAGTCATCATCCTCCACCCGTGTGGGGATCTTAGTTTCTGCAGAACGACCCAGAGATACGCATCAGATTGTTACTCTATATCCCCTCAAGAGGAACAGAGTCCTGTGACTCTACTGTCCTGACTGTTAACTGCTTGAGCCCGCTCTTTGGAACTCAAAGAAGGCCAAGGAGACTAAAACCTTTTACCCCCTATAAATAAGACATGAGAGACACGGAGGGTGTGTTTTGCTGTTGTTGTTGCTGTTGTTGTCTTAACCCAGGAAAACCCTGCAGGGTCCTGCTTGGATTCAATCCCCCCTTTCTTTCGTTACTGCTCACTCCTGAGGGGAACAGGTGTGGGACAAGAAAGGGAATAAAGTTTTAGATATAGAGAGGTCATTCATAATAAATTCCACAGAGGAACTCAGTTTTAGGGGGACTCGGTTTCAGGAGGGGAGATAGTTTGTGCAGGAAGGGAAGGGGGAAGATGTGCTCTTCAGAGTTCCTTGAGCTACACTTCAGAGCTCACATCCACTTTATTTACAACTAGGGCTTTGCTTTTGTTGTCTCCCTACAAGGGCTGCAAACCATCAAAATGCACCTGAACTTGCATCCAAAATTATGTCTCCAGGCCACAAGTCTAAGTCCTTTGCACCTGGTAAATGCTTAAGTCTCAAATTCCAGACCTGTGTTATCCAATGCAATAGCCTGCAGCCATCCCTGAAAAGTAGCCAGTCTGAACTGAGATGTCCTGTAAGTTGTAAAATGCACATCAGATTTCAAAGATATTAACAATAAAAGACATGTCAAAGATCTCACCTCGTTAATACTGAAAATACTGATTACCTATTGAAATGAAAATATCTTGGATATATTGGGTTAAATAAAATATATTTAAAATCTAGTTACATAAATAGATTTAACGAATATAACCTATGTATTTTTACTTTTTAAAATGTGGCTGCATCCAAATTTAAAATTACATATGTGGCTTGTTTTATATTTCTGCTGGGCAACACTCTTCAGAGAAATGATACTTCTGGTTCCAGAGCTAAAGCTATCATGGGGCATATGGTTCCAGAAGGACGGGAAATAGAGAAGTAAAAAGCCACTTGTCCCAAACAATTCCAAGAAGAAAGACATATGGAGGGTAAGAAGAATGGACTTAGTATTTACAATAAGCCAGACACTGGGTAGGAGGGCACTGGTATTTACAATCCTATTTAATCCCCTCAGTGAGATCAGTTTCATCTCTCCGATTTTACAGATGAGAAAAATGGAGGCTCAAAGAGATAAGGTCCTCTGCCCTCAGACATTAAGTGCCTTGGCTGGGATTTGAGCCTAGTTCCATCTGATGTTAAAGCCTGCGTGCTTTGCATTAGGAACACTGCCACCAAAACTTGAGGAAACACTTCTGGAGGGGAATAGTCAACATTTGGCAAAAGTGTGAAAACTGCTCTTCCTTGTTGGCCAATGGTTAATCCTTCTTCTGAGAATTCATCTTCATAGATAATTCACCACAAATAAAAAGATGGTGCAGGAATTCCTTTCTCTCAGCATTACCCATGACAACGTGAAGACACCCTGAGCATCCCATTGTTAGGGAGTAAAAGAGGCAATTATGGACTGCTGACCAAGAGGATGCTTCTTGGTCACTAAATCTGATAATTTAAGGAAAAGAGCAACATACACTATATTTATGGCATGATGATGGACGATTAATATATTAGTACTTTATACATCAATTAAAAGTAAAATATGCTTGGGTGTGAAAAGTCGTATGCAAAAAAAAAAAAAGAGCAGGAAACACATGTTGGTTTTTGTATTTTCAATATAATAGTAAGACAATTGCCCAAGTAGCACTCCAATAGCAGCTTTAAAGGATATGCACAAAATATAAAGAGATATACAGTAAAAGATTGAAAAAAGATATGCACATAAAAAGAAACTGTGTTCTGGAGTGATCAGAGCATATCAGAAGTGAAGTAAGCCCACAGGGCTTTCCCCTGGTCTCTGATTGTGGACCAGATGATACTGAGAGTGGCCCCAGGTGCAAAAAGCAGGTGTCCCCGGCGGAGGGGTAGGGGGTTGGAAGACAAGTGTTACAAAGGGGCTTATTGACCCTGCAGCTCTATGTCCATTGTCTTGAATGCTTGTCCTTTAGAAGCGAATGGAAGGCAGCGATAATTACGGTGCCACAGCCCAAGATGGGGAAGACTGGGCAACAGGGCTTCCCTCTCCTGCGCAGGTGCCTGAGGCTCCCAGGGAACGGGCACCCAGCGCATGCGCAGCAGCTGCACAGGGCGGCCACCACCACCTTTGAGGGGAGCCAAGAGGGAGAAAAGAGCCAGGACAGTCGGGGTGGGCAAGTGTCCAGACATTCAAAAGGAAGAAACCCAACGAATCAGAACAGAGTCCTGTTATTTTATTTGAGTTTTCCCTTTCATGTGCCTGTCTCCAGGAAGCATTTCACTATGCAAATAATACATACACCCTACGAGGGTAACCCATACCGGTCAGTGGCTCCTTCTTGGGACTGGGGAAAGAATGAGAGGGGAAGTTACCCTGCAGAGTGATTCTACTGCTTCCCCTTGTGAAAAGGGACCCCCCCATCACCCGTCTAAAATACCATTTCTTTCCAAGAAAAACTTCTTTCTGCACACAATTTAAGATGTCTGAATTGTCTAATTTTTTTGATCTGTGTATTTAACACCCCCAACATTAATTAAATAATTGTAGCATTTTCTATTGCTAAAAACTCCGGATTGAAGACATACAGAAATGCGAGAGATAAAGTGCGTTTATAAACAATGATAGCACAAGGAAAGCGATGAGTGCCACAGTTACAGGCAAAAGGTACTGAGTAACAGCAATAAATTTGGGGATTGCAAACTGTGGACTTTTATCTTGCGTGACTCCACAAGTCACGTGTGCTCACAGTGACTTTCACTCCCAGGCTGCCCTTTTCATCTGTGTTGTGGGACAGGATGGGAGTGGGGGAGGGGATCTTAATTCTGCCCTCCCTGGTGTGACGACTAGGTGAGATCAGGTGTGTGTGCAGCATTATAGACCGGGAAGTGCTGTCACCCGCTGAGGGTGACTGCTTCCCAATCACAGAATGGCCCAGTGGTGGGAGGAGTTTGGAAGTTGGAGAGAAGAGTTATTTCTTGCTTGGGCCATCAGAGAAGCGTGTGCCCAGGGGGCAGCCAGGAACTGTGTTTGGAAGGCGGCAGGATTAGGATGCATAGAGCCGAGGGCGGAGCATCGCAGGCAGAGGAGATGCTTGAGTAAAGGCAAAGGGTCAGCATATGAGTGAGTGGGTGGTTTGGCCAGACCCCACTGGAGGTGCAGCATCTGGGGGCCTTCATGACTTGGCCTCCGTCCATGCTCTCCATCCTACTCCCCTCCTGCCTCCCTCCCAGTGGCACAAAACTACCTGTGGTTCAGCCTCACCTCTCTTGTCCCTTTGAGTGTCCTTCCCCTGGGAGCAATTCTCTCTGGCCTGTCCACAGTCTTACTCCCCTTCCCTCTGGCTCCCTCTCCAAAGCCCCTGCTTCTGTGAAGCTGCTCTTTCTGTCTCCCACTCTCACCCCACCCCATCTCACCCTCAATAACCAGCTCCTTCCCTCTGCCCCCTTAGTGCTGGATTCCTGCTCCAGCATCCTTTTGTAGCATCCTTTTTCCTGCCTCCTCTCCCCCGAAGGCTGTGAGCACCTAGGGGTAGGGGTTGGCCCGCTGGGCAGGTCCACATCTAACAGAGGGTCTCCGTGATCCACCGTGATGCTCCCTGCTGAGAGCCACACAGATAAGCCCAAGACACTGCATGGAGCAAAGGCCATGTCCATTATGGGCATTCATGGTCCTTCCACTGTAGACACCCCTACCCCGTTCCCTGCTCCCTGTGCTGCAGCCTCTTTGAACCCCACCCATGTCCCCCACATGCTACCTGGAGTATTCTCAGTACCATCCCCTGCACCATCTTTTCTGAGAAGCCCTTCCAGTCCACCCTGCCCCTACCAGGCTGAGCCGTGAGCCTCCTCTGTGCCCCACAGCCAGGTATATCCCTGCCCAGCTCCTACCCAACTCTGTCTGCTTCCTCGCTCGTCTCTCTGCTGTCTCAATTGTGAGCTTTCAAGTCCAGGGCAGCTCTGGGGACTAGCCTGGAGGGTGAGTGATTAATGCGCGGTGTGCTGCTGGTGTCAGCCCAGGAGTGACTGGCCAGCCGGTGCCCACCTTGTGCCCAGGCTGATGAACCCTTGACCTCGTGGCTCCCAGAGAGCATCTCTTCCTAGGAGGGGATGGTGACACCACAGGGTCCTGCCCCAGGCCTGCTTGCCTGCGATGTGAGGGGGCCAGATGGCAGAGCTGGGGCTAGACCTCCTACAGCCAGGGGTCAGATCCCTGCAGAAACTAGTTTCCAGCTTGTACCCAAGGTGCCCCCGAGGTCTGTTTTTACCACCTTTTACCACTGTGTCAAGCCAACCTAGAGTGTTGGAAGGGGGCAGGGGCGGGCATTAGAGGCAGAAGAGTCTGCGGTTGACTTTTATTGTGATACTTATTAGCAGTTTGATTGCAAATAAGTTACCTATTTTCTCTGAATCTCAATTTCTCTGAGTCTTGCTTTTCCCATCTGTATACTGGGCATGATCATATGTCCTTTACAAGTTTTGTAAGATTAGAGAACACTGATGGCCCTGTTAGTAGATATCCACTCAATTACAGCTGGTTTCTTTTTTTTCCACATCTTTCCTTTTTAAAAAATACATACATTCTTTTCTTTCTTTCTTTCTTTCTTTTTTTTTTTTTTTTTTTGGTTAATAGAGGAACTGGGGATTGAACCTACGACCTGGTGCATGCTAAGTGTGCCCTCTACCACTGAGCTATACCCCTTATTCCCCACAGTTGGTTTTATTTAAGCACCATTTCCTTATGTTCCAGTGGAGGCCGAGCCACCAATTAACTCCCTCACTGGGGAGGCTCCCGATTATGGGGGCTGGGCTTCTTGTTAGCTATGCTGTCACCAGCCCCTGTCTTTGTGCTGACAGTGATAGCTCAGTTGCAGATAAGCTTTGAGGGTCTGGCCAGGGGAACTGCTCCCTGGCCATTTTTGGCAACGTGGAAGTTGACACACATACCAAGATATGAAACTGGGTCTCCTCCCTAGGACACTGTGGGTTCCTATATTCGGTTGCTGTTGCAAAAACCGCAGAGGTGTGTTCTGACCAGGAGTGCACGGACTGGAGTCAGAAAAAAGGAAGTGTTGCAGGTGATGGGAGGGGTTGCCCAACCTGCCTGGTTCCTGCCAATCGAGTCTCCATCTGAGTCTTCAGGGGAATTCCTGAACTTCTCGATATGGGCAAGGACTTTCCTTACAGGGTAGACAGGGAAGAGGATGGTCTTTGAGGTGCTGGACCACCCAGGAAAGGCTTTGGAGGCAGACAGCCCCAGGCCTCAGCAAGTGGCCAGCTTCCACTTCTAAGCCTCAGTCTCTTCATCTGAAAACAGCATCCCTGCATCCAGCCTATGGGGTCATTGTGTGGACCAGAGAGCGTGTGCACAATGCCTGGAGTACAGGCCCTCAGTAAGGCTGCGCTCCAGCCTCGAGGCTTCTCCTCCTGACTTGGGGCTGTCCGGGGAGAGGGGTATAGTGGGGTAGCTACTTCATTCTCTCACCAGCATTTTTCAGGTTTCTTCTCTTGGTCCAGTGTCTGGGGGTAGGGAGGAGGGGCAGTCAGGACTTGCAGTAACACTAGGTAAAACCTAGGTAACAACACATCTCTGCCTCCAAAAGTCTTCTGAATCAAGGCATCTCTTCAGGCAGTGGTACCCAAAATGTGGTCCCTGAAACAGCTGCCTTGGCATCATTAAGAGACTTGTTAGGGACACAAATTCCTGGGCTTCATCCCAGACCTCTTGAATCGGAAGGTCTCAGTTTTAGTAATTTCCTCAGGCAATGCTGATGCATGTCAATGTTTAGGACAACTGAGTTCAGGAATGCCTTCTCCTGGAGGGCAGGTTTCAAGCTGGAGGTTTGATTGTTCACCTCCCAGAACCACCTGAATGCTGGCTGCCGAGCCAGGCAGGGCACTTCAAGGGGAAGTGAAGCCTCAGGGTATGCTGAATTCCTGTCACCTCTTTCCTCACGGACCCACATGGAAACATCAAGACGGTCATTCCCTTGATGTTAGTCTCCATGTCTACCCTTTACTCCTTTCCTTTGTGCATCATGGAAGCTGTGCTCTCGGGCCATGCACCGCCTCCTATAGAAACGTCAATGGTCCAGCCCACTTTCTGCAAGTTTTGGGGGCCTTATGTTGTCCAAGCCACTTCTAACTCTGATTTCTCTGATCTTGTCGCTGAGCCTCACTGTATCTCCCCTTCCATACTATGTCTGTCCTTTCCATCCAGGGCTAACCCAGGGGTGCAACACAGAGCCTCCATAATTGATTTCCCCATGGTCCTTCCAATAGCAAACGTGTACTGAGGTCTTGGGCCAGAGGGGAATTCACGTCCCCTCCCTTGAAAATATTAGCTGTGTACCTTGGCACTAGAAGTGGTACTAATGCTAGTACACAGCTGTGTACTCGCTGTGAAAAATGCCACTGGAACTCACAGTGACTCTGTTTCCTCATCTCTAAGGGAGGGTCAGGAGAGTCCCCATGCCATGGGGCTGGGGGCAGAATTAAGTCAGCTTACGCATGCAAAGCACTCAGCGCAGAGCCCAGAGTGGAGTCACCATTCAATAGGTGCTCTTACTGTCATTATTATTTTATTAGAGTCATGAAACTGGAAGAATTGTACCTTCTTCCTTTAATATCGATCAATTGATTGATTGTGATCAAATACATATAACATAAAATTTACCATTTTAACCATTTTTAAGAGCACTGTTCAGCGGCATTAAGTCCACTCACACTGTTGTGCAACCACCACCACCATCCATCTCCAGAACTCTTCCATCTTGCAAAACTGAAACTCTGTCCCCACTAAATATCAAGTCCCAGTCTCCCCTCCCTGCAGCCCCTGGGAACCACCATTCTACTTTCTGTCTGGATGAATTTGATGACTCGAGATCGTCATACACGGAATCACTCAGTATATGTCTTTTTGTGACTCACTGATTTCACCTAACATAGTGCCCTCGAGGTTTATCCATGTTGTAGAATGTGTCAGAATTCCCTTTCTCTTTAAGGCTGAATAGTGTCCCATTGTATGGATAGACTACATTTTGTTTATCCATTCATCCACAGATGGACGTTTGGGTCATTTCCACCTTTTTGCTGTTGTAAATCATCATGCTGTAAACATGGGTGTACAAATATCTGTTGATTTGTGTGTGTGTGGGGGGAATCCTTTCACTTTTCATAATTGACCTGTCTTGTCTAATTTGACAAAATGACCACTTATAAAAATACAAGTGACCTTTGAACAACATGAGTTTGAACTGTGCTGGTCTGCTTATATGTGGGTTTTTTTCAATAGTAAATACAGTAGTACTAAACCACCCGTGGTTGGTTGAATTCATGGATGCTGAAGCACAGATGTGGAGGGCCGACTGAGTTACATGGGGATTTTTGACTGCGTGGAGAGTTGGCGCCCCAATCCCTGTATTTATTCAAGGGTCAACTCTACAGTTTTTTTTTAATTGGATGGAATAGTGGATGGGAACTTGGGGTGCAGCCCCAACAAAGAGACTGAGGCCTGGGAGGGACCCTGAACGAGCCCTCTACCTTAGTGTGGCTTATGTTCACAGGAGATTTGATCCTGTCCCCAGCTGGAAACATTCCGAGAAAGGGGGCGTTGGAGGTTAAGGAAAAGTGTGTTGGCTTTGGACTCAGACACACAGAACTTTCTTCGTGGTCACCTGGGGAAGCGATTGACCTTCTCTGAGCCTTGCTTTCAGCACCTGTAAAATACTGCCCCTGTTTGTGTGCTCCCTCATGGGGTGTTGTGTGAAGGTAACGTGAGATAATACGGAGAGAAAGGTGCAGAGCCGGGATGCAGTAAGCATTCAGCGCAGTGGAGTTCTTACTACCATTAAACATGTCGGTGCATCCTTGTTGTACTGGATAGAGCAGGGGAGGGACCAAACCTTAGTTCCTAGCTTCTCTGTTAGTGCTCTTTCCATCGTGGAATGTTTGCTTTGTTAATGTCAGATTGATTGATGTGTGATTTACAAACAAAATATTTTTTCCCCTTGTAATGTGCCCTCTGGACAAACATACAGAGCTATGTGGCCACCACCACGGTCAAGGCATAGAACATTTCTATCACCCTCAATGTTCCCTTCTCCCCTCTGGAGCTGCCCTCCTATCTCAAACCCCTGGCACCCCGTGATCTATTTTCTGTCCCTTTTATTTTGCCTTTTCCTGAATGTCATGTAAATGGGTTAAAAAGCGGTATGCAGCCTTTTGAGGCTGGCTCCTGTCACTCAGCACAAGCCCTTCGAGATCCTTCCAGGTTGCTGTGGATCAATAGCGTGTCCCCTTTTACTGCAGAGAAGCGTCCCAGTGCACAGAGATGCCTGTTTGTTTATTCATTCACCCCTTGGTGGAAATTTGGGTTGTTTCCAGGTTTGGGCAGCTGCGAATAGACCTACTCTAAGCATTCATGTGTAGGCTTTGATAGGAACGTAAGTTTTCATTTCCCCAGGGTAAATACTCAGAAGAGTAATGGTTGGGTATATGTTTAACTTCCTCCGAAGTTGCCAGACTGTCTTCCAGACTGGCCGTACCATTTGCACTCACACCAGCCGGAGGAACAGTTGTGGTTGCTAAACACCCTTGCCAGCACTGATTGGTTTTTATTTATTTTTTAAAGATGTTTTAATAGGTGTGTCCTAGTATCTCACTCTGGTTTTTTTTCCTCACCATAGTTTTAATCTACATTTCTTTGATGATAATGTCTTTATCCGCCCCAGTGCTTCTGATTAACTGAAGTAGGCTGTGGAGTGAACAGAGAGTCCCTGTTATTATGACTTTTGTCCACTGCCCACCCTCTCTGCCTCTTTTCAATTTGCCTTTTTTAAACAATTTTTTTATTGAAGTATAATCGATTTACAATGTCGTGTTAATTTCTGGTGTTCAGTATATTGATTCATTCATATATGTGTGTGTGTGTGTGTGTGTATACACATTCCCTCTAATATTCTTTTTCATTATAAGCCATTACAATGTATTAAATATAGTTCCCTATGCTATACAGTAGGACCTTGTTGTTTATCTAGTTTATAACATAGTAGTTAGTATCTGCAAATCCCAAACTCCCAATTTATTCCTCCCCACCTGCATCCCCCCTGGTAACCATAAGTTTGTTTTCTATGTCTGTGAGTCTGGCTCTGTTTTGTGAATAAGTTCATTTGTGTCCTTTTTTTTTTTTAGATTCCACATATAAATGATTTAATATGATATTTTTCTTTCTCTTTCTGTTTTACTTCACTTAGAATGATTATCTCCAGGTCAATCCATGTTGCTGCAAATGACATTATTTCATCCTTTTTTATGGCTGAGTAGTATTCCATTGTATATATAGACCACAACTTCATTATCCAGTCCTCTGTCAATGGACATTTAGGTTGTTTCCATGTCTTGTCTATTGTAAATAGGGCTGCCATGAACATTGGTGTACAGGTAGCTTTCAATTTGCTTTGAACTTGTAAGCTCTCTTGTTACTGTGAAATGGTGAGGAAGAAGGAAGCAAGGCCGAGCCCCGCCAGTCACATGTTTTTGGAACAAGAAGGGCTTTGTTATGTTTTTCTGAGAGCTCCAGGTTGAGGCCAGGCTCTTGCTGAACAAGGAGCAAGAGCGTTTGGATCTGCTGACCTACAACGAGGAACTGACTTTTGAGTGGAAAGGAAAACAGGTCCTTTACAGCCACACATGAGAAGTTGCTGTTCTGTTCTGCATCATCTGGTTTACAAGCTCCCCAGCTCCAGGGCCTGGGGGCCTCTGCACCTGGGACGTACAATCCAGAAAGTGTAAGAGTCACATATGCTGACAAGAAAGGGGGAGAGGAATTTAATCTTGGATTTTATCATTGCAACTCTTTGTCATCAGGTCTGAGTGTCCCCAAAGAATGCACTGAGTCCCAGATTTCCTCTGACCTGCCCCATTGCAGGGAGGCTTCATACACTTTCTTGCTCATTTCCTCCAGAATAGCTTCCTGGCATCTTAGCTCCAAGGGCTGCTAAATCACATCTCACAACCTGAGACTCTCACCCGCTGGAAAAATCACCCCTCAGAAAGTCAGGGATGAAGTAGTCAATCAGCCTCGGGTCCTTGCAGACTTGTCATCTGGCTCCCTGCACACGGTGCGCAGACAGGGAGCACTGCACCCACGCCCCTCACCACACACAGCCCACAGGCTCAGCCCACTCAGGTGCCTCTCCAGCCATCCTGCCCTGACTCACTGTCCTGAGTCCCTTCTCTAGTCGGCGTATAAAGGCCAGAGGGTGGAACTGAGATCAACAGGGCCGTTTCAGTGAGGAGAAACCGAGACTCAGAGAGGGGAAGTAACTTGGTTCAGGCGGCACAGTAGCCAAGCTGAGACTGGACTCCAGCCTTCTAGCTCCTACCCCGGCCCCGCGGCTCCTCTCCGCCTGGGGCTGCATGAACGGGCAGGTGCCTGCAAGGCTGCCTCTCTCTCTCACTACCTCACACAGGCTGCAGAAAAGCAGGGCCTCTGGTCTGCCTGGTTGGGCACGTGGACGAGACATGATTGAACTGGGCTGCGTGTCACATGCCCTGAGCCTGATCCAAACTGGGAGACAGCTCGCCAGCACCAAGCGGGGCCTCGTCTTGCCCTGGGGATTCCTGGGGCCCCCTGCAGCCCCCAGTCCTGTGGTCCTGCCAAGGCCTTTACCCTTCCCCAAACTTGCCTCTCTCTAAGAACACTTTCTAGGGTGGGAAGCCACCCTTCAGCCTGTGGTACCTGGCTAAGCCCCTCTCTCCACCCAGGGTCCCAAGTGAGCCCTTTTATGAACTCAGTTTCTGGTGTACAGTGCGGTCTCCAGACCTGGGGTGGACTCTGCTCTGACCACCGACTGACAGTGGGACCCTGGGCAGGTCACTTCTCTGCTGTGAGTCTCAGTACCATCTGCAGACAGAGGCTTTGGCATCACTGGATGGAGGGAAGATTAAGTGAAGGGATGCAGGTAAATGCTGTATCAAGCAGGCATCTATAACCTAAATAGACATTTCTCCAACGAAGACATACAAATGGCCAACAGGCACATGAAAAGATGCTCAATATCACTAATTATCAGAGAAATGCAAATCAAAACTACAGTGAGGTATCATGTCACACCAGTCAGAATGGCCATCATTCAAAAATCCACAAATGACAAATGCTGGAGAGGCTGTGGAGAAAAGGGAACCCTCCTACACTGCTGGTGAGAATGTAGTTTGGTGCAGCCACTGTGGAACACAGTATGGAGATTCCTCAAAAGACTAGGAATAGACTTACTGTATGACCCAGGAATCCCGCTCCTGGGCATGTATCTGAAGGGAACCCTAATTCGAAGAGACACCTGCACCCCAATGTTCATGGAGCACTGTATACAACAGCCAAGACATGGAAACAACATAAATGTCCATTGACAGATGACTGGATAAAGAAGCTGTGGTATATTTATACAATGGATTATTGCTCAGCCATAAAAATGAATGAAATAATGCCATTTACAGCAACATGGATGGACCTAGTGATTATCATACTAAGTGAAGTAAGCCAGAAAGAGAAAAAAAATACCGTGTGATATCACTTATATGTAGAATCTAATAAAATGATACAAATAAACTTATTTACAAAACAGAAACAGATTCACAGACATAGAAAAATAATTGTGGTTACCATGGGGGAAAACAGAGGTGGAGGGATAAATTGGGACTTTGGGATTTGCAGATTCTAACTACTATAAGTAAAATAAACCAAAAGGTCCTACTGTATAGCACATGGCACTATATTCAATACCTTGTAATAGACTATAATGAAAAAGAATATGAAAAGGAATATATATTTATATATGTACAACTGAATTACTATGCTGTGCACCAGAAATTGACACAACATTGTAAACTGACTATACTTCATTAAGAAAAAATAAAAGGAGGTACCAATAAATGCTGTCCCCCAACCCTAATGATGACATATGCAGAGCACTGACTTAATTCCCTTTGAGGGATCCTATTATTATCCCATTTCACAGATGAGGACACTGAGGCAGGGTTGGGTTTCATCCTTGGTCTAAGCCCATTGGATTCAAACCGGAGCAGCCTGGCTCCAGCCTGTGCTTATGGCCACTGCTCTGCGCTTATTAGAATAGACTCCAAGGAAGTCTGGATATATGTTTAAACTTGTTGATTTTTGTGAAAAATACCCTCAGCTTCAATTCTCTTAGGGGGAGGCCAGTGGGATGGGGTTGGGCACCTGCAGGATTGGATCCTGTCTTTACTTAAAATTTTCCTGTTTTTCTCACCATGGGATTTTTTTTCCCCATTAATTTCGATTTTAAAAATTTTGCATTGAAATGTTCTTTATCTTGGCTGCTGAGGTTTTGGCGCCCCCTTAAATCTTGTGTCTGAAGTGAGTCCCTCACTCACCTCAACCTAACCCCAGTCCTGCCCTGGCCCCTGGGGACCCTGCCCCCAAATTGTCCTTTTTCCCTCTGGATAAGAAGGAGGTGCTGGCATCTTTTTACAGAAGTAAGGAGACATTTCTGATACCAAAATGGATTAAAATGGTTCCTCTTTGCTGTTCTTCATGCAGCCCCGATAGGCTACTCCCCATTTCCTTTCTTTTACAAATGAAACTGAATCAGGCTGCCAGTGATGGGCAGAAGGACAGGAGGGGGCACAGCCATAGCTTGACATTGAGTCAGATGTCTTCTCCATGGGCTTCACGGATCCCCACTCGTTAGAAATTTTTGTTTTTCAAAAATCTCTGTCTGTTGAAGGGAACGTGACTCAAGCGTTTCCCTTCAGTAAGCATGCTTTCTTAACCTCAGAGTGACCTGAGGGGCTCTGATATTTCTCCTGGATGTCTAGCTGTGATCCCCAGAACCACATTTCACATCCTGACCCAATACTCGCTTTGTCTTCTCACCTGCTGATCCTGGAGACGGTGCGTGTTAGCAGGCCCTCTGATACGTTTTATTGAATGAATCGGTTAGTAGCACCTACAGGTGTGGCCACACAATAATTTTTATGGGATAGAGACAAACGGAGCTTGGCTCCGGCAGCCACCCTGTGGGTTGGGATGTCCATGCTGGACTTGGGCTGACTTTGTTGGTGACAGAGATGGCGGCTGGATTGGGACACAGCGACTTTCTGTTTGGGGGAAATCCAAGTAGAAAAAGAACTTGTTTAGAAGAGGGGTCTGGGCTATAGAGAAGAGATTTGGGTGCCATCGGCGTATAGGTTCATTCATTTATTCGGGTATATAGTAACATTTTACTGAGCATCTAATTTGTGCTAACCTCTGGTGAAGACACAATGGTTTTCCTTCAGAGTTAACATTTAGTGGATGTGTGGCTTTCAGGAGTAATTAAAGCTGGGGGAGTAGCTGAGATCTTCTACAGGGCACTTGGGAATTGAGAACACTTGGCATCTGATGCCAGAAAACCACTGCTGGGAGCCTGGGAGAACACTGAACAGCAGACGGATGGAAACACATCCAACAGAATACGTAGGGAGATACAACAAAGATGCCGTTGCTTTTTATCCAGCAAATCAGCAAGAGTTAAAAACTGGGAACTAAGAAAGTGCGAAATCTGGTACACCCTTGGTAGGAAGGCTGCACATTGTTTTGGAAGAAGCTATTTGGAAATATGCATCAAGAACCTAAAATTTTCCCCTACCTTTTGGTCCAGCTCTTTCCTTTTAGGAACGTATTACAATCCATTATTTCATCATGAATAGATGAAAAGCCTTAGACCCGAGGCCTGTTATGACGCAGTTGTTTATAATAGTGAGTAACTGGAAATGACTTACATGCCTAAATGCAGGGGATTAGCTAAATAAAGGATCCACATGGCTCCACAGCCACAACCCACCATTAAAAATGAAGCTGTAGGGGGTCTTTAACGCTGTGGAAAATAGTCACATTACTATTTTGCGACCTAAAAGAAAGTCGTGAACTAATTTTTGAGAAAAAAATGGATTGCGAGAAGATAGGAGCGATTTTTAAAGGCAACAAGGGACCGGGTTCTAGAATACACTCTCTCAGAGCAACAAGAAAAGGATAAGCAAGGACAAATAAGCAAAGGTTATGAAGAGTCACTTTTCAGAAAAGGAAATCCAAAAGGCTAAGAGGCACATGAAGAGATGCTCAGACTCATTAGTAAGTTAGAGAGACGCAAATCAAAATGACAGTGAGGGATTGCTTTACTTCACTCAGATTGACAAACATTAGAAAGCTGAGTGATGCCAAACAGGGGTGTCAAGGAGATGGCAAAGGAGCCTGTGGGAGGGATGTGGCGCCAGGCCAGCTCCCTGGAGGCATCTTGGTTGGTGGTACGTAGCTGAACTGAGAGGCATTTACTCCTGGCACAGCCCTCTGGCTCCCGGGTTCACACCCAGAGCCAGTCACGTGCAGCTCCACGTGGGGAGGCGTGTGGGACGGTCCAGGGCTGGAGGGAGGGCAGTGCGGGAAGTCAGCAGCAATCGAACCCTCCAGTGTGGACGGAACAAATCAAATAGGCACGTGATGCCCACTTTGGAACATGGAGCAGCAGTCAGAGGAAATGAGGTTGACAAACAGAGCCATGTGCTTAGGTCGGAAGTCGTAATGCTGAGCGAGACAATCAACAGAGAAAAGAGGCGGAAGGTCATCGGGAGAACTTAAAGTGCGTGCACTGGGAAATCACGCACTTGTGGCGAGTTTTGTAAGGACCCCTGCTATCAAGCAGGTGGGCTGGGTGGGGTGCGGAAGACGGGCATGGGGGGTGAAGAGCCAAGGGAGAAAGTGGATAAACCATCCACGCCAGAGAGGAGGCTGGTCCAGGAAAGAGAGGATGCTGGGACTTCAGGAATGCAAGCCCCTTCCCACCACCTGCCCCTGAGGGTCAAGCCGCAAATGGAAACAAACAAGCCCCCACCAAGTCCCAGCCAAGCCACCAACAAAAGCAAGAGTACAAATAAAAAGTGTGCTTCCACAATATCATGAGGGTGTTTTTAGTAAACAATGCAGATGAAAACCTGAGTGTCAGCGGTCATTTTTCTGGATATGGGCCAGCCTGATTTTCTTCCTTTTTTTTTTTTTCCCTTCCTCGTTTTTGACACTGAATGTCCGTGACTTTCTTGTAAGGAAATGATTTCTACAAATCAAGGCTGAGCTTAATAAGCATGTGTGACAGAAAAAGGGCCAGGGACTCAGGGAGTCTTGTACCTCCAGGGTGACAAAGTTCCAAAGAGGGAGGGCTCGTCTGGCCACATGACCCTGAGTTAACTCCCACTCTAGCCACAAGGGGTGGGTGTTTGGGTTAAAAATGAACCATGACGTGCCCCCTCAGCTGCTGTGGCAAAACACCAGGGGGTCCACCTCTGTGTCCATCTGTCTGGTTGCTCTCTCTCGATTGGTGGCTGTTGGTCGCTGGCCAGATTCCAGGATGGACTCCTATGTGGTGACACTGTGACTGGGCAAGGCTTCTTGCAGGGCAGCTGGACACTCTGGTCCCTGCTTGATGCTTCCTGCACTCCTGACAAACAAACAACAAACTTTTGTTGTGCTGTGAATCAGTCATGGCTCAGCTACAGAGGATGACCATTGAAAAGTCAGAACACAAATAAAGGTAACTTCTAGAGGCTGCCTATTGGGCATATCAGCCTTTGGCTGGTCTCATTTCATACATTCCTATCCTCGGGTCTGCTAACCCCAGATCCCCTTTTGTGTGCATTATCAGCTCTTTGTTTTTTTAAATTGAAGTATAGTCAATTTCCAATGTTGCGTTAGTTTCTGGTGTACAGCATAGTGACCCAGTTATACATATTATTTATATATGTTTCCATATTCTTTTTCATTATAGGCTATTACAAGATACTGAATATAGTGCCCTGTGCTATACAGTAGGGCCTTGTTATTTATCTATTTTATCTATTTAGCAGTTAGTATCTGCAAATCTCAAACTCCCAATTTATCCCTCCCCCCTCCTCCTCCCCTGGTAATCATAAGTTTGTTTTCTGTGTCTGTGAGTCTGTTTCTGTTTTGTAAATAAGTTCATTTGTGTCAGAGGAGTTTCTGTAAGTTAACTTGGAGGTTTACAGAGTCATTATGAGGGCAAAGTCCTCTAAAATTACTGAGTGAGAAGCAAATAATGCTGAGAATGAAGAACTTACATCCTTTTAGACTCGTGTGGTGGAAGGAATTTACAATGGAAGATAGAGAATTACATGCCTGTATATATTGGTAAGACATTTACATGTGTCTCTTCTATTTACTCAGCGTTTTAAGGAGGAGGAACATCAGGTGATAAGAAAACAGGCTTTGGTGTTAAAGGTTTGCATCTCAACTGGATGGCTTACTGCCCAGGTGCCTTTGGCCAGTTTCCCTACTCATATAGAAAAAATAAGAATACCCATCTCTCATGAGTGTGCCTGGCACACGTTAGACTGTCAGTATGAGTCATATCTAAATTGGGATCTCTTTTTTAAGAAGTGTTCCTTATTTCAGTCAGTTTCAGATTCTTAGAGGAACCATCTTCAACAGGAACTGGACTGAATGAGTGTGGTACCTTGTCCCACAAATCAGCCTCGTCAGGAAGTGCTGTGACAGGACAGTTCATCTTTCTTTTTCGTTCCGATCTCAGAGCTGCTTTGCTGAGGCATGGAGGCGAAAGACGTTCCGAAGGCTGAAGACAGAGCTGGGGATCCAGGTTCCAAAAATAAAGGCCAGCCCGATGTTGCTCAGCCTGACTTCCCACGAGGAGGGCAGACCCCTGGCCCCACCACCCTCTGGGAGATGCTAGAAAAGAAGTTTCTGGAGTACCAGCAGCAGGCGTATAGGAGCCCTGCTGAACGTCAGAAGGGCCTGTTGAATCTTCTCCCGCTCTTCCTAAAGGTCAGTAAACTCATTTTTGAAATTGTATAAAGATGACACAGGGCTCTGGGGACATGTCTGGGAGGATGGGAAACCAGCGCTGGTAGTTTTAATGCCATCATAAGCGGTCTCTGATTGGTGGCTTAGAGAAGCGCGTTGTGCTGTTGAATGAAGATGGTGAACAAGTGAGGATGGGCTTGGAAAGGATGGACAGCTGGCTCGTGAGTAATATTTTCCCTTTAGTTTAAAAAGATAATATGGTTCAGTCACAATCGCCGCTTGGGAGCCAGAGGACAAACGTGCTCCTTTGGGAGCTAGAAAAGGGGCGTGTGTCCTGAGCCATTAGCAGCTGGGACGGCTTGTAAGCTCAGACACCAGCCATGCCAGCACCAGGGCCTGGAGAACCAGAACCTCGGTTGTGCCAACAATGCAAACCGAGGCGTAATCAGTGGGGATCAGCAAAGCCGTGTCCCTCCACTGGTCGTAGACACAGGAGAGAAGCCCAGCCTGTCCACTGGGCCAGCACCCCAGCTAGTGGCAGCTGGTGACAGTCTGGGTACACGGGGCTTCCTCTGTTGTCCTGGGATTAAGTTCCCGCCAGTGAGGTCTGCCTTACCGTTGAATATACTGAAGTCTAATTGTAGAGTTGGAAATGCATCTTTTTATGAAGACTTAGTTTTTGTTTAACTATTGATTTTGGGTTTATTACAAAAAAAAGATACCTACATTCAAAGCACAGAGAATATGAGATCCTCTTCACATTTGAAAGTAAACTAGGGCAGATGGAGGCTTTGGCAGGTTTTTATTGGGAAACGCCTTTGTTAATGTTTCATCTAACTTTTTAACCAGAAATATTGAAGAATTTCCAAAGAGGACTCAGAATTTTCTTGGCATATTTATAGGCTACATCGAATACTTAGGGATGCCTTTCTGTAAACAATTTCCAGGTAACTTACTATCCATGAATTCATTAACGCCTTCGATGTTGTGGACTTGTATATCCCAGCCATCCCATTTCACAGATTGGATACCTGGGGCAGAGGGAACATACTGGGAAAGAGGAACTAGGTTAGTTGAGACAGCTCAGGTTTCTCATTCCCAACCCTCTTTGCTCTGATGACCCCACCTTTGGGAGGTAACTTAGTCTCACCCAGTTCTCAGACCAACTTTGCCTTATGGAAGAAAACCTGTGAGCAATGCCCTGCCCCAATCAAAATTCTCTGGGATTGCTTGTGGGTTTTCCCATCGCATTGTGTCCTTCCCAGCCATCTGGGCAGCCATGGATCTGATGGAAGGACTCTGCATCTGACAGCCAGGACTTGATACTTCTTCGCTCCTCCCCAGATCGTTGATTTGAGAATTCACTCATTTGTTGTACAATTATTTATTGAGCTCCCTTGCACTGTTCTAGGGCCTGGGGCTATGAAAGTAAGGAAGACCGGGAGAGGTTTTACCCACATCTGTCCAGAGGAGAGAATACTGACTAGTACCCAGAATGTGTTTTGTTTGGCTTGTAGGGGGTTAAAAAATGAATTAGTGCCATTTTTTTTTCAGAAGGGAAAGTTTTCACATGAGGATCAGATTGCAGATTTCTCTTGAAAAACAAAAACTTTTCTTGAAAATATTTGTAGCCGTAATACTGACAATTGGATGGAGATGGTCAAGGGCATCCTTTTAGACAGAAGATGGTCTTGGTCTCCCAGTTTACCCTAGTCCTCTCTTCCCTAATATCTTTCACCCAACCCACATCACTCACATGTTATCTGACCCTACAGGCATTGACCTCACGGATAGTAAGTTGTTCCTATTATAACTGAACCTTGATCTTGGTCAATATTTCCCAAAACCCGGCCTGGTAACTGGAGGCACGATGGCCCTATTGCTGAACACATGGGCTTTCAAGTCAAACAGAGTGGGGTGCGAGCTCCTGCTGCATTGTTTATTAGCTGTGCATCTTTGAGCAAGCCTCAGTTTCCTCATCTTTAAAGTGGGATCAGTAACAGTTTGCCAGGAGACTGTGCAGGTGAGATAAGGTGAAGACTGTAGAGTCCACAACACATGGAAAGCAGACATGGTCCCCACTGCCTTTCCACTAGCCTCCAGGATACTCACCGCACACGTGCAGTCTGAGATCCTGGAGCTACGATTCCCCAAACTGCCTGACAAAATCTACTTATGTTTTGGATCCCTGTAGCCCACCTCTGATGAACTCTGCAGATGCAGAACAGTACAGGCTTTCTCACTTTAAAAAATCTATATTCTTTTATTAAGTCCTGCGTGTTTACAAGCCTGTTGTTCCTATTAAGTTCTGACAAATTAAACCCTGCCAGAGCCAGAGCCACAGCCTCTGGGCTTCTTAATTAAGAACTGGAAGTAGAAGGGAACATGGAGAAGGTGGGAGGCTTTTTTCAGGTGTAGTGCAGATGAAATCTGAGCTGTAGAGGAAGACTGAGGAAGCCACTGTAATACAGGTCCTTGTGTAAATAGTCAAGCTTATAGTCACTCTGTTCTGAATTTTATAACCATAAAGCACAGTTCTTCAAGGTTGTCTATAAAGAACCCCCCCTAGAAATTTCAGGGCTTAAAAAGTTACGCCATCTCCCGTGGGATGTGGCCATTAGCATCAAAGCTTTATGCATGTGTTGGTTGTCATGGAAACCATGTCCTAACTGGGCTCTGAGCATCCTGAGTGTATCTGAAAGATGTACTTTGTTTCATAGAGCTCAACTCTCTGTACCTAGATCTTTTCACTTTGGGCCCGAGGAAAATTAAGATGATCTGGAATATCCTTTGTTCCAAGACAATGCACACAAAGGGCCGTGAATTGTTGCCCCTGCTTGGGAAAGGCTATGTCTCTGGGCTGTGTGGTCTGGGCCAGTTAGGCATGAAAGGGGTGGTCCATGTGTAGCTAGAGCTCTGGTGAAGGTTGACAACAGTACATGTCCCATCTCAAGGGATGTCATCTGCCTTGACCTAATGAGTCTTGAGATTTGACAATAGGCTTGTCTTGTGAGGCAAACTCTCTCTTCCCAAAGAGCTTCCTTTCAGCCTCCTTGGCTTTCTCTTGTATCTGATTCCTCCAAACACACAGCAGGGAATGAGCTTTTCCCTGTCATTGCTTAGACATAAATCTGCCTTAACTGTTTAGGCAAGGAAAATGGGCTTGGTTGGTTCTACAGCAAATTCTAGCCCCATTGCCTCCAGAGCTGAAAAACAACTGCGGGGTTAGGGGGTGAACCCGCTCAACGTTTTGGTTACTGTCTTGATAATCAGGAAGAGACCAAGGTGTCTCAGGACATTGGAATCCCAACAGGGAGCTGTCCTGGGGGAGTGAGTCAGACACGAAGTTCTCACCCAGAACTTCAGGTCCTCCTCCACCAGCCTCCATCATTCCCCTTCTTTGGTCAAAGCCAGGGCAAGTGGTTACTTTCTTTGATGATGGGTAGTGATAGTTAACCAGGCTCTAAGCAACTAAAACCAGGCATTTTGTTCAGTGTTTACAAGCCCTCATAATAGCCCTGGGAAGTAGGTGCTATTTTTATCCCAGCTTTGTAAATGAAGAAAGAGAAGTCTGGAGACGTTGCATAACTTGGCCAAGGTCACCCAGTTGTTAGTGGGGAGCAGAACTTAACCTGCAAAGTCTGCCCAAGCCCCTGTTGTTAACCACTGTGTTCCCTTGGACAGTGCTGAGGTTCGTAGAACACAGCACATCTGGTTTCTTTCCCTACCTCATGCCTCACTGGACGATGGCTTTGCCTGGCTGGTACCTGTGACCCCTGGGGTATGAAAAGAACGCCACCCCCTGCACATGCACTGTTTGGATAGCTGACTGCAGGATGTTGCAGACGAGGGGGAGGTTTTATTGCATCACACAGGAAGCAGCACAGAGCCAATGACTTCCCAGTGTGCAGGGCAGTGCTTTTAGGAAGAATTCAATTGACTGTTTTTTCCCTGACAAGAGCCTTGGGCTCTGATCTTTCTAGAACCCTTCCAATATAGGATCTCACACCAAGAGAAGAAGGCTATCCCTCTAGCAAGCATGGGTGGGTCCTGTTGGCATTCGGTTGAGTTTATTTTGGAGGAAAGGGAACCACTTCGATCCCTCTCATTGAATAGAGGTATTTGATAACAGACAATAGTGGTGGCTACTTGTCATCATGCATTTGTCAAAACCCACAGGATGTTCAACATCAAGAGTGAACCCTAATGTAAACTATGGACTTTGGTTGATAATAATGTGCCCACGTTGGTTCACTGATTGCGCCAAATATGCCACACTGATGGGGGATGTTGAGGGGAGGGGAGTATGTATGTGTAGGTAGGGAGGGCTACGTGCAAACTCTGTATTTTCTGCTCAATTCTGCTGTGAGCCTGAAACTGCTCTAAAAAAATAAAGTCTATTTAAAAAATAATAAACAGGAGAAAGTTAGAGCCATAGGTGTAGATGTGAAGATTGTTCTTAGAATATGCACTTTGAGAGAAAGCCGACAATGAGACAGGGAATCCATAGCAATTAGTGTAAAATTCCTCACTGTCTGGGACAGACAAACTGCAGTAGGGGTTGGGAGGTGGGACAATATGGGGAAAAAAAGGGAACCTGTGGACGTGGTAGATTAGAGATAATGTGAATGGGTTCACACGGCTCCCTTCAAGAGGTGGCATCCATGTCCCCTCCCCTTGAATCTGGATGGGTTTGTGATGGCTTGACTAATGGAATAGGGCAGAAGTGACTTTTCCAGGACCAGGCCTCAAGGGACTCGTACCTTCTTCTTGTCACTTGGAATACTCAAGCACAGAATCCTGCTGTCATGTTGTGAGGAAGCCCAAGCGGCCCTGAGAAAAGCTTACGTGGAGAAGAACAAAGCCCCAACCTTACAGCTGCTCCTGCTGACAGGCAGCACCAACTCAGCAGCCACGTGTCTGCGTCATCTTGCAAGTGGCTCTCTTCGCCCTTGTTCACTGCTCCAGCTGAGGGAGGCAGAGAGAGGCTATTTCTGCTGAGCTCGGCCCAAACTTCAGATCTACGAGAAAAATAAATAATTACTGTTAGTTTAAGCGACTCAATTTTGGGGTGTTTTGTTATACAGCAATAGGTAATTGGAATAGTGGGTAACGTGGGCAGGAATTCATTTATTTCGTGGTGTAAAGGGATTGCAATGAACACTAAATCAGTCCTTCTTGGGGTGAGTGTGTTTCTCTGTGTGTGTGTGGGCGCACATGTGCACAGGTGTGTACAGGTACTCTTAGGCTAACTGCCCAGCCAGTGGGACAGATTTTATGCCATTGGCTGTGATCAATTATTCTCATATAAACCCCATGGACCCAACTGACAAAGGCAGAGAGAGATGTAAGATGAAATATAATAACGAGGATGACCAACAGTTATTTCCAAGCATGGTATCCAGAGGCGATGGGAGAGTAAATGTTCCTTCTTGTCTACCCCTGACTCTAGTCCACCACAGAGTGGGGCCTTCAGCATGGTTTATTTCCTTCCCTAGGGGACAAAATTTTTGTTACGTTAGCAAAGTTTTGATGCATCATTTTTTTTTCTATTTACAAAGGAGAGAATCAACTGTGCCACACTAGCAAGGGAAACTCATGTGAAGTCTCTGAACTGTTCTGAATTGACTTAAAGCCAATAAAGCCAAACCACCAAACTCTGCAACAGTGGAGCAGAAGGAATATTGCAATCACTCTTGAAAATCAGCCCGGTTCTCTGTTATTCAAAAGCTGGGGTTTTCTCTCATCTCCTCTAGAGCTTTTGTTATTCCTTATTTCCCTTTAGAGACCAGAGCATCATTTTCTTTCTCTTTTTTTCCATGTGAGGGGACAGCCACAAGGCACGATGGTACAGCTTAGATAATGCAAGTAAATAAAAGATTTTAAAAATATTGAGCAATATTCTCCCAGCGTGCAAATCCCAGTTTGGGAAAAAATTAGGTCCTTTTGGAAGCTGCCTTAACTCTTTGGGGTCTCCACGGTACCATTCAGTAAATGATTGCCTCTGTGCATCAAACGGCACCCCAGTGGCCTGAAGGAGTTAATTTGGCCTCCAAAAGTGCCCATCATGGTCCCAGGAAGGAGTGTGAGCCTTGAGAGAATCTGGCTGAGCGTACAATTACTGTTCAACTCACAGTGGCCCAATTTGCTTTATTGTGGAGTGCCTCCTGGAGTCCCACTGCTCGAAGACCATCTCCATGCCTCTGAGTCAACTGCCTGCAAATTGGTCTTTGAGGGATTTGCCAGTGCAGGGAGGAGGCACAGGAATTTGTCAGGAAGACATCAGAGCAGAATTCTCAGTCCTGGGGAGGGAAATAATCTTAACACAGAAATTTCCAGCCAGGAGGGCTGACTTTTCTCCAGAGATTAATGTTTCCAGGTGATAGCTGGTTTCCAGGTGGTCGCCATACGTTTCTTGGATGTGCACATGCTACTTGGGTATATGTGAGATAATTCAGCTCTTTACTCTGCTGCTTAACTGGTTCTCTGGGCTTACCCTCTGGCTCAGCCTCAGTTTCTGTCAAGTGGGACTAATAATAATACCAATCTCAAAGGTTTGTGACGAGAATTAGTGGAAACAATGCATGTAAGTGCTTGGCCCAACGTTTGGCATAAAACCAGCACGTGATACATTTGGCCGTCTTTCTGCATATTGTGAGTCCTGTAATCATGTGTTCACTTATCAAATATTTGTTTGAAGATCTACCGTGTGTAATAGTGTTTAACGTTCACCTAGCATTTTTGTAGTTTTAGCAAAGTTCTGATGTATGGCTTTTTTATTTACAAAGGAAAGATGCAACTCTGTTTATAGGGCAGAAAACTTTTCAAGTATTTCAGATACAAAGTTTTGTTCCAATCAAAATAAATACCCAAGGACTCACCACTTGTGTAAAAGAAATAAAGAATTTCAGATAAACTAAAGCCACCTGTGCATGAATTCTAGAACTCATTCCCCTTCTGTCCTCCTCCAATGGTAACTCCCAACCTGCCGAATTATCATTCCCTATGGGGAATGAGATACACACACACACACACACACACACACACACACACACACACACAGAGCAAGTTGCAAAAGTATATTCCAGTATCATCCTAAAATATCTGGAGACTATATATAAATTATGTAATAATATGGGTATATTTTTATAACCATAAGTAAGATGATTGTGTAATTTATGTATGGTCTCAAAGGTTTTTGTAGAATCATACTGTAATATACTTCTGCAATTTGCTTTTTTCCACTCAAGATTCTATTTCCGGGGTGTATTCATACTGATACAGCTTTTTTCCTTTTTCTTTTTCAGTTCTACATAACATCCTTATATAAATATGTCAGGTTATTCATTCATTGTCTTGTTGATGAACATTAAGTCTTTCCCAGTTTTTTTACAATCATAAATAACACCTCATAAATATTCCTTGTCCATGTGTGCCTGTATTTCTCTAGGAAATACTGGAATTTTCTCTAGGGAATACCTAGGCTTGGAATTGCTGGGTTGTTGGACGTGCGCCCCTTTAATTTTATTAGATTGAGTTAAATGCTTCTCTTCAAAGAGGTTCTTCAAAAGTGACACTCCATCAGTAGAGTGTAGGGGTCTCGTGGTCCCTCACCTCCACCCACATTTGGTATCGCCAGGCTTTTCATTTTTACTAACCCCCAAAATATAAACCATCTCATTGCGATTTTAGTTTGCACTTTTCTGATTATTGTAATTTGCTTATTATCTTTTATGAGTTACTTGTTGCTTCGTTTGCTGTTGTTCAAAAATCGTATATTTTTTCTTTTGAATTTGAAGGTGTCTAGATGCCCTTCCTGTCAGTGTATGCCCTGCAAGTATTTTCTCCCAATCTGTGGCTTGCCTCCTCATTTTGTACTTACTGTCATTTACAATACATTACAATACAGAAGATTTTTCTTTTGAACAAATATAATATCTATAGCAAGGAGATATTGGAAACAATTTCCTTTTGATATTTTTCTGTCTTTGTCACTTTTTCTAGAAGTCGAATCTCAGCTTAAAAAAACTCCATCAGGCCTTTGGGAAGGAATATAATTTAATATGGCTGGTGGGTGGGAGCAGCGGACAACAGCCCAGCAGAGTTGCATTTCATAGAGGCCACTAATTGCCAGGATTGTGCACAGCAGGTCGCCTTCCTGATGGGAACCTGGGATGAGGGACTGCCAGGATTTCAAGCCTGGGGCGAGGATAGTCACTCCACCCTGACTGTTGGTCTGGAGGGGGCTCTCCCCATCCTCAGACGCAGCCTGTGACAACACGGGAGAGCAAAGGCAGACGCAGATCTAAGGCCGGGATTACTACAGAAACCGGGGGGGAATTCTGAAAAGAGCCTGGCATCCTAAGAAAAAAACATATATATGAAAATAGATAAAAATATATGAAATATATATATGAAATATATATATGAAAATAGATAAAAAAGAATTTCTTTTGGATAGCACAGGGAACTACATTCAATATCTTACAGTAACCTATAATGAAAAAGAATATGAAAAGGAATATATACACACACACACATATATATATATACATGATTCACTGTTCTGTACGCCAGAAACTAATACAACATTGTAAATCAACTATACATCAGTAAAAAAGAAAAAGAAATAGGAGATTAAAACAATGACACTAACAACCTGGACTGGGAAAGGATTTCCTAAGCCTGGAACTAAAGCCAGAAAACAAAGGAACAGCTTGAGAAATTTTATTTCCTAGGAATTTCAGATCTCTGTATGGCAAAACCAAACAATACCGAATTAAAAGACGTGGTAGCTCACAGTGAAAAAAAAATATGACAATGAATATATGTATGTTCATGAATAACTGAAAAATTGTGCTCTACACTAGAAATTGACACAACATTGTAAAATGAATATAACTCAATAAAAAATGTTAAAAAAGACAAAATGACAAATTTGGAGGAAAAAAAATCAAGATAGTCTTATGAACCATAGCTTAACAATTTTTGCATATAAAGACATTTTTAAAATTAATGAGAAAAGAGTGAAAACCCTGATAGGGTAATAGGCTAAGAGCGGACAATTCAAAAGGCACGAAAAGCATCCATCCACGCTAGTTATCTGAGGCTGCAGTTGAGATGGGATATTTTTTCTTACATGAGGTTTCTCATTTAAGATGAAAGAGCAGCGCCGTGCTCAATGTTGGCCTTGGTGGACAGAAATCAGCCTTAAGCCCTTTCCCACGGAGCCCTTGGAGGCTCATCTGGTAAACTTCTGGAGAATGAGTTAGTAACAGGGACCAAAGCACTAAAATATAAACTAAAAAATAAAGCACATTAAAAAATTTGCAATCCCATGTTTTAAACTTACAATTCCACTTGTCAGAATTTATCTGAAGGAAATAAATGCTTGCACAACTAAAACTAAGATAGCTGCATGAGATTTGACAAGCGTGTAGGAGAATCTGTGAGCAATTGATGGTGAGGAAGGTGAGGGAGAGGGGGATCTAGAGAATCACTTCTTGGAATTTCCCTGTAGGACAAGTGGGTGCCTGGTAGGGCCACTCACTAAGACAAGATGCAGCAGGTTTGGCGGGAAAGCAATGGATTCGGTGGTATGTGTTTGATGTTCCAGGAGTTCCAGGTTCAGGGGAGATGTCTGGGGTCAGTTGGATGTGGCTTTGGAGCTCAGCAGGAAGTTGAAGAATTCCCAGGCACTAGGGTTAGGGATATAGTGGAAGCTGGAGGGTAGGTGATTCCGTAGCCTTTAGCTGCACCTGGAAAGCAGGTGGAGCCATTGGTTTGGGCTGGCCAGGGTGGGGGTGGGGTAGGGTAGGTGATGCTCACGCCTGGCTTTGTAGCTTTGACATCTCTGAGCAAATCCTGTTTGTTGCACTTCAGGCCTGGGAACACTCTGTGGGGATCATCTGCTTTCCCAGTCTCGCGAAGCTGGCTGAAGATGTTTCCAACCAGCTTGCCCAAGAAATACAAAAGGTCCTGGTGGGAAAGCCTGCAGGTAAGAGAAGAGAGGTTAGGGAGAACTTCCTGGAGAGCAGAACAGCTCTGTGTATTCCTCCCAGGCCTCCAGCTAAGCCCCTCTGGGCTGTCTAGAGGACTGAGAGTAATGCTTTTGGGAATGCATGGTGGGCCGGGTTCCGCCACGGAGTACCCTGGAGAACAAGGACAAGGCAAAGGGGGATGTGGGGAACTCTGCTGCTCTTGGGAGGGACACACATACACACACACACGCAGACAACACAGAAACCAAAGCCAACCATGTTTCTTGCCATGGGGTTTCCAGGCTTGCATTCTTCCACTCACAGAGCTGGACCCTGAAGGCTGAGGGTATGGGGCTGAGGGCAGGAGGGAATTCCAGGGGGAAGGGATAGCTTGAGCATGGTGTAGATTACAAGAATCCCCATGACAAAGGGGACGTGGGATACAGGAAGTAGGGTGAAGACACTGGGTTGTGGCAAGTCCAATCACCAAGGACTTTGTTCTTATTATTTAGCAATAGGGAGCCATTGATGGTTGTTGAACAGGGTTGGTGGCAAGACAAAGGCTATCCCCCGAGGAGATGAATGTGGCAAGAGTGTGAGATGTTTGGTACAGATTCAGGTGACATTGTTGGGAAGGCAAGAGGCAGAAGTTCCATAAAGATGCTAAGACACATCTCATGGAGAGACAGGCCGAATAGAGGGAAGCTGGGTGACCAGGCCACCGCACTGCCCTGCTGGTGACACTTTCTCCCCTTCCCGCACTCTTGCCAGAACAAGCACGGGTGGCAGCTGGGCAATTTCTGCGATGGAAGGGGGACACAGACCAGGATGGCTACCTGCTCTTGAAGTCGGTGTACGTGCTCACTGGGACAGATTCGGTAAGGTCCAGGCCCCCCGGCACGGCCTGGGTGCTTCTCATCCGTGTGCAGAGAGAAGTCCCAGCACAGGGCAGTGGCGCGTCTCAAGAGTGTCTTCTTTCTCATGAAACTGATGTATCGTTTCTCCTCCCCAACTCCCCTTCTGATATAGAATGTGGACTTCAGAGCCTGAAGTTCATCTTCAAATCCTGTCTTTTCAGTTGACAAGCTGCGTGTCACCTTGAACAAAGTATTTGACCTCTCTGCATCTCCGTTGTGTTGTTAATTTTAAAATTAGGGAAGGGGGTAGAACTCAGTGGTAGAGCACGTGCTTAGCATGTACGAGGTCCTGGGTTCAATCCCTATTACCTCCATTAAAGAAAAAATATAGAGTAAAAGATCAAGGAATATTAATACTTCTGTTCTAGGGCAAGTGTGAGGTTTGACAACGGCAGGTGTGTATGGACTGTATTTCCCGTGTGTCAGGGCAAGGTGGGGGCATCCCCTGCGTTGTACCAGTTAATCCTCCCCAAATCCTGTGAGTCAGATTACAGTGGTGCTGCACTGGTGGCGAGAACTCAGGCTCCCCCGTGACGTGCAGCTGCAGCCTGACTCCGGAGCCCGTGCTCCGAGCCTCTGTTCTTTCCTGCCTCCTGCTAAACTCAGACTAAAGGAGCCAGGCCTGTAGGCACCGATCCCTTAAGGCTGGCTCCTCCTTCTTCCCTTCCCGCCTGGGCCCTTGGCTGCAGTCACATCCTCCCACCGTGAGGCGGGGACCTGGAGGGCTTTGCCGATGATTGGCGTCCTCTCAGGTGGAAGCACTCCCTGGGGGCAGTGGCCATCAGCAGAAGTGGCCAGAAGCCCTGCCACAGGGCAGGCCCAGAGGCTCATCCATCTAGCCTGTGTGCCACGTTGGTGCCCAGACTAGGAATGTCAGGGAACCAGGCTGGGGTGGTGGCTGCCCTCAGTGTAACGGTGAACACGGACATCGGACAGGCAAGTGGAGACAGTGCCAGGAGGTGAGAGAGGAGCACAGGTGTTCACTGGAGGGAGGACCACCTGACTTCCTCCATGTAAACTGCCTGGACCACCATCAGGCACTGTGGCCTGAGGCACAGAGCAGGGGCTCTTCAACCCCTGGGACAGGACTGTTTCCAGTCTGAGTTGTAAAAACCTAAAGCTTTGTTTTCTGCTGCGAGGGGTCAGCTCTAAAAGCAGTGAGGGAAATAGGCAGCTGGCTTTCAGTGGAGCCAGCACAGCTCAGAGGACAGGGAGAGCCACCCCGAGCACAGCCACGCAGGGCCACGTGTCAAATCCAGGGGCAGACATCAGCTGTAGTGGAAGCTTTCGGGTACTAGCGGGCTGCAGTGCACTCCTGGTGCTGGCCTGGACTGCACACTTTTCCCTTCTCTTTTTCTCATTTACCCACCACGTCTGTCAGATTAGTCCACTGGGTGGGACAATATACTTTAGATTCTGGTTTAGACCACACCTGTGCTCACTCTCGTGCATACGTGCACACACACGCAGAGGCTGCAGCCGCAGTAATCCCAGTGGAGTGGCAGGCAGAGCCCATAGAAGAAAGGCCCAGGAGGCTCCACACTCAGGCTGTCCCCTCTGTTGACTGCCTGTCTCCTCTCTGTCTGGAGCCCTGGGGCTGTTTAGTTGAGGGGTGGCTCTCTGGATTATTGGTCCTCGCCTATAGTGCTGTTTGGTGGTGGTGAGGTCTTAGATCTGGATGAGGGGATGGAAAGCATCCTGATCACGTCTTTAAGTCAGTTGCTTGTGCTTGTTATCAACCACCCTGTCCTGATTGAGTTTCCAGTTCCCTCACCAGGAGGAAACCTACCAAAACCAGCAGTGTGATTGCCAGGAAAGCCCTTGATTTCTGCTCTGTACCAGTTCCTCCCTCTTTCCCTCCCTCCCTCCCTCCTTTCCTTCCTTCCTGTCATCCATCTATTGTATAAAAGATACAACGTTTATGAAAAGATGCTCAGTGCTGTTAATTATCAGAGAAATGCAAATCAAGACTACAATGAAGTATCACCTCACATCAGTCAGAATGGCCATCATTAAAAAGTTCACAAATGATAAATGCTGGAGAGGGCGTGGAGAAAAGGAAACCCTCCTACACTGCTGGTGGGAATGCAGTTTGGTGCACCCATTATGGAGATTTCTTTAAAAACTAAAAATAGACTTACCATATGATCCAGCAATCCCTCTCCTGGGCATACATCCAGAGGGAGCTCTAATTTGAAAAGATATTTGCACCTCAATGTATATATGCATCACACACACACACATACATATATACAATGGAATACTACTCAGCCATAAAAAGAATGAAGTAATGCCATTTGCAGCAACATGGATGGACGTAGAGATGATCATACTAAGTGAAGTAAGTCAGAGAAAGAGAAGTACCATCTGATATCACTTATATGTGGAATCTAGAAAAAAAAATGATACAAATGAACTTTTTTACAAAACAGAAACAGACTCACAAACATAGAAAACAATCTTAACGGTTACTTAAAAGGAAAAGGGGAGAGGGATTAATTAGAAGTTTCGGATTAACATACACATACTACTATATGTAAAATAGATAAACAACAAGGTACTACCATATAGCACAGAGAACTATATTCAGTATCTTATAATAACCTATAATGGAAAAGAATATAAAAAAAGAATATAATGGAAAAGAATATGTGTAACTGAATCACTATGCTTTATACCAGGAACTAACACAACATTGTAAATCAACTCTACTTCAATAAAAAAAGATATGTCGATAATATTCACTTTATATAAACTTAAACATCCCAGGTGGGTTCTGCAATTGTCTCCATTCTTAACTAAGAATGTGTTACCCAGAAAGAGGAAATGACTTACCCACATTCCTGCTAAAACGGCCGCACTGGCCGAGCTCGTCGGTCTGGGTCTGGAGCTGTGCTCTGCGCGGCTCTGCGGCCCTGGGTCACATCTTGCTTTTCCTTTGCAGGAGACTCTGGGCAGAGTTGCTGAATCTGGGCTCCCAGCCCTGCTTCTGCAGTGCCTTTATCTCTTCTTTGTCTTTCCTCTGGAGAAGGATGAGCTCTTTGAGAGTGATGCTCCAGTTCAGAGGATGTTTGTGCAGGTGAGTGAGCAGAGGGCTGTCTCCCTGGGGGCCAGGACCACACTCTGTTCCTTGGACATCCTTTCATCTCTCCCTTACGACTTCTGAAGCTCCTCTAATCTCCTGGAGGGCCCAGGTCAGCCCTCTGTTACTGACCTGGGTCCTTAGACTCTTTAACTCAATAGAAATAGATAAAAGGCCAGAAGAGGAATTCAGGTGAAGCTGTATTGGGACTCGTGCTGCAGCACAAGGGAGCAAAAACAAGGAACAGGTTCCCTTGCTCTCTCCCTGAGGAGGGGCGAGCTGGACCCTTAAATGGGGGGATGGTAGGGGCTTACTGGTGGGTTGGACAGGAGGACTGGCTTAGGTGGTCTGCCCACCCCCTTGGTGGTGCTTTGTGCAGGGATCACGTGCTGTACGCTGCTTTTGCTCCCACCTCGGAAATGGCAGGTGGGATTTTGGCCTTTTTGTATCTTACTGTCTATAACTGATGGACTGCTGAGCATGTGTGTAGTTATTTTTAGTCCCTTATGGTTACTTTGTATTCTGTTGCTGGAGGAGACGTTTGTCCAGGGGCAAGCGTGAACACTTCAGCAGAGGGTCTCAGGTCCCACCATCGAGGTGACGGAGAGAAGAAGCAAAGTAGGGGGAGAAGTCACAGGAATAAATGAGCAGCGTGCAGTTTTTTAAGTGCTCTGATGGAAGATGAAAGATGTGCTGGGAGGTGAGGACAAGTGGACCTGACTTACAGTAGAGCCTAAATGGAGGCTTTTCTGAAGAAATGGCATTGAACCAGGAAGGTTGAGATGGAGACATGAATGAGGAGGAGATGGAAGAGGAGCAGAAATGGCCATTCAAGCCAAGAGCCACATGGCCACATTCACCTGCCACTGCAGGGGTGGCCTGGAAAGACATCTGGCACCGAGCTCCATTGCTGTCCAGCTGGGACTCCATCAGTGGGAGAGAAAGGGCTCATGGATTCAGACAGAAGGTAGTTTCCATATTTGCCAAACTAGAGGAAGATCTAGTTAACCCAGTGAGAGCCAAAGAGAGAGTATATGTGATAATGTGGGAGATGATGCAGGGCTGGACCACACACACCTCTCTGAGCCAGGCTAAGGTGTTTGGTTTCTATCCCAAGTGCATAGGAAGGTGTTGGAAGACCGTCTGGTAGCCACAGGGACACTGGACTGGCAGGGGCAAGGAGCCTAGTTAACAGGCTATAGGATCGTACTCGTGATCTCATGGAAAGGTAGGGTTTCTGTGTCAACCAGTGATTCAGGAACACGGCTCTAATTTTAAACAGCACTGAACCCTGTGAATTCTGTACTTTTATCATTGGTGGCATTTTCTGCATTTTTGTATAAAGACACCTCTCTGAGTCACTTTTCTAGTATTCTGATGTGGAAAAATTAACCACTGCTTGTACAGGATTTGGAGTCCACACTTCAGCCCTGTCACCCTTTTCTAGTGGGCACGGTTGACCATGCTGGTCTGGGGCAGATGGTAACCGCAGGCAACCCAGACCTTCCCACTGAGACATGGAAAAGCAGGGAACAAATCCATCACAGGAAGGAGGCTTCCTAACCAGAGTCTCTCTGGCTTTTATCTTCCAGATGTTGCTCAACCTTTGCAGTGACGCTCAGGGTCTGGAGGGACTTCTCTCAGGAAATGAGCTCCAGTCTCTTGTGATTGCCACCACCTGTCTCCGAGAGCACAGCTGCTCCTTTTGGAAGGAGCCCACCTACTGTGTCCTGAAGGCAATCTCCAAGGCCCAGAACCTCAGCATCTTCCAATACCTGCAGGGTAGGACCCAGGAGACCGGGGGTTGTCTGCGGGCCCGCTTTATACTGTAAGACCCTGATGGAAGAATTTGCCCAGGCTCCCCAGCTAGTGAGGAAGAGAATTAAATTTTAAACCTGGAGATGCCCGATCCCAGTGCCTTGAGTTCTGCTCTGGGCAGCACATGCAGGGGTTAAAGCTGTAGATTCTGGAACCAGACAGCCAGGGTGTGGGCTCCAACTCTGTCATCCAAGCTGAGTGACCTTGGGCACTTCACTGCCTCGATGTGTCCGTTCTTCCCTCTGTAAAATGGAGGTAATAATCCCACTCATCTCATTGGACTGTGTGATACGTCAATGAGGTGCCATATTTGAAGCACTTAGATAGCTCCCGGTACCCAGTGGATGCCCCATAGACATCAGCATCACAGCATCATTATGCAGGTGTGATCAAAGGCAAGACACTGAGGGACTCAGTTCCTTAGCAGTCCCAGGGGCCTCCATTAGCATCGTCTGTCTCCCGAGGACCCAGGTAATGCTGGGAAGCACAGACAGCACCGTGGCTCACGGAATCTTGGGAAAATGCGTTGGCCTCCTCTCAGGTGCTGGCCCATCACGGGTGGGGAGGGAGGTTCTGCATGACTCCCAGGGGCATAGCTTGATCAGCTGGCCTCCCTACCCACCACACACCACCATTTTTCAGCTCCACCATCAGAAGTGCCTCTTGGGAGCACAGCCATCCATCCCTTGGGTTAACTCCAAGTTGTGGGTCTTTTTTGGGAGAGGTGGGGGTCTGAGTCAGCTCAGGTGACCTGCTTGTCTGCAAACGCTTGCCCTGTGACCTGTCATCTTTCTGGGGCCTCTTGTAACGGAGGGTGTCAGCTGCTGAGAGCTGGGAAAGTACGTGGCTTCCCTCTTACTGTAACTGAGCACTGGGACAAAACGTCACCCCCAGTTTCGGGACTGAAAGTTCCCGGTGAGGCCAGGGCCCGCGGTAATGCTGGAGGGCTGGGCTGCACCTGAGGCATTCAGCAGCCCAGGCACTCCCCACAGGCCATAGTCGGAGACCCCTGGGGAAAGGCTGCCTGCATTGGTGGCGGGGGTCTCTCACTGCAGTCATTACTCTCAGCTGCCCAAGACAACAGCTGGAAAAGAAAAACTCCACCTCATTGAGGAGGTGGCCATCTAGAGCCCCGTGCCAAGGACCCCTGTAGGAGAATGAGTAGTTTCCTTGGGTGTACAGGCAGAGGAGAAAGTCAGCAATAATGACTGGCCTGGTGTTTACCCGCCAAGCCCACAGCTCTTGGTTCTGCCCTGTCCGGCAGGCAGACTCCGGAACACGTCTGAGGCCCTGCAGGTGGGGGACTGAGCATGCGTTGTCTCAAATTCTCGTAGGCACTTTCCTGATCCACTGGGGTGGCTTTCCTGATACTCAGAGAAGGCTTCCTCCAATGAAAGAGATGTAGAAACTGTGATCCATCAAAATGCACACACCTCTCTTCTGACTCAAATCTTCCCCTGGCTTCTTGCAGCCCTGGGGTAACCGGCAGGTCCCACAGCAGGCCGCACACCAGCGGGGCCTGCCTTCCCCCCTACCCGTGTGGACCACACTCCCAGGCTCCACCTCCCTGGATTCTTTGGTAGCTGAAATACACCACCTTTTTGCCCCTTACCTTCCCATGTATTCATTTATCTTTCCCTGCACTTTTCACCAAGCTGATATCTGCTCGGCGTTGCTTCCTGAAGGTCTTCTGTGACCCTCAGGGCTTGTGTCTTGCATCTTGTTATTTAATGGACCTGGACCCTCCTCTGTGTGCTCTGGGAGTTAGAAGTAGGCAGTTAAGAGGCTTCCTTCCTCTTCCTGGTTCACCTGCTCTCCATCTGGGCCCCAGAGCATGGCTCTCAGGGTGACCCTTCCCAAAGAAGAGGCTTCTTCTTGATCCAAGAGCCAGCAAAAAAGTGTCCTGAATGAATCCTTGTTCACATCTTGATATACAGTTTAAAGGAGAGTGGGGAGGGAATGACCCGTGCAGAAAAGCTATCGCCGCCGAACTCAGCAGAGGTGTGTTTCCCTCCCGCAGCCATGGATTGCATCAAGATCTCCCTCCAGAACCTCTCCCGGCTTGCAGACACTCTCCCCGCCCCCGAGGTGAGCGAGGCGGTGAGCCTGATCTTGGGCTTTGTGAAGGACTCCTACCCCGTCTCTTCAGCCCTGTTCCTGGAGTTTGAGAACGGGGAGGGCTACCCGCTGCTACTCAAAGTGTTACTTCGGTAAGTGGCTGTGCCTGGTGGGGAAGAAACTGTGGGAGCCTAGACCCTCAGAATCATTGATGGTGCTTTGAAGAAAGACATATATTGGGCATATATTGCGAAAGTAATTCTATGTGCAGCCTGGTTTGGTAGCCCGTCTTTAGAAAACCCATGGGTGATCGCAGTAATAGTTTTACAAAGTCCGTTTGGTGGCCTGGACAACCTGCACGCCTGCTGGCCCGACAGCCACCTGTCAGAATCCCCTTCCTGTGTTGGAGGGCTTTCTGGGATGGCTATAACCAGCTCTGTCTGCATGTCTAGGGGCTGGAAGTGCTGAAAAATCAGCAACCCCCAGGACCAGCCCTCTACCAGTGCCTGGCAGAAGCTGATGGATGAATGCCCAGCCACACTGCGCCTTGGGTGGAATAGCTCTACCCCGCCTTCTAGAGTCTCTGGAAGGTTTAAACTCCAGTAGTTCTTGCTGGATAATTCTCCCATACTGGCTTCCTTCCCTTGCATGTCTCACAGGGCCTCTCCCCTACTGTTATTCTCCAATTCTTGACCCATGGGAAACCCAAGCAAAGACGTCACTCAGCTGGCTCTGGACTAATCTCCTCCATTCTGACCTGCTGTGTCGTCTTCAGGATGGGTCCAGGGATTGGATAAACCAAGGGACAGAAGTTAAAGAAATTCCCTGATGCTCCAAACTCTTCCACTGATCTTGGGGAATCTGCTTAAGGGCAAGGCCACAAAAAATTCCCCTGGGCTTTGCTCTGAACATGAGCGGCACTTCTCCGTGGGGTGTGGCTTACCACGTGCTTCACGGACATTGCTGCAGAATCAGGCTTCCGGTCTAGACGGATGGCTTGGACAAGGGGACTGAAAATCCCAAAGGAATGGGATTAGATGACAACACCCCGAGGGCCTTCCTCCAAAAGGACGCTAAGAATGCACGTCCCTGTGGGGATGCCCTATTTCACAGGAGTCTGGGTCATAACTAACTGCTACCGTTGGTGGTCTGTGTCCCAGCAGTTTCTGAACATTTCTTTGGTTATGTGGCTGGTTGATTTTCCCCAGGCTTCTTGTGGAAGGCAGGAGGGGAAAATAAACCTGCGCCAGGGAGTGCCAGGAGGGACCCCTCTCAGCTCATTTGTTTTCCTTTCTGCCTTAACTGAGGTCCCATCGCCAGCACTTACACTCTTGACGGGTTTGCAGAGCTGCAGGGAGACTTGAGAGACAAGTCGTTCATGAGAGGAGCAAGGCAGCCCACCGCCACTTAAGTAGCTGGAAGCAATACTCACCCCTGAAATGAGCATGAGGAAATCTAACGAAGTCCGATTCTTTCCCATGATGTTTGTATCACTGCTCTTCTGAAATATTAAGTCCCTCATTTTGAGGATGCTCTTGCCCCGCTGTGGCCCAGAGCACCTGCCTTTTGTGGGGGTTCCGGCCATGGAAAGCAGCCTTCCCATGAGCAGATACTGTAGCTCGGGTATTCTAACTGCACATCCTGAGATCTAGGGCTGACATTTGCAAACAGTGACTTTTATCCAGGGCACTCCCCTTGCCCTTTGGGGCTGAACTGGTGGAGACTTTTGGGGTCTTGCCCAGCATTGCATCTGCATTGCCTCTGCCTCCCTGCGTTGCCTCTGCATCCCTGTGAGGCAGCACCACGAGTAAACATAGCTTCTCTGTCCCAGGCATCCCTGGGGCTGACCTCGTCTGTCCCCACAGGTATGATGAGCTGACCCAGAGTGATGGGGACCCCCACCTGGAGGAGCTCCTCGGGCTGGTGGTATGGCTGACAACCTGTGGAAGGTCCGAGCTGAAGGTGTTCGACAGCGTCACGTACCCACAGCTGGAAGGTTTCAAGTTCCACCACGAAACTTCTGGTGGGTCATCTTGTGACTCTGGGAGCCGGCAGCACGCGGCACCGTGCCCTGACAAGACGACACAGCTCTTTCCCTGATTCTTTGTGCAGAAACAAACCTGTGGCACCTGTCAGTGACACAGTAGGGTCTGGTGTTGTCATGCCTTTGGGGAGATTACCTATGAATTTAAAATCTCTCCTTGATAGAGTTTTCCACGTGTCTTGGGTGGGACTGAGAGAAAATGTTTGCTTAAAAAAGGCAAAGACTCTCTCAGATAATGGAGGGAGCCTCTGCTCTCCAACCCCACCCCTGGTGTGACTTATTTGGTGACATCTGCTTATATATCAGGCACTGATGGCCCTGAAACTGCCACCCAGGCTCAGAGTCAGTGGCTACTTAGTTCTGAGGGATCGATTGATCGATTGATCGATTGATGGATGAACTCAATCAACGTACACTGTTGCTCTCTGTCCAGCAGCCACTCTGCCCCAAGCTGGGCACCAGTGCGAACACGGCAGGTGTCTGCTCCTTAAAACTTCTCTGTAGAAGAGGTGGGGGTATAGTTCAGTGGTAGAGCATGTGCTATGCATGCATGAGGTCCTGGGTTCAGTCTCCAGTACCTGCATTTAAAAAAAAATGCTCTGCAGAAATGGTTACACACGACCTGAGCCATAATCTACTCAGTAACTGGCTGATTAACAGACACAGTGGTGACTCCAGGTGGGAGGATTAGCTCTGCCCGGTTCAGTCAGGAAAGTCTACACAGAGAGTCCTATTCAAGAGAGGTTTTGAGGCTAAAAAGAAATGGTGGCCAGAAACATCTGGGTGAGTCTGGGAAGATGGGCAGAGAGACCTGTGCAGACCAGAGAGTGGAGGCTGCAAAGCTGTGAGAGCTTAACCTTCCAGCTGCAGAGAAACGACGGGGTGGGTTCAGAAAGAGTCTTTATTTAACAGCTTGCCTAGAAATGAAACTGACTTTGCTTAGTGCTCTTCAACATCATTTGACTTTAATTGACTGAGAGCAATCCTCCAGCCCCCGCGCTGCCCAGTGGAAATAGAATATGAGCCACATTATGTCATTTTAAATGTTCTAGTAGCAAAATTTTTAAAAATTAAGAAGAAACACGTTAAATTATTTTACTTTTTTCTTGAAGTATGGTCGGTTTACAATGTGTTCATTTCTAGTGTACAGCATAGTGATTCAGTTATACATTATATATTCCTTTTCAGGTTCTTTTTCATTACAGGTTATTACAAGATATTGAATATAGTTCCCTGTGCTCTACAGTAGGACCTTGTTGTTTGTCTATTTTATATACAGTAGTTTCATTTAACCCAATAAATCCAAAATATTACTAGCAAAAAGTGTAGTCATACAAATAATTGTTAATGGCTTCTCTTTCTCCTTTTTTTTTTTTTGCATTCTTTACTTTGTGCTATGTCTTGGAAATCTGGTGTGTATTTTTATATTCATGGTGCACCTCAGGTCACAGTGGCCACATGTTGGATGCTTAATTAGCCACCATGTCTTGGACAATGCAGTTCTAGCCTTACTCACACCCTGGGCAGATGGCTTTTCTGGACTTCTCTAGACATTTACCCACGGGAGCTAGGAAATAGAAATTTTAAATGATATTTCCTAATGATAATGCAAGCATGTGTTTCTAGGCCCCAGAAGGAGAAACGACTTGCAGATTATTCCTTTTTGCATTTTTAGGGGTGACCGTAAAGAACCTTCAGGCCTTCCAAGTCTTGCAGAATGTTTTCCACAAAGCTAGCAACCCCGTCCTCTGCACCAAAGTCCTGTTATCCATCAAGACCATGTGGACCTGGAATGCTCGCAACTTCTTTCTGCTGGAGTGGACCCTGCAGCCCATCTCGCAGTTTGTGGAGATTGTGCATCTGAAGCCAACCCCAGTGCAGGTGCACTTCTTCCAGCTGCTGGAGGCCCTGGTGTTTGAGATGCATTACGTGCCCCATGAGATCCTGCGGAAGGTGCAGCGCCTGATCAAGGAGAGCCCAGAGCCACTCTGCACCCTCGTGGCCCTGCAGAGTGTCCTCAGAATAGCTGGCGCAGATCCGCTCTTCACTGACATCTTCCGGGACTCGGGGCTCCTGGGCCTGCTGCTCGCCCAGCTGCGGAAGCAGGCCAAGATCCTGAGGAAGTCAGGTGCCTCCCTGGAGCGTCGGGAGGGGGAGGGGGAATGACAAGGGGTGGGTGTCAGTGTTGGCTGGGCCTGGTCTGGGTGCCAGCCCCGCCACCCATCAACACAACAGAGAAAGTGAGCCCCTCCATGTCACCTGGTGCCATGAGCGTCAGAGATGGTACCCCTGGGGTACATGGCTTCACAGAGCTGGCAGCCTCCCTGTTTCCTTTATCTTGCCTGATCGTCCCCAACTTTAAGCAGACTCGTGGGCTAAGTCAGGCCTGATGAGCTCTTAGTTTTCAGAGATCTCCTCCTCCAGACATGGGCTGAGTGTGTAGCTGGGAGGCAGCAGCAGGACAGGTCCTCAGTGATGCAAAGGGAAGGGCAAGGGAGCTCGGAGAGGCCTGGGGCTCTGGTGGGAGTTGGGGAGGACCCATCTGGGGTCAGCTGGGATATGGCCCCCTTGCTCACATGGTGCTGTCAGGTCCCCCGGCCCTCCACGGGGAGCAGGGATCAGTCACCAGGGCTGTGCTGGCCCAGCTTGCCCCTCCAAACCTTGGCCACACTTTTGGATGCCCTGCAGGGCTGTGCAG
This sequence comes from Vicugna pacos, assembly GCF_048564905.1. Classification (NCBI taxonomy): domain Eukaryota; kingdom Metazoa; phylum Chordata; class Mammalia; order Artiodactyla; family Camelidae; genus Vicugna; species Vicugna pacos. Next base: position 38,252,414 of record NC_132997.1, on the reverse strand, counting down.
CCATGGCTCCTTGGCAGCATCCCCTCACCCACCCCTGCCTTGGCCCCGACACTGGGCTCTCAACCTCAGCAGCCTCTGCTCCCGCCATGGGACTCCAGGGTGTCCTCTGTCCGGGCGGGGGCACACTCAGGAGTGCAGGCTGGGCTCTGCCACTTCTAACCACGCTCCGTGCACGTACCCTGCTGGGGCCACTCTGTGTGCTTGTCCAAAACCCCCACCTCCACCAACTTGCAAATAAGAAGCAGGGCATGAAAACTCCTTTCCCAGTTCCTCTTGGCTCTTTCTCACCTGCCCACTCCTGCCACTCTCGGATTTCAGCCTGGAGGAGAGACCTCAGGACACAAGAATCCAGCCACTCACCTCTCCCCACCTTTCTATGTCTTCTCCTTCTCCTGCACTGGCTGGGAGGGGCCGGGGGCTCTCTAGTCACTGGCCGCTTTTGGAATTCTACTTTAGACTCAAGCTTAAGTCATCAGTTTGCTTCCTGGGCCTCTCTGCAAGGAAGACACTGAGCGGGAGGAGCGTGGACACTGGGGCCAGACAGCTCTGGCTGGAATCCTGGCTCTGTTACTTACCAGCTGAGTGATCCTGAACAGGTTACTTAACCTCTATGAACCTGTTTCTTCTTCTGTTAAATGGGTGAATAGTATCTACATCTAGGGATGTTGTGAGAATTAAATGTGGAAATATCTGAAAAGGACCCATTGCTGTGCTTGGCACATAATAGATGCTCAAGAATGTTAGTCATCTTATCCCCATAGGTTTTGTACCCCTGTGTGGAAGACTGGGATTAAACATGCAAGGGGGAGCTCTCACAACTTTTGGAGTCCAAGAAGGACCTGTGCCTTCCTGAAAGTGTTTGCAGATGAGGTCAGGGCACATCTGGGTCTCTGGGCAGGCTTTGGAAAGTATTTTGTTATATGCATCTCTCTGTTGCTCTTTGGACAGTCTTTTTGCATAATGGGCCTGTGGTACCTTAGCTGTGTGTTGCTTTTCAGTGGCCGGGCGTTGAATTTGCTTTTAAATCCAACCCCAGACCTATGACCATTCCTAGAAAAATTTGAACTTTTTAATCAGCTGATGTATCCAGTTTCACTTTGTGTTTTCTATTGTTAACTGTTTCCTCTTGTTTCTTAGATACTTTGTCTCCTTGTCTGCCCCTTCCTTTCTTCCTTCCTTCCTTCCTTCCCCAAATGTATACCTCTTTGTTTGTGTCAAGCACTTTGCAGCGCTGGGGATTCAACAGTGAACACACAGAACTGGTTTTGCCCTCAGGGATCTAATGGGAGGGTTGTAAGTTCACATGAATTGGGATCCACATTCCCTTATAATGGAAGCATGATATTCACCTTCCTTAAGAGGATAGAAAACTAATGGAATTGGAGATTTGGGGCCATATCATGTGTATTAAAATTTTTTTCATTGCTTCTTAAAATCAGCAGGAAACAAAGAGTCCAATCCTGGAGTTCAGGACACAGAAAGAGAACTGACTTGTGTGATGCTAAGAACCGTGGTCACGCTTCTGAAAGGGTCGGTTCGGAACGCAGGTAAGGATGGTAGCAAATTCACCTTGTCATTTCATTGCTTGGTAAAATATCAGCTATTTCATGGTGATTTATGTCAGTGTTGAAAGGTTTTATCTCAGGAATACACCGACCCACTGTGGCTAATGTCTATTTGCTGGTTGATGTTCAGTCATCTCAGTAAATTGGTAGATGCTAAATAAGGTTTGGAATCAAAGAGTTATCTTAAATTTATGAGACCACAGAAATCCCATCCCGCTCAAGTAAAATCTTTCAATATCCTGCTATACTGATTATGGATCCTTTTTTTTTTAAGATTCAAATTGTAAAATACAAGCAAAGAAAGCTCATCATTTTTAAGAAACATAATTTGATGTGCTTCCAGCCCATGATGGCTTTAGTAGCTCCATCCATTCAAAAAAGTTTTCGCTTCCTAAGACATGAAGCTCCCATGCTTTAAAAAAATACGTGCACGTGATAAATGTGCAAATGTAGTATATTGTGAAGCAGATGCCTCAACAGGTGACATCAGTGGGTTTGGTGATTTGGGGCATCTTTATCTGAGGCCCTCATAGGTCAGCTACACCAAGTGTGAATGATTACTTCATTATGGTAGAGGGTCTCTAATGTTAGACTATACAGGATTCTCTGAAGGGGCTGGTAAATATGGAGGTGCATATTCCTAGACTCCCTCCCAGACATTTAATTATCAGATCAGGGTAGAGCCCAGGAATCTGCTTCTAAACACGCCTCCAAGGAGATTTCCATGTAAGGGGCACTTGGCGCATAATTGGGGAAATCCTGCCTTATTGAGTTGATCAGCTCAAAAACACATCGTGCCATTTGAAGAGTCCAGTTACTTCCTAATTCTTATTCCACACGTGACTACTCCGAAGATCAATCCTAGGGAAGAAAGTCCTGAGATTACTATTTTTTTTTTTTTGGAGAGGGGTTGGTAGTTAAGTTTGTTTGTTTGTTTATTTCAATGGAGGCACTGGGGATTGAACCCAGGACCTCGTGCATGCTAAGCATGTGCTCTACTACTGAGCTATACCCTTCCTGCCCCACAAGATTACTTTTAAACAAACAAACAAAAATACCACTAGCCAAATTTCTTCAATCCTACCTACCCCCTTCGCCTCCCCTGAGAAACTACCTAGAAATTAAAAATCTTCTTAACTTGAATTCTGGTTTGCTTTCAATAAGAATTTTGGAAGGGGCAGGGTATAGCTTGATTGGCAGAGTGCATGCTTGGCATGCATGAGGTCCTGTGTTCAATCCCTAGTACCTCCATTAAAAAATAAATGACTAAACCTAATTACCCCCCAAAAAATTAAAAAAAAAAAGAATTTTGGCAGAGATAAGAGCAAACTGCCATTGAACCCGGATTAGGGAATATGTGGAAATAAGGGCCAGAGGGTGTATCCAGTTTGTATTATTTAGGTTTTTAAAAAAGGAAAAGGGGGAAATTTTTTTTTTCAAAACTAGAATTCTTACTGGAGAAGAAAGCAGTTTTTCTTTTTAATTCTCAGCTCCATAGTTTCTTTCTTCCTCTTCTTATTTTAACAGTGGGTATAGATTATGGGGAAAAATTTTTTTCTAATGAACAGGAGAAACAGATACACATGTAGCCCAACAAACTTGGAAATTGTAAGGAAAAGCTTTCCTTGTAATTGAAACTAAGGTGCCAAGGCCCACATCGCTCTAGCCCCACACTGTCTGTCTGGTCCCCAGTTGTCCTGAAAGACCATGGCATGGTGCCCTTCATCAAGATCTTCCTGGATGATGAGTGCTACCGGGGAGCCTCGCTCAGCATCTTGGAGCAGCTGTCAGTCATCAACGCTGAGGAGTACATGAGCATCATTGTGGGTGCTTTGTGCTCATCCACTCAAGGGGAACTGCCGCTGAAACTGGATCTCCTGAAGGTGATGTCGAGTCCTTGTTTGTGATGGGCTTTCCCATGGACGTGCTGCAGGTGGTCGGCATTGGCCGTGCATTCATTCATTCAGTTGGTCAGTGTATCATGCAGGTAGAGTAGTACTAGCTGCTGTAACAAATAAGCCCCCATTGTCAATAGCCTGACACATCAGAGGTTTCTTTCTTACATACGGCCCAGTGATTGGGAGGAGCATCATTCAGGGACAGCTGTCACCGGGGCATTGAATCCAGCCAGCAGACAAAGGAAGGGAGAGCATGGAGAATGGCACATATGTTCTTGTTCAGGCCTAGAACTGGTGCCTGTTAACTTCTGGCCAATCTTTTTTGGGCAGAACTTTGGACAGGACTTATCTGGATGCAAGACGGACCAGGAAATGTAGTCCCTGGTTGGGCAGCTACTTCCTACCAACATGGTAAACTATGGAAGTGGATCTCCAATCAGCAATGGCCAAGCAGCTGCTTGTTTACTTGACTAGCATTTAGCAAGCATCTAATGATGCCAAACGCCCGGGACACACGGTTGAATGAGATTCGGCCCTTGCCATCTAGGAGCTCACAGACTGGGGCTAATAATAAGTAAGAAGTCATGGTGATGCAGTGTGGTAAGGTCCTGGTAGACGCTGAGGGCAGGCTGCCATGGGAACAGAGAAGCAGGAGACACCAGCGCTGCCTTACATGTTTGAGGAAGGCTCACAGAGGAGGCAATGCTTGAACTGGGAACAGGAAGCAAAAGGCAGCCAAAGGCGTGGGAACAGTGGTTACTAAGGGAGAAGCAAAACTAGGGTGTTGCCTTTGGGCAATGAAAAGGAGTATATGTCTTTGTTTTTGTAGTGCTGTTAATAATCATCAAATTATCTTAAAGTAGTTAAAGATGGGGCATTGGGGTATAGCTCAGTGGTAGAGCGCATGCTCGGCATGCACAAGGTCCTGGGTTCAATCCCCAGTGCCTCTGTTAAGAGGAGAGGAAAAATCAAAACGAAATGAAACAAAACTAAGATTAAAACAGTTAAAGATGGTAATAAATACCATCAGCCTCACAGCTCCCACAAGTTTGTTGCTGTTTCCACTTTTCCACCCCTTTTGTCTTGGTGAGTTTATGCCTTAAAAAAAAAAAGTCCGCTTTCTTTTGTGTTTAAGAGAAGAGCAGACGTAAATGCAAATATCCCCCAGGGAGCTGACTTGGGGACCTGTCCCGTCTATGTGCAAAACAACCCCACGTGCAACACACACTCATGTTTCATTATCACACTGTACTCGATCGCTGGTGAATTTTATACAAGACAAAGTTGCCCTGACTTCCAAAATTAAACCCTCAACCTTACTTAGCCATGACGATCTCTGTACAAAACCGCTGTAACAGAGAACAGTGTTCAGTTTATTTTACCTCCTTTATTTCTCAGCCCAGCCTATGTCAGGCACTGATGTAGCTGTGTTCCTGTCATCTTGTGACCTAAGCCTGCAGAGCTTGGCATGGCCAACACGTCATGAAAAGTGCATCCAAAAGTGACTTCATGTATTTCACAGATGATGAAAACCAAAACACTGATTTAATTAGAGAGTCAAAAAAAAAAAATCAGTGAAGCTGACTTATGTGAAACAAAAAAGGAAACGTAAAGGTCTTTTGAAAGACACTGGAGTCCCATGATTATGTGAAGGAACAGGATTGAGGGAGGCATGGAAAAGGCTGAGTAAGGGAGAGAGATATCAAGAATTAATGACAATTAACTGCTGGGAAGGACCTTAGCTGCTCCATGTGGTCGAGTCTTTTTTCTTTTTTTCTTTTTACCAATAATTTCATTTTTTAATGAATTTTTATTGCAGTATAGTCAGTTTACAATGTTGTGTCAATTTCTGGTGTGCAGCATAATGTTTCAGTCATACACATACAAACATATATTCCTTTTCATATTCGTATTCATTATAGTTTACTACAAGATATTAAATATAGTTCCCTGTGCTAGCCAAAAGAAACTTCTTGTATACCTGGTCCAGTCTTAATGTTCCAGCAGAGACAGACCGGGAGAGCTTCTAGTACCAAATGGAGAAGTTGAGTTTGAATCTAAGACTAGTGATTTAAAATCTGGTGATCCTTCCTCTTCACCAGGTTGTTGGTTGCATTTTTTTTCCTCCTGTGTCTGTGTTCAGCTTAATTTGCATGAGCCTTATTCTAATCAGGTACAGGGAAGGCAGGGACCAAAGCAGTCAGGGCTTTGGTTTTCTATTGGGTAAATAATTGGCGCTTCTGTCTGTTTCTGACTTTTTCATACTGAAAGTCAAACAGATCCCCAGAGAGGACAGTTTTTGAAAGTGGTTTTGTGTCCGTTTTAGAAAAGTACTCTGCTTTACTCATGGAAAGTTCATGTTGTTTACTCCACTGCCCAGAGGCACCTTTTTGGAGTGTCAGCCCTTGGGTAATAGGGCAGAATTTCTAGAATTAGCAATGTAAAGCCATTATGGTGTTTTACAGGTTCAATATCATTTCAGAATCACACTATCAAGAAAGCACGTCAGGGATAAATACCGTGTAAGCTAATTTAACCATAAGAGCTATACCCCACACAGTATGTTGTCTTCTCCCTGGGTGCCAAGTCACTGCTGGGCAGTCAGGAGGGTGCCAGGACCTATCATTTCTCTTCTAAGACCAGGGCTGATAACATGTTACAGCTCCCATGGTTGGTGGGGAAAGATCGGGTCCCAGAGCCTGATCCAGCCTTGCCCACCACAGAGTCATGTAAGCAACTAGCCAGCGTTTGCTGGAATCTGATGTAGGCTCTGCCTTTGTTCTAAATCATCTTGGGAACCCCTTGGAACTTTAGAAACAAAGATGTAAAATTAGCTCTTTCCGGCTGGATCTCCCTTTTTAGTAGCTGAGAGTGGACCGTGCCCAAAGGACCGCGGTTCTGGTGTAGGATGAGGGGGATGTGATGGAAGGTGGGGACCTCAAAGGCAGGACTCCCTGCCCCACCACCCAATAAAGGTTTGCCATCTCTGAAATGCATTCACATCATGGTGCCATTCTCACTTCCCTTCCCAGAGGCAAAATCAGCCAGCTGCCCTGGAGGAGAAAATTCCTCCAGAAACACCGGACTTAAGGCAGTTGCTTCCAAAAAATCCAATGGTGCTTTTCCATACCAATACGGACGCACATGTGACTGCACCACCTAATTCTGCCAAATGATAACTGAGTTAAAGAATAATGTAAGCAAATGAATTTCCTCTCCACGGCCAGTGGGACCATGATTGGGTTATGCACAAATTCAGATTGATTTGCTAATATACATTTAGCTGTTCAACTCTGAGCTTAATCGCATTACCTCACCAGTCTTCCAGCATGACACATGGAAAATTATGAGGAATAACAAATAATAGAATGTGAAATAAATCCTGTTAGTCCTAACGTAGTTAGCGCTTTGCAGCAGACATCCATTTTATAGATTCAAGCTGGAGGAATACTAACTCAGAGCCGATGACATGGTAACTGAGTTAAGGAGGAGAAAATGTGCTTAACGCTGACCTTTCTTGAAATGTGTCAACCCTAGCCTGATTACTTTGACTTCAGCTGATTGAATTTACTCCCTTCCGCAGACTTGCAAGCCTAGGTGATGCATTATCATGCAAAGTTGAATGACAGTAATGGAGACCCTCCCCCCAGGCCCCCAGCTCCTGACAAATCGTTTCCCCGAAGTAGCGCAGTATTTATTTTCCTTTATGATAGAAATGTTTCTCTTTAGTTGCTATGAAATTAAGCCTTTGTAATTGGATTTTGGACTCTTTACTTTATGACTCTGCAAATATGAAATTAACCCCATCCCAAGAAATAATAGAGCAGTCTAAGTTCTAATGAGATTACCCCCATTTTAGATAATGACTCTGAATTTAATAAATCAAACAAAGCAACAATTAAGGACAGCCACCCCCTCTTCCTCCCTCCTCCCAACAGGAGGAGAAAAGAGCCATCTAGGAATCACAGGGATAGACCTTCCCAGAGCCACAGATCATGAGAAGGACTATTACTGCGTTGCTTTAAAAAAAAAAAATACCTGCTCTCAATACTTCTTTGAATGATGGAGACCTTTTGAGCAATATTTGGTGTCAAACTAGACAACTGAAAGGTAGTTTCTAAAGGGAAGAGGGGGGTTTTAGTGGTTATACAGTGCTCAGATAATTGCTATGATCTGATTAATTTTGTTTTTTAATCATTCTCTCCTTTTGGTGTTTGTTTTGTCCTGCGTCATGTGATAAACACAAGAGCTCTCCATTCATTCCATTTGCCTTAAACAACTTCATAGTGGTTTCAGGAGCCATAAATTTAGACAGTTTAACACCCTAGAGCTTAGGATTTCCCAATGTCTTGGTGATTTACTTGTTTTTCATGGCGTGAGTCACGTGGCCAGGCACAAGGTCAGGCTGGGACAATGCAGCACATGCCAATGTTCAGCATTTCATGTGGATTATCAGTTGGCAGGAAGAGACTTCCACCACCACCTGCATTTCAAAGTTAGAATGCATTTCCAACTCTGTCAAAGAAATCACATTCTGTCCGGAGTGAGCTGCTCACACAAGGGAGGCACAGGGGTAGCGTATTTGCCTGTAGCCTCTGCTGGCCCCAGAGTCCCAGGGGTTGGAGATTGGTGAAGGCAGCTGCAGTGATTCCGTCTCTACAGGAAAAGGTCTTGTCTTATCTAGAAAGCTGTGTGTTGCTACACCATTCACTCTTACATTCACCGAACATCACTATTCCAGACAATCTGCTCTAGCAATGTATGGACATGCTTCTCTTTAAGGACCTATCTACAAATGTCAAACTTTCCTGGGTTTTGAGCCCAATTCAGAGATAGCTGGGCCGTATCCTTCTGCAGGAAGCAAGAAAGCAGTTGTCATTGTCCAGTCCCTGAAGTTTCATTTTTGCCTCCATCTTTCAGGCAGTTTGAAAAGTATTTCCCTGAAATCTATCCCATGACTCTGACTTGATCCCCTGTTAGTGGGTGGCCCTGTGATGCTGAGTTTCTTTTAAAAAAAACAAAATGACAATTCAGTTTCCCCCCAGTTATCCCCCTGAGCTGTGGTGGGTAATCACTGATCTAACCACCATCAGTCATGCATTTTCTTTTCCTATAGCTGGGAGAAGATCAATTGACACATATTGGTAAGGATGACTCTTTCTATCTCACTCTATGATAATCTGTCCATTTTGAACATAATCGTGGCCTTTGGCCTTTGATAGATTCTTCTAGCTTCTACAGTCTTTGTTTTGTTTTTTTAATTTCTCGAAATGTCATTGATGGGGCAGAGGGAGAGCTTTCAGCAGCTCCTTGGTCATCATTTCTCTTCATCTTTGAAAGAGTCCTCACCTGTGTGCATTTCCTTTCTCCTGGCTCATTTGGTGCCTTCCTATCCCAAGCTTGGGTTGACTTTCCACCAAGCAGCTCAGGCTTCTTGTGGTAGGATATAATATAAGATAAAATTCGGGTGTTAGGAATATGCATTATATTGTTTCAGATAAATACTAGGGTTAGGTTAGGAGTCCTAACATTTTAGAGATAAAGCTGGAAAATTACCTTTCTCTTTCCAAAGTGCATGACTTCATATATCGTAGTTACCTGTACCTTTGCTAGGGTTTCTATTTGACTTTCTCTACATAAGAAATTTTTAAATCTAGGCCCTTCCCTCCTTTTTCTATCTGACCCACTAGGTTTCTCTTTGTCAATGGACTCTTATGGATTATGCTATAGATTGTCTTCTAAACCACACGTTTAAGACATGGCCTCACCCCCTGCTTCCCCAGTTGGTAATTTCTCTTTTATTTTTTTCTCTTGGAACCTTGTTTCAAGTATCCTGGAGTTGGCTTTAAGTTGCGCCTGCCCCGACAACCCTCTTCCCTGTGTCACTAGAACATTAAATACCCGAAAGGCCGAAACAATTCAAATCTTCCTCCAGAACCTACTAGCAAAATTACAAGGACCGGCCATTCTTCAGGAAACATGCCTGAGAAGACTGGGTCTTCAATGGAGGCCCATACAGTTTTTGTGAGCAGTAAATAACTAAATACTGAAAGCTAGAGGCTTTTGATATTTATCTAAAATCAGCCATACATTCTTCACTTTTAGGTGTGAAGCTTTAGCATAGAATGAGAACTTCTTAAATGTAGTCCTTCCTTTCAGAACATTTACTGAATACCTAGTGTATACCATGAACTGAGCTCAATGAACGGCATGATGGAAGTGCTTAGTAAATGTTTGATTTTAGAAGGAAGTAAAAATTTGGCTCTCCTGTAAAAATCTCAGCAGTCTGGTGAAGGTAGAGTCTACTATGTTATGTTGTAAGAGCCTAAACTCCACACGTGGTCTAGTCCCACATGTTTCCTTCCATGAAGGATTCCTCTTCTCTCCCTAATTCCCTCATGTTTTCACACCAGGTTTTAAGTGGATTCATTTGACTATCTTTCCTCATTTAATAGAAGTATCCGTGCTTGCACAGAGAGGGAGATAAATAGTAATAAGCTGTTTTATATAGATTTCACTGTGAGTCTCCTTTGCACAATAAGAAACGGTTCATTTCAGGAGTTTAGCGAATATTTATTAAGTTCCACAGCAGTGAGTAAGCCTAATTTCATGGTGCTTCAGTCTAGGGAGGGCTGAGACAGTTTTCAAGTAATTTAATACACTGTGATGAGAGTTTTGATCGGAGGGGGTAGAGTGGGCTGTGTGAGCACTCAGCCTGGGATGAGCACAAGCTAGGTGTCAGAGAAAGCTTTGTGGTGGGAGGTGCATTTAAGTCAGGATACAGGTAAATCCACCCTATGAAAGCAGAAGAGACTTTAAGAGCAGCCATTTGAACAAAGACACTGAGGGGCAACCCAAAACTAAAATCAAGAGAAGTGGTATGGTACTGACCTCCCAATGTTTCAGAATCACCCTTCTGTGGCTCACTTTTCCTATGGCGTGGAGCTTGGGAGAACACCCGGAATGCTTTGGCAGGGATGTGCGGGAGCTCAGACTTAAAGACCTGCTTCCTGGAACTTACTCATTTTTATCTTGTTGGTTTCAGTCTGTACTCCGGATTCTGGAGACCCCCAAAGGCCGTGCTGCTTTCAGAGTCTCCAGTGGGTTCAATGGGCTGCTGTCCCTGCTCTCTGACCTAGAGGGGTCTCTCCAGGACCCCCCACTGCAGACATGGTCGGTGGTGTCTCCCAGCCAGACCTTGGACCTGGTCCTGCACACACTCTGTGCCCTGTCTGCGGCGCTGCACCTGGACCCGGTCAACGGTGACTTCTTCAGGAGGAACGGACTCTTTGAGAAGCTGGCCGAGGACCTCTGCTTGCTGGGCTGTTTTGGGGTCCTGGAGGAAGAGGGCGCCCCTCTGCAGTCCTGGGAGGACATGAAGGCCAGGCCATTTGCTGATTTGCTGAGTGTGGCCTTTTCTTCTGCCAGCCCACTCCCACCCAAGATACAGAGCTGCCTCCAGATCCTCAGCTTTCTGGACAGCATGGCCCGAGGTACCCTCCACCTGCGCAGTGACCTGAAAGACTCCCCCAGAGCCAGGCAGGAGCTGGTTGTGGATGCCCAGAGGGGAGAAGCCAGCAGTGACCCCCAGGGAAACTTCAAGCAGTGGCCGGACCTGGAGGACAGGTAGAGCTTTGTTGCCTGCTTCTGCCATCGGGTTGTCAGTGTATCTCCGTCTCCCTTGTCCTACCGGAACATCCCGCACATGATGCAATGGGGAGGAAGCCTGGGCTACAAACTGGGTGCGCGGAAACGTTACATTGTTACAGACCCGCCCAAGTTGGTGCCCAACAAAGTCCTTCTGTCCAGTATCGTGGGAGCCAATAGAGCCAGAACAGTTCCGTTCGGAATTAAAGGAAAGCTTTCGCATTTCCTCAGAGATGAAGAGGTGCAAGCTTGCGCTCTAGAGGACGCCTCTCCCGACAGGCTGTGGGCGGGGCTGCTTTATCTGGGATCTTGCCCCTGGGAGGGGGGCTGGGGGTGGGGTTCCCATGGCGCATGCGCGCTGCTCGCCGTGCCCGATCGCTGAGTCAGGCGCAGCGTCTCTGCGCGCCGCCCGCTGCCCGCGCCGCCATCTTGAGTTGCGTGTGGGTCCCGGCGCTTCTGCACACATTCTGCTGGGCTGCAGCGTCACACTGGGCACTCCCGTCTGAAGTGCTGTGTGCAAGGCCTCTGCATTCAGTACCCTATGAGCAAGCGGAACTAGACTAAGCACTGAAGAGGTTAGACTTTATCTTATCACCTAGGTTCCATCTTATTTTTCCCGGGGACCCCAGCTGATTCCAAGCCTCCCCTAACCCCACCCAGTCTGACTCTATACAGAGTTGGGGGATGCTGTTGGGTCACACAGGAACCAGGGAGACTTACCTGGTCTTGGAAACTGAGGGTAGAGCTCTGCTGCTGCTAGCTCACTTTCTCCTTTGGCGTTTTTGCTGCTTCTGGGAGTCTTGGTGCCTGGTCCCCACCACCTGGTGTGCAGGGCAGCCTTTGCCTTCCTAGGTCTTATCTCTTGCTGCCAGGGCACTGCCAGGTCATGGGTGAGGTCCTTTGACTTACAAGGCACAAACACAGCATCCTTCCCAAACATGGGACGACTCCCGTTCTTTCTAGCTGCTTGCAGTTCCCCTAACTAGGGCAATTGCTCCTACCTCTGCAGGCTAATCTCAAAGACCGCAGACTTTGATTAACAAGTTTTTACTTCCATTCCTGTAACAGAATTCCATTAAAACAAGGGAGCACAAAGAACCCCGCACCCCCTTGGAGTGGGAGGGGAAAAATGAAAGAAGAAAGCAACAATAGTTGGTATCTTTTTTTTTTTTTTCTCTGAGGCAGCAATGACAAAACACAAGTTAATATTGCAGTAAACTGTCCTGCCTTCCACCTTTCCATGTCATCTTGCCTTTACCACCACAGGACGCTGTTCTGAAAGACACTGCACGAGTTTATCCAAAGAGAGCCCCTATTGGCCAGACGTCAGTGTTGGGTTGGCAGTGAGGGAATGGATGTCAGTTCTCCAACTAGCGTGATAATCATGATTGTTCTTGTTTCATTGGTTAATCTGGTAAATTAATTCGTCTTCTTCCATTCCTGCACAATTTGCTCATGATGTAATTATTGCTACATTTGATCTGCTAATTTTTAAAAAGAATTTTTGTTCACGACCAAGTTTGGCCTTTCACATTTCTTACTTGACTTTTTTTCCTGTCAAATTTATACTAGCCTTGTAACGTGAGTAGGGCAGTGTTCCTTCTTCTATTTTCTGGAAGAGTTTATGGAAAGATTACTGTTTCTATTTCTTAGCTATGTGATAGAACTTGCCAGTAAAATCTCAGAAGGCTGATGCTTGTGAGAAGATTTATTATTTTAAAAACTTTAAAAAAAGTTTTATTGAGACATAATTCACACACCATAAAATTCATTCATTTCAAATGCGTAATTAAATTTTTTTTGTATATTCACAGAATTACACAATCATCACCACAATTGATTAGAACATTTTTATCACACCAAAAAGAAAAGTCCACACCCATTAGCCATTATTTTCCATTTCTCCTTCCCCCACCTCCAGTCCTGTGCAATAACTAATTTACTTTCTTTCTCTATGGACTTGCCTATTCTGGATTATCATATAAATAGAATCATATAATATGTGACATTTTTGTTTCTAGATTTTTTTCATTTAGTATAATGTTTTCAAGTTTCATCCATGTTGTAACGTGTTTTAGTACTTCATTCTTTTTATTGCCAAATCATTTTCCAGTCTGTATACCACAATTTACTTACACATTCATCAGCTGCTGAACATTTGGGTTGTTTTCACTTTTGGGCTATTATGAATAATGCTGCTATGAACATCATGTTCAAGTTTTTGTGTAGATATGTGTTTACATATCTCTTGGGTAGATACCTAGGACTGGAATTGCTAAATCATATGGTAACTGTATGTTTAATATTTTGAGGAACTATCAAATCATTATCCAAAGTGACTGCACCATTGTACAGTCTCCCTAGCAGTGTATGAGGGTTTCAGTTTGAACACTTGCTTGTCAACACTTGTTATTATCTGTCTGATTATAGCCCTCCTACTGGGGGTAATGTGGTATCTCATTGTGGTTTTGATGTGCATTTCCCTGAAGGCTAATGATATTGAGAATCTTTTCATGTGCTTATTGGCCATTTGTGTATCTTCTTTGGACAAATATATGTTAGATTCTTTGCACATTTAAAAAAAATCAAAGTAACATTGGTTTATAACATTATATAAATTTCTCATGTACAGCATTATAATTCAACTTCTGTATATACCACAGTGTGCTCACCACCAAAAATCTTGTTTCCGTTGTCACCGTACAATTGATCCTCCCTACTCATTTTGCCCTTCTCCAACCTTCCTTCCCCTCTGGTAACCACCAGTCCATTCTCTGTATCTATGTTTTTGTTTTGTTTGTTCATTTATTTTGTAGTTTTTATATTCAACATATGAGTGAAATCATACCATATTTGTCTTTCTCCATCTGACTTATTTCACTTAGCGTAATACCCTCAAGGTCCATTCATATTGTTGCAAATGGCAAGGTTTTATCTTTTTTATGGCTGAGTAGTATTCCATTGTGTATGTGTATGTGTGTGTGTGTGTGTATGTATCACATCTTCTTTATCCATTCAGCTCTTGATGGGCACTTAGATTGTTTCCATTTCTTGGCTATCGTAAATAATGTTGCAGTGAACATAGGGGTGCATATATCTTTTTGAATTAGAGTTTTTATGCTCCTTGGATAAGTACCCAGAAGCAGAGTAGTTGGATGATATGGTAGCTCTATTCTTAATTTTTTGAGAAATCTCCATACTGTTTATTTACATTTCCACCAACAGTTTATGAGGGTTCCCTTTTCTCTACATCCTCACCAACACTTGTTATTACTTGTCTTTTCATAATAGCTATTCTAATGGGGATGAGGTGATATCTTACTGTGGTTTTGTTTTGCATGTCCCTGATAATTAGTAACGTTGAACATCTTTTCATGTGTCTGTTAACCATCTGTATGTCATCTTTGGAATGTCTGTTTAGATTCTTGCCCATTTTTTAATTGGATTTTTTGTTTTTATGTTGTTGACTTGTATGAATTCTTTATATGTGTTTTGATTACTATAGCTTTATAGTATAATTTGAAATTAGGGAGCAGAACACCCCTAGCTTTGTTCTTTTTTCTCAGAATTCCTTTGGCTATTCAAGGCCTTTGTGGTTTCATACAAATTTTAGGACTTTTAAGTTCTATTTCTGTGAAAAATATTGCTGGCATTTTGGTAGGGATTGCATTAAATCTGTAGATTGTGTTAGGTAACATGGACATTTTAACAATGTTAATTCTTTCAATACTGTGTCAAATAAAAGTGGTAAGAGTGGGCATCCTTTTCTTTTTCCTAATCTAAGAAGAAAAGCTTTCAGTTTTCACTGTCAGTATGATGTTAGCTAGATTTGACATTTATGTCATTTATGGTCTTCATTATGTTCCTTCTATACCCATTTAACTGAGTTTTTTAAAATAATAAATGGATGTTGAATTTTGTAAAATGCTTTTCTACATCTATTAAGATGCTTGTATGATTTGTACCATTTATTTTGTTAATGTGGTGTTTCATGTTGACTGATTTGCAGATGTTGATTTACCACTGCATCCTTAGAATAAATCCCACTTGATCATGAGATGTGATCCTTTTAATGTATTTGGTTTGCTAATATTTTTTTGAGGATTTTTGCATCTATGTTTATCAGAGACATTGGCCTCAAATTTTCTTCTTTTTGTGTTGTTCTTGTCTGGTTTTGGTATCAGAGTAATACGGGCCTCATAAAGTGGTACAGGAAGCATTCCTTCCTCTTCAATTTTTTTGGAAGAGTTTGAGATTCTTCTTTGAATGTTTGATAGAATTCACCAGTGTAGTTGGCTGGTCCTGGAACTTTGTCTTTTGGGAGGTTTTCAATGACTGTTTCAATCTCCTTCCTAGTGATCAGTCTATTCAGATTTTCTATTTCTTCATGAATCAGTCTTGAAATCTTGTGTAAGTCTAAGATTTTATCCATTTTATTCTAGATTGTCTAATTTGTTGGTTTATAGAGTACTGTCTCATAATCCTTTGCATTTCTGTGATATCTGTTGTAACTTCTCTTTTGTTGCTGATTTTATTTATTTGAGCCTTCTTTCTTTTTGTCTTGGTGAGTCTAGCTAAAATTTGTCAATTTTGTTTACCTTTTCAAAGAACTAGTTCTTAGTTTCATTGTACTGTTAGTTTCATTGTATTTTTAGTCTCTGTTTTGTTTATTTCCATTATGGTTTTTATTTCCTTCCTTCTGCTGACTTTGGACTTTGTTTATTCTTCTTTTTCTAGTTCCTTTAGGTGTAAGTTTAGATTGTTTTTGAGATCTTTCTTATTTCTTGAGGTAGGCTTATATTGCTATAGATTTCCCTCTTAGAACTGCTTTTGCTGCATCACGTAGATTTTGATATGTCCTATTTTCTTGTTCTTTTGTCTTCAGGTACTGTTTAATTTCTCCTTGATTTCTCCATTGACCCAATAGCTGTTCAGTACCATGTTATTTGGTTTCTACATGTTTGTGATTTTTCCAGCTTTCTTCTTGTGGTTGATTTCTTGTTTAATACGGGTATGATTGGAAAAGATGCTTGATGTGATTTTGATCTTCTTAAATTTATTGAGACCTGTGTCCCAACATATGGATATGGTCTATCCTTGAGAATTTCTGTGTGCACTTGAAAAGAATGTGTATTCTGCTGATTTTGGATGGAACGTTCTGTATTTGTTTAAGTCCATCTGCTCTAATGTTTTATTTAAGGCCCGCGTTTCCTTGTTGACTTACTGTCTGGATAATTTATCTATTGATGTGAGTGGGGTATTAAAATCCCCTAGTATTATTGTGTTGCTGTCAGTTTCTCTTTTTAGGTCAGCTAATAATTGCTTTATATATTTTGCTGCTTTATAGATTTAGGTCTGCTAATAATTGCTTTATATATATAGGTGCATGTATATTAATAAATGTTATGTGTGCTTGATGGGTTGTCCCCTTTACCAGTATATAATGTCCATCTTTGTCTCTTGTTACCTTTTTCAGCTTGAGGTCTGTTTTGTCTGATACATGTATGGCTACACCTGCTTTCTTTTGGCTGCCATTTGCTTAGAGTATCATCTTCCAACTCTTCACTTTGAGCTTATATTTGTCTTTAGAGCTGAGCAGAGTCTCCTGGAGCCAGCATAGAGTTAAGTCTTGTTTATTTTTTTTTAAATCTATTTTTATTGAAGTACAGTCAGTTTACAATGTTGTGTTAATTGCTGGTGTACAGCACAATACGTCAGTCATATAGGAACATACATACATTTGTTTTCATATTCTTTTTAGCCAAAAGTTGCTACAAGATACTGAATATAATTTCCTGTGCTCTACAGTATAAACTTGATGTTTATGTATTTTATATATACTAGTTAGTATCTGCAAATCTTGAACTCCCAATTTATCCTTTCCCACCCTCTTCCCCCTTGGTAACCATAAGTTTGTTTTCTATGTCTTTGAGTCTGTTTCTGTTTTGTAAATAAGTTTGTCTTTTTTTTTTTTTAGATTCCACATATAAGTGATATCATATGGTATTTTCTTTCTCTTTCTAGCTTATTTCACTTAGAATGACATTCTCCAGGTCTATCCATGTTGCTGCAAATGGCATTATTTTATTATTTTCTATGGCTGAGTAGTGTTCCATTGTATAAATATACCATAACTTCTTTATCCAGTCATCTGTTGATGGACATTTAGGTTGTTTCTGTGTCTTGGCTATTGAAAATAGTGCTGCTATGAACATTGGGGTACATGTACCTTTTTGAATTAAGATTATCTCTGGATGTATTCCCAGGAGTGGGATTGTTGAATCATATGATAAGTCTGTTGTTAGTCTTTTAAGGAATCTCCATACTGTTTTCCATAATGGCTGCACCAAACTACATTCCCACCAACAGTGGAGGAGGGTTCCCTTTTCTCCACAGCCTTTCCAGCATTTATTGTTTGTGGACTTTTGAATCGTGGCCATTTTGACTGGTGTAAGGTGATACTTCATTGTAGTTTTGATTTGCATTTCTCTGATAATTAGTGATACTGAGCATTTTTTCATGTGCCTCTTGGATATTTGTATGTCTTCATTGGAGAATTGCTTATTTAGGTCTTCTGCCCATTTTTGGATTGGGTTGTTTGGGTCTTGTTTTTTAATCCATCCAACCATTCTATGTCTTTGATTGGTGAATTCAATCCTTTTATATTTAGGGTGATGATTGATATATGGGGGCCCAGTGCTGCCATTTTGTCTTTTGTTTTCTGATTGCTGTATATCTTTATTACTTCTTTTCCCTTGCTTTTCTGTTTGCCATTTTAGCTTGGTGGTTTTATGTGCTGTTTTTCTAAGTTTCCTCTTTTTCATGTTTCATGTCTCTGCTCTAGATTTTTGTTTTGTGGTTACAGGGTTTGTATAAACTGTCTTATGGACTAAGTAGTTCTTTTTCTGCTGATAGCATCTCATCTTCATTCGCCTATACAGGCTTTTGTCCTTTTCTTCTTCCTCTTTTATGTTTGTTGTCACAAATTATCCCTTTTTATGTTGTGAGTTTATTACTAAATTGGAGCAGCTATGGTTGTTTTTAATGCTATTTCCCCCTTTAACCTTTGCGCTGTAATTGTTTAAAAACTTATTCTGATATAACTTTGCAATTTTCTGATTCTGTTTATCACCAACTCAAAGTTTTGTGTACTTGCCTTTTTGTTTCAGGTAGAAGAGCTCCTTTCACCATTTCTTATAAGGCAGGTCTAGTGGTGATGAACTCCCTCAGCTTTTTTTTCCCCTTGGTCTGGGACAGGCTTTATTTCTTCTTCATATCTGAAGGATAACTTTGCTGGATAGCATATTCTTGGTTGACAGTTTTTAATCTTTCTGTATTTTGAGTATGTCACTCCACTGCCTCCTGGTCTTTATAGACTTTCTGCTGAGAAATCTGCTGGTAGCCTAATGGGGGCAACTTACAGCTTACTGTCCCCCCCCCCAAAAGGTTGTCTTTAAAATTCTTTCTTTATCATTGACTTTTGATAGTTTTAATATAATGTGTCTTGGAAAAGCTCTTTTTGCTTTGAGATAACTTGGTGTCCCATTAATTTTGTGGGCTTGTGTATCCAGTTCCTTCCCAGGTTTGGAAAGTTCTCAGCTGTTATTTCTTTAAATAAGCTCTCTTTTCCTTCAGGGATATCCATTATCCTTATGTTGCCTTTTCTAATTAAGTTGGATACTTCTTGTAGAGTTTCTTTATTTTATCAAAATCTTGTTTCTCTCTCCTCTTCTACCTGAATCATTTCTAGATTTCTAACTTTGAGTGTGCTAATTCTCTCTCCCTATGGTCTGCTCTGTTTTCAGTGCTTTCTAATGTATTCTTTATCTCATTTATTGAGTTCTTCAGCTCCAGAGTTTCTGTTTGGTTCTTGTTTTGAAGTTTCAATCTCTTTGGCAACATACTCCTTCTGTTTATTAATTTTACTGTTTAGCTCATTGAACCACCTCTCTGAGTTTTCTTATAGCAGACATTTTGAGTTATAGCAGTGTACTGAGTTTCCTCATGACAGCTATTTTGAATTCTCTATCAGTTAGATCGTAATCTTCCGTGACTTAATTTTGGTTTCTGGAGAACAGTCATTTTCTTTTTGTGATACTGTGTTATGGTTATTTATGGTGCTTGATGAGTTGTTCCTCTGCTAGTGTGTTTGAGGTAGCAAACAACTTTCTTATTTAGGTAAAGCTTTGTTTACTTGGATTCTGACAGTTCGAGTTCTTAATTAAAAGCTTCTCTTTTATTTTTCAGTAGGTGGTGCTGTAGCACAAGTTTTTGGCTATAGCTGAGAATCAGCACTTTCTACCCTCCATCACCTCTGCCAGAGGTATCCCTGGTGCCCTCATTGTCACTGCTGGTGCCTTGCTTCCGCCAGTGTTGCTGCTGTCACTGGCATTTCTGCCTGGGGGATGGCAGGCACCTCTGACACCTCTGGGGTCACCTTGGTCAGGGGCCCTGCTGCCACCGTGGGGAAAGGGAGGAGCCAGGGTCATGGGCACCTTCACTGCTTCCAGGGTTGTTGAGTTCATGGATGCTGCTGCCCTTGGCAGGAGGTGGGGCTGGAGTCATGAGTGTTACTGTGCCTGGAGGGACCAGGGTCGAAGGTCCTGCCACTGCAGCTGCCCAGCTCCCTGTGGCTGTGGGTGCCATCACGATTGGGAGGCCTGAGTCATGTGTGCCACCTCTGTTGCTGCTACCAGGTTCTCTGGGGCTGTAGGCTCAGCTGCTGTGGCCTTAGGGCTGTGGCTGGGGGCCAGGATCACAGCACTGCCTCTGCTGTTCCCTGGTTCTGCCATGTCTACGTGTCCCAACTCACCCACCTTTGAATATACAGGTGTGTAGATCTCTCCACCATCCTGGTGTGCTGGGCAGAGGAAGCTTTGTGGAGTTACGAGTGTTTTACTAGTTGTAGATGAAGAGGAGGGACAAAGGGAGCATTTCACACCACCACGGTGCTGATGTTAGCTCTGTGATTTATTTTTGTAAGAGTAAATTTCTATTTATTCTTGTATCATTCTTAGTAAGTTGTTTTTCAAGTTTATTTTCTCATTTCATATAAGGTTGAATTTATTGGCATAAGGCTGTTCACAATATCCTTGTAACTTTTTATTCCTAACACTCCCATTTATGTCTTCTTTCTCTTTTGCCCACGGGCACCAGCACCCCAGCATTCTTGGCAGAGGTTAATTTATTAATATGTCTCATATACCAACTTGCAGCTTTTCTTGTCTCTCATACATAGATTTTTCTGGGTTTTTTTTTAATACTTATTATTTCCTTCTACTTTCTTTGAATTTATACTAGTATTCTTTTTCCTAATTTAATTGTTAGAAGACTAATCTTTGTTCTTCTTAAACATACATTTCCTTGTAACTACTTTAGCTCTCTCACACAAGTTTTATTATGTTAAGTTTTCAGTATAGTTTAGTGCTAAATGTTTCCTAATTTCCCTTATGACATAGTTTTATGGCTGAATCTCATTTGAATTATAAATTTCCAAAGTTACAAAGTATTTTTGGTTATCTTTTTGTTAGTGACTTCTAATTTTGTCATCATGAGAGAAAGTGGACTGTCTGATGGTAATCCCTTGAAATTAGTTGAGCTTAATTTTGTGCCCCCAGTGTGGTAACTTTTCATAAATATTCCACGTGTGCTTGAAGAGAATGCATTTTCTTCCAGTTGTTAGGTCCAATGCTCTATTTATGTCCTCTAGATGAAATTTGTCAATTGCCTTATTCAAATTTTTAGATTTTTGGCATATCAGTTACTAAGATATGTTAAATATCTTTCATTATAATGGTAGATTTGTTGATATCTGTTGATTTTGCCTTACATATATCTGAGGCTGTTAGAATCACACATATTTATAATTTTTCCATCATCTGGAAGTATGAAAATTTTTATCAGTATATGGTGATCTTAATCTCCATTAGTACATTTTGCCAGAGTAACAATTTTGTCTAATAATAATAGGGCTACATCTATGTTCTTTTGGTTAATATATGCCTGAAACTAAAACAAAATTCTTTTGTTTTAAGTTTTCTGTGTCTTTATGCTTTAGATGTTTCTCTTGTAAAGAGCGTTTTTAAAATGTTTGTTTTTTAAACTAGTATTTTCTAATTTGACCTTTTTTTCCTGTCTTCTTTTGAATTCTTTCTTTTTTTATTTAATTTTTTTCCATCTACTGGTTTGGAATTTATTCTCACTATGATTAATGTTTTAGTGGTTACCCTAAAATAATTTAATAGGCATCCTTATAATGTTTACCTATTTACTGTGTACTGTTACTGCTTATTTTTACCCTCCTTCTAGTTAATATACAAAGACCCCAGACACTTAAATATCATTACTATTTCCTAACATTTATTTGTATTGCCCAATATTTTAATTCTATTTAATTTTAGTTAATCCATCAAATAAGGCATTTATTATTACTGTTTTATACAATATTTATTTAGATTTACCTACATATTTTCAACATCTGTGCTCACCATTCTTGAATCTGTACCATTATATGGAATTATTTTCCATCTGTAAGCAGTACATGTGTTAGATTTTTCTTTAGTGAGGGTCCGTTTATGGTAAACTCTCGGTTTTTTTTTAATTTGTCTGAATATGACTTTATTTTCTCCCTATTTCCATAAGATAGTTTTGCTGGGTGTACCTTCTTGGTGGGCATTTGTTTTCTCCCAGTGCATAGGAGGTGGCATTCCCCCAGCTTTTGGCTTCCATTGGAACCCCTGAGAAATTAGCTGCATTTTCATTGCTGTTTATTTGAAGGCAGTCTGCCATTTTCTCTGGCTGCTTTTGTTTTCATTATTCTTGTTCTATAGTTTTACTGTAGGGTGTCTCGATTTGGATTATTTAAAAATTTTATTCTTGAAATTCCCGAATCTGATCATTGGTGTCTTTCACCAATTCTGGATATTCTTTTCAATTATTACTTCTTTCTCATCTTTTTTCCTATTATGTTTTTTGTGGAACTCTAGTAAGATTTGTGCTTTACATTTTTATTTCTAACCTCTATGTTTCTTAACCTTTCTTTCACATTTTGTATCTCTTTGTCCTTCTGTGTTGTGTTCTGTACAATTTCTTTTGATTTGTCCTCCAGCTCATTGAATCTCCTGTTCGCTGTGTCCAATACGATGTTTAATCCAGCCACTTAGGTTTTGAATTTTTAATCTCAGTGATCATGTTTTACATTCCTAGATATACTGTTTGGTTCTTTTCCAAATAAACTTGATGATTTTACAGCTCTTTTCCTTGCTCATGTTTCTCTCTCTCCTGTTTCTTCAAACGTATGAAACATAATTCTTTTCTCTGTGTCTTTTGAGAGTCTGATTCTATAGTATGTTGTATCTGTGGATGTCTGAAGGTTCCTTGTTTCTCCCTGTGGTTTATGATTTTTGATTGTGATTCTTGCTCCAAGACTTCCCTTTTCAGCCTTTCCTTATTCTGGATATCCTGCCTTTCTGCAGACACAGGAATGCCTCGGTGAGGCTGCAGCTGCCCTTTGTAGCCAGGCCTTGGCCAGATTCCAGGCCCTTCTCTTCTTGCTTTGCCTTGGGGGAATTGTCTTTCTAAGGTTCCCTGATCTGTCTGTTCCAGGGGCGCGGGGGTCTCTGAAGAGGCCTCCGCTGTGGCCACCTGGACAGCATGCAGGGTAACTTGGGATCGCAGTGTCGAGTCTTCTTCCACTTAGAGGGCAGGGAGGTGTTTGTCAGCTTCAGAAGACATTCAGCAAGTGGCATTAGGTGATGAAAAGCAATAGTCATTTGTTGAATATCTCTGTGGGCTGAGCACTAATAACTTATTTTCGTTTAGTTCCCTTTCAAATTCTAGAATTTAACCAATAAAGAAATGGAGGCTGAGACGGGATACACACGGCTGAAGGTTACACATTTAGTAAGTCACAGAGCAAGACTTTGAACCCAAGTCTACATCCAAACCCTCTGTGTGTGTGGTATTTGTCCTGCTTGTTCTGGATACTCCCTCAATAACGGTGATGCTTTGCTGAATGTTCTGACACAATAATCTGCAGTTTAAGGTTTTGTCTCTAACCCGTAGGTGGTGTCAGCCCTGATCCTTTACAGATAACTCCTGTGTCAGATGTCATCCTGGTTTCATAATGAGCAATTTTTTTCATGCACAAGAGTCAGATTTCATAAACAGAACGATTTGTTTTTCCTCGTTAGAAGAAATACATCACCCTTGACCTTCTCTAATGGTTAGGAAGGAGGAAGTGAAACTCCAGCCCCTCCTGAGAGAGTCTGTGGGGTAAAGGGCAGGCAGTGGGCTGGAGATGGGGGACTGGGTTCTCATCCGTGCCCAGCACTGTCACTTGGCATCCCTCTGGGCAAGCGACTTGGCTCAGCCCTGTCTATACAAAGTGGGCCCTGGTCTCAGACCCATGAGCTGTACGTCTTAGTGGCCACGTTCCTTGGGCCTGTTACTTTATCTCACTGAACTCTGATTTCCTGATTCAGATGCAGGGATAATGTTAGTGTCCACTCTGGGGGCTGCTGTGAGGTGAGGACTGGCGAGGATAATGGTGTTAGTCACAGTGATCACAGTTTCCTGCACACTCTTGTGCAGGATGTGGTGCTCTGCTTGTTGCAAGCGTTAATTAATCTGTATAACAACTACAATTTGAGTAATATTTTTCATGAAATAGACGTTATATATTATATAAACCCCAAAATATGTATGTGACTTCCAAAATACAGAATATATAATCTCCATGAAACATAAACACACACCACCCATCTCACAGCACACATGGTACGCACACATACTACACCACACACCACACACACACACACACACACACACACACACACGAGAGGTGCTCAGTAAGTGTCAGCTGCAGTTATGATTACTCATATGCTAACTTTCTTTGGTATTTACCAGATTCTGTTACCTGGGTTGGATGACATCCTTCTAGGCCAGCCAGCCCACATAGGCTACCTACCTGCATCAGAATTAGTTGCAGAAGTGCTAAAAAACAGTCTCATAAACCAGATTTCCTGAATCTGGAGTTTAGGGATCTGTTTTTTGAAAAACTCCTCTCGCTATTTTTAAGCGCATTAAAATCTGAGAACTTCTGCCCCAGGTGCTAGGCATTTTTTCCTTTAAAAATTTTAAAAAACTTTCCGTTTTTTTAATTGAGGTGAAATTCACAGAGCATAAAAATTAACCATTATAAAGCGAACAGCTCAGTGGTGTTTAGTACATTCAGTGTTGTGCAACCACCACCTCTGTCTGGTTCCAGCATATTTTCATGACTCCGCAAGGAAAACCCACACATACTCCCATTCCTTCAGCCAGCCTCCATGCAGCCGCCAGTCTGCTTTCTACCTCTATCGATTTACCTAATCTGGATATTTCATAGAAATGGAGTCATACAATAGGTAGTGTTTATGTCTCGCTTCTTTCACTTAGCATAATGTTTTTTTCGAGGTTCATCCACATTGTAACATCTATCAGTTACTTCACTCCTTTTTATGGGTGAATGGTACCCCATTGTATGCATATACCATGATTTATTTATCCATTCATCCCTTTTTGGACATTTGAGTTGCCTCCACCTTTTTGCTATTGTAAGCAGTGCTGCTATGAACATATGTGTACATGTAATTATTTGAGTAGCTTTTAGCTCTTTGCGTAAATATCCAAGAGTGGAATTGCTGGGTCAAATGGTAATTCTGTGCTTAACTTTCCGAAGAACCACAAGACTGTTTTTCACTGCAGCTAAAACATTGTTATACTCCCACCAGCAATGTATAAGGGTTCTAATTTCTCCAGATGCTTGCCAACACTTGTTATTTTCCAATAAAAAATACATATCTAGCCATCCTAGTAGCTGTAAAGGGATGTCTCGTTGCGATTTTGATCTGCATTCCTCTAATGGCTACTGATGTTGAATATCTTCTTATATTTGCTGGCCATTTGTGTATCTTCTTTGGAGAAAAATCTATTAAGTCTTTTGCCTATTTTTAAATTGGGTTGTTTTACTTTTTGTTGTTAAGTTGTACAAGTTCTTTATATATTGTGGTTGTTACACCCTTCTTAGATACATGATTTGCAAATATTTTCTCCCATTCCATAGGCTGTTCATTTACATTCTCTTTTTAAAATTAAGGTATAATTGACATGTATTACATTAATTTCAAGTGTACAACACAGATTCAGTGTATGTATACATTGCTTTGCTTCCATATCTTGGCAATTGTAAATAATGCTGCTATGAATATTGGGGTGCATGTTTCTTTTTAAATTAGTGTTTCTGTTTTTCTTTCTTCTTTTCTTTTCTTTTTTGGGTATATACCCAGGAATAGAATTTCTGTGTTGTACGGTAGCTCTGCTTTTAGTTTTTTTTGAGAAACCTCCATACTGTTTTCCATAGTGAATGCATCAATTTACATTTCCCCCAACAGGCAACATCATTTTTTAATGAGACTATCCTTCTCCATTGTATATTTTTGGTTCCTTTGTTGTTAATTAATTGACTATATATGCATGGGTTTATTTGTTGGCTCCCTATTCTATTTCATTAATCTTTGTGTAATCAAAACAAAACCATACTGTTTTGATTACTATAGCTTTGTATATAGTTTGAAATGAGGGAGCATGCTGCCTCCAGCTTTGTTTTTCTTTCTTAAGATTGTTTTGGCTATTTGGGACCTTTTGTGGTTCCATACAAATTTTAAGATTGTTCAATTTCTGTGAAAAATGCCATTGGAAGTTCGATGGGGATTGCACTGAATCATTGATTGTTTTGGGTACTATGGACGTTTTAACAACATTAATTATTCCAGCTATGAGCATGGAATATCTTTTCATTCATTTGTAGTCTTCAATTTTTCATTAATGTCTTATAGTTTTCAATGTGTAGGTCTTTCACCTCCTTGGTTAAATTTATTCCCAAATATTTTATTATTTTTGATGCAATTTTCTTAATTTTTCTTTCTGATAGTTCATTATTAGTGTATAGAAGCCAACAGATTATTTTTCATATTGACTTTGTATTCTGCAACTTTAACTGAATTTGTTTATTGGTTCTAACCAATAAACAAATGTGTTTTGGTGGAGTTTTTAGGGTTTCCTGTAAAATATCATGTCATATGCAAATAGTGAAAGTTCTACTTCTTCCTTTTCAATTCAGATGCCTCTTATTTCTTCTTCTTGCCTCATTGCTCTGGGCTGGGGCTTCCAATACTAAGTTGAATAAAAGTGGTTAGGGTAGGCATCCTTGTCTTGTTCGTGATTTTAGCTGTGGGCTTGTCATATGTGGTCTTTATTATGTTGAGGTGTGTTCCCTCTATAGCCATTTTGTTGAGAATTTTCATCTAAAAGAGTGCTGCATTTTGTCAGATTTTTCTGCATTTATTAAGGTAGTATTATTCCTATCCTTCGTTTTGTTAGTGTGGTGTATCACATTGATTAATTTGCAGAGGTTGAACCATCTTTACATGATCACTTGATCATGGGGTCTGATCCTTTTAATGTATTGTTGGTTTCAGTTTGCTAATACTGTGTTGAGGATTTTTATGTCTATGTTCATCAGGGATGTTGGCCTGTAATTTTCTTCTTTTGTGCTGTCCTTGTCTGGTTTTGGTATCAGGGCAATGCTAGCCTTGTATTTCATATTCTTAATAATGTCCTTTGATGCACAAGAGTTTTTAATTTTGATAAAGTCCATTTAATCTATTTTTTCTTTTGTTGCTCATGCTCTTGCTGTCATACGTGAGGACCTGTTGTCAAATCCAAGGTCATGAAGATTTACCTTGATTTTTTTTAATTAAATTTTTATAGTTTTAGCTTTCATGTTTAGGTTGTCAATCCATTATATTGTGTGAGGTCAGGGTTCAGCTTCATTCTTTTGCATATGGCTATCCACTTTTGTAAGCACCATTTGTTGAAGAGCTCATTTTTCAGTGAACAGCCTTAGCATCCTTGCTGAAAATCAAATTGGTCATAGATGTGTGAGTTTGTTTGGATTCTCAATTCTATTCCATGGGTCTATATGTCTAATCTACTGCTACTGCTACACTATTTTGGTTACTGTAGCATTGTACTCAGTTTTGAACTTGGGAATTGTGAGTTGTCCAAATTTATCCTTCTTTTGAGATATTGTTTTGGCTATTTAGCGTCCTTTGCAATTCAATGTAGGGGAATCTTGTGTGTGCAATTCCATGTGAACTTGAGGATTAGCTTTCATCACTGAGTGTGTTGGTTGTGGGCTTTTCATAAATGTCCTTGATCATGTTGAGGAAGTTGCTGTTTGTTCCTAATTTTCTGAGTGTTTTTATTATGAAAGGATATTGGATATTGTCAATTTTTTTTTCTGCATCAGTTGAGGTGATCTTTTTTGCCTTTGTCAGTTGATATGGTATATTACATTGATTGGTTTTCTTATGTTGAACCACTCACATTCCTGGGATAAATTCCACTGAATCATGGCATATAGTCCCTTAATTATGCTGTTAGATTTGGTTTGCTGATGTTTTGTTGAGGATTTTTGCATGTATATTCATAAGGGATATTGGTCTGTAGTTTTTTCTTTGTGTGGCTTTGTATCAGGGTAATGATACGGGCTTTCTTACGGTTCCCTGAACATGCCAGATGTGCTTCCACCCTGGGATCTTTTGCACAGACTATTCCCTTTGCTTGAAATGCTTTTCCCCTGGATATCTGCATCCCCTCTTTCAAGTCCACACAAATGTTACCTTCTCAAAGAAGCTTTCCCTGCCACCCAAATTAAAATTGTGAATTACTTCTCTCCTAAACCCTAGCACTCTTGATTCTCTGCTCTAATTTTTTCTTATAATAGCACTTAAGATCTTTTTTCATAATATATAATTTCCTTATTCATTATTATATTAAAATATTATAATAATATAGTACATTATATGATGATAATAAGTTTTATAATTTATAATTTACCTATTTATTATGTTTGTCTTTATTGTCTATACCCCTCTTCTCACATCCCAGGTACGGGTTTTTAGATGTGTCCAGAGTTCCTGGAAAATATTTAGGTCAATAAATCTGTTCAGTTGAATTGGATAAATTAACACAAATGTTAGAAGCACACCTGGCACCGTAGCCATTGTGAGGGCCGGTGGTGCCAAGAAAAATATCACCATGGGTTGTGAAAGCAATGCCAGGGACAGGATGTTTGAAAATCAAGTGTTTGTAATTTAGGATTAGTCTTGTGGGGTTTTTTTTCCTTTATTTTTCTTTTTATTGTTATTTTTCCAATTTACATACAATAAGAGTCCCTTTCTTGGTATGTATAGAGTTCTGTGGGTTTTAATTCATGTGTAGAGTCATGTGACCACCACCATAATCAGGATACAGAACAAACAGTCCCATTTCCTTAAATTCCTGAATGTTGTCCCTTCTTAGTGAAACCTTGTTTCTACCCCCAACCTCTGGCAACCACTGATCTATTTCTATAGTTTTGTCTTTTACAGAACACTGTATAAATGCAAGTATACAGTGTGTTATCTTTTGAGGCTAGCTTTTCAAACTCAGCATAAGGCCTTTGAGATCAACCCAATTTGTTATATCAGTAGTTCATACATTTTTATTACTGAGTAGCATTCCTGGTCTATTGTGAAGTGCCTACACATTTTGGATGGTATGCATCCTTTAATCATTATGCAACATAACCTGTTTATTCCTGGTAATTTTCCTTGCCCAGAAGTCCACTTCCTCTAAGACTGACAGCACCACACCAGCTTTCTTTTGATTAGTGTTAGCATCATATATTTTTTGCCACCCTCTTATTTTAGCTTATCTATATCATTGTATTTCTTACAGATAGCGTATATAGTTTGGTCTTTTTCTCCATTCTGACAATAGCGTCTATTGTATGTAGATCATTTATACTTAATGTAATTTTTGATGTGTTTGGATTCAGGTCTACTATTTTATTATTTGTTCCCTCTTTTTTTATTCCTCTGTTTCTCTTTTCCTACCTTTTTGTGGATTACCTGACTATATTTTAGTTTTCCATTTGAGTTTATCTATTGAATGTCTCTGTTCGTCTAGTCTTTTTAGTGCTTGCTCTAAGGATTACAATATACTTACTTAACTTTTAAGAGTCCACTTAGAATTAATATTTTCCTACTTTAAATGGAATATATAAACCTTACCTCTCTGTGGGTCCTCTTATCCTTCTTTATTTTTGTTGTGGTTGTTGTATGTGTTATATCTCATGTGATTTTGCTTTCAGCCATTGTACAGATTTTAAGAACTTAAGAGAAAAAATACTCTATGATATTTATCCAAATATTTACTATTTCTGTTGCTCCTTTTTCATTCTTGAAATATCAAGTCTCCTTCTGTTATTATTTCCCTCTCATCTGAAGACCTTTTAGGACTGTTTTTAGAAAAAAATCTGATGGCAGGAAGTTCTCTCTGTTTTCCTTTATCTGGGAATATATTTATTCTGCCTTTATTTCTGAAGAATATTTTTGCTGCATAGGAAGTTCTGTGTCTTTCTTCTCAGTACTTTAGAAATGTTGTTCCTCTGCCTTCTGATTTCTCATGAGAAAATCCACAGTCATTTAAAATGTTGTTTCTATATGTGTAATATGTTGTTTTCCTTTGGCTGTTTTTAAGATTTTTTCATGGTCTTTAGGGTTTAACAGTTAATTATTATGTACCTGTGCATAGATTTCCTTGTCAATTTTGGTGTTTTGCTAAGCGTCTTGAATCTTTAAGGTTATATTTTTCACCAAATTTGAAGAAATAATGTTAAAAATTTCTGAATATATATATTTTTTCTTTTTACGCCACACTCTTTCTCCTCTCCTGAAACTCCAGGGACAGAAATGCTGGATCCTTTGGTATTATGACACATGACCTTGAAGCTTCGTTATTTAAAAAAAAAATTTTACTTCTTATTGTTCAGACTGGGCAGTTTCTATTGATCTATCTTCAAGTGGAACCCTTTCTCTCTCATCTCATTCTTTTGTTCTCATTCAGTGAGATTTTTAAATTTGTTACTGTATTTTTCACTTCTTAATATTCTTTTTGATTCTTTCTCATTGCTTCCATTTCTGTACCAAGGCTTCCTGGTTGTTTGCACACTTCAAAAGTATTCGCCTTTATATCTTGGAGTTTGGTCAATAATAGCTGCTTTCGTTCTCAGCCGGTAACTCCAGCATCTGCGTCATCTCAGACGTGACATCTGTTGATGATCTTTTTCCACGTGAGATACTGAGATTTCCCAGATTTGTTCTATGCTAAGTAATTTCATATTGTATCCTGGACATTTTGAATATTATACTCCAGCTCTTGCGTCTTCTGGAGAAAGTTGATTATTTTGTTTCAGGCAGGCGATCAGCCCAGTTAGGTTCAGGTCACAAGTTCTTACCCACCTAACTTGGACCGTATTTCCAGTGTCAGTTCAGTTTTCAAAGACTTCGCACAGCGAGTTGATCTACCCACAACCGCCTCAGGCAGGAGCCAGTCTGGGATAGTGGTTTACCCCTGAGCTTAGTTTTCAAAGCCTTTAGAATGTGGTTTTGGGTCAGATCTACACATACACAGGTCAGAATTGAGCCCAGAGGGTGATACACAACTTAGCGATCTCACTTTCTTAGACCTCTTGCTCTCCGTTGTCTCCCCAATACTTTCTGGCTCCCTAGGTCCCCTTCCTTTTCCTCTGTCTAGAAAGCTGGGGGTTTAGTTTTCTTGCTCTGCCATGCACTTCCTACCATAGCATCTGTCTCTGCGGCCAAGCAGGGAGAGGAAAAAGAGAGACCAAAGCACTGGGGATTTCACCTACTCTCCTGGGACCAGAGTTCCTCTAGTCAGAGAGAGAAACTGACCTCTCTTCCCTAAGAGTTTCAGGTGCCTGCCTGGCTGCTGCTGCTGCTGTGGAGTCTTCTGGAGGTGGGGGTGGAAGAGAGTAGAGAAACTCAACGCAGACAATGCCGGGGATCCTCCTCCGTGGTCTGTGACCTGTAGGAGCCTCCTTTCCTGCTCCTCACACCAGGGGCGGAGCCTTTTCTTGGAGCTCTGTCTGTCCTGTCCACACGTGGGGCACAGCTCTCGCTCCCTGTCCACCCGCACCAGGGGGAAGCTGGAGGGGGAGGCCCCGGGAAACTCGTTGCCAGCTGCGTGGTGCTTTGGGTTTGCTTTCCTTCTCTGCCACCATTTGCTCTTCGGAGCCCTCAGAGAGCTGCTCATGTGTTCTATCTGGGTTTTCAGTTTCATTCAGTGGCGAGGACAGAGTAGGGTCACCATCTTGAAGGGATCCAGAAGTCTTTGTGTGTGTGTGTGTGTGTGTGTGTGTGTGTGTTTAACATAAAATGAGAGCATCTCCATCTCCCACATATCTGGAGAGAAGGGAGAGGCCGAGGGAACTGACTTCCATTGGGCATTGACCCTGTGCCATGCAGTGTGCCTTAGCGCATGTGGCGTTATTCTGTGACTCTAGGTGGGACGTATGGCACTGTTAGCTCTGTTGTACAGTTGGGGGAAGGTAGGCTCAGATTAATTAGTTCAAGGTCAGGTAGATAACAAGTGGTACACTAGGATGTGTATCCTAGCTTGTCTTACAAAGAGCCGGCAAGTTCCGTGGAAAGCGGAAGAGACTGGAAGGCTCAAATCTGAAGTCCTGCTTCCCTTCCCCTCTCTGCAGGGTGGATGACGGCGACGCAGTGATCATGCACCCCGGGGTCCTGTGCATCATGGTCAGCCTGCTGCCGCGATTGTACCATGAAGATCACCCTCAGGTGACTATCGATGAACCCATGAGCTTGTCTTTTCCACATGATTTATCTTTTAAGCTTTTCTGCCCAGACTCCTTTTCCCATTTTGCCTTTGCCTCCAGTCCCCTGTATTAGCAGAGCCTCCCTCATGAGGCGCCTCCTGTCAGTGGGTCTGAGACCCTTGACTGAGTTCTGCCCACCCTTCCGTGGCCACTCAAAGCAGATCGCTTCTTTTGGTGAAGTGACCTTCTGAAGACAACAGTCAAACAAAAACCCAATGAAATGATTTCTCTTCTTGAGGCAGATCCCGAGTGCTACGTACAGTGCTGGGCATTGGTGGGTCCCCCCTTTATTCATCCATCCCTTGGATACTGGCTATGACCCTGGCTGGTGCTCTGTGTAGCATGTGCAGAGCTAACCTGATGAGCACTGTCCAAGGAGCCTGCATCTGTGGTGGGGACTGGGAGGTGGTGGTAGGGCAGACAGACTAAATAAATAAGCTCATAGATGAATATACAATCACAAATTGTGACAAGTGATATTAAGGGGGAAAAACAGGATGCTGAGAGAATAATGGGAATGGAAGTTGGGGGAGACCCAGTTAAATCTAATTTAGATAAAAGGGTGGAGGTCAGGGACGCCATCTCTTAGATGGTGACACTGAAGCAGAGCCCTGAGAGGTGAGTAGCAGTTAAGGGGGTGGGAAGGAGCCTCCTGCAGGCTGCTGAGGGGGAGGAGCAAAGGGGGAGAGTTGGAAGGGGGCAGGTGGAGGAGGGCTGGGGTCCTGCCAGGGTGCGGGCTTTTATCACAAGGGCAACACGAAGCCTCACTCAAGTAAGTGGAGGAGGACACGATCAGGTTTTTGTATGAAAATCTCTCGGGCTGTGTCGTGGAGGGTGGCCTAGGAATGGGGCTGTGTGGAAGGGAAAGGGGACAGCAGTTAGGAAGCCCCGTCCACAGTCCAGGTGACACACAGTGAGAGCTTGCTTAGCATAGCATCTTGAAGAGAAAGGAGTCAAGAGACCTATTCGTATATAGCGTCACAGGCCTGGAGATGAACGGGGTACAGGGAAGAGGGAGGAGACACGGGCAACTCTCAGTTCCCATTCCGGCAGCACTGTTGGCTCCACCGCAGCGAGGCACAAGCTTGTACGAGGAGTGGGAGCATCGAGTGGCAGAACGAGGTGGATTCTGAGCGAGTGCTCTCAGTTTGCAAATGTGTTCTTCAGAGGTTCTGAGAAAGAAGCTGGGAGAGTTGAGGAAGCCCTGGGAAATGTACACTTGAATCAGCAGCAGGTGAAAAGAAATTACTTGACCTGAGCATCTGCCATGTTCCAGGCATGGTGCCAGACCATTTCACTGATTATTTGCCCCCATAGATGCTTGGTCAGGAGTATCATTGTTCCATTTTAGCCATTGGGAAAGAGAGTCTCAGACGATTTACACGCCTTTAAGGATTCTGAGTTGGTGGACCTGGTATTAAATGTGGTCCTACCTGGTGGCAGGTCTGGTCTTTCTCTTGCACAGCGCTGGCTTCTATAGTAGAATGGGGGTTCACGGGGGTGCGGGTCCAGCTTGTCTTTGTCCAGGAGTTAAGAAGGAGGTGATATGTTTTAAGAAGAGATGATAACTACAGTTGAGCCTTGACCAACATGGGGGCAGATTGCAGGGTCACACATCTTGGCATTGCACAGTTTTCCAGGTGCAATCACCTGATTGTGAAGATGTCTGGCTTCCTTGGCTGTATTTTGTACCATGCAGTGTACTTGCAATGAAAACAATCAAGCCAGTGGCTTGGACGGTCTTAGCAGCCACACGGTTGGCTGATGGACACGTTGTGCAAAACTCTACAGTGAGGATGACTGCTGAATGTCTGCTGGTGCATCAAGACTGTGGATGAGCCGCAGTTCATATCACCTCTGCGAGTTGTCACGTTAGTGTGTGGGGAAGAACTTTCCCTCATCCTGCAATGGTAATTGGATAGGTGAAGCACGCAGAGACTTCCACTTGGTGGGATACTGTTCCTCTATTCAGGTCACCGTACGTAACTTAGGAAAAGTCTATTTCTCGCACGCTGTCTCTCAAATACCAAATGAAATGTAGCAGGGCATTTTCTCAGGTATTTTCTGCAGACAGCAAATCAGCAGCTATTAAAAGTTGGATAATTACAGTAATTAATTTCTGAAAGGGGGAGTGGGAACGCTCATAACAACAAATAGAATAGTAAATCAAATGAGAAATGAGACCCACACACAAAAAAATGCTGAATCGAAACTGACTGCAGGACTGCAGATTTTGATGCAGAGAAAGAAGTCTCAGTAGGTGGCAGTGTTACTAAAAAGATGGGCTGTGAGTTCGCGCCCACCTGCCTTTGGGTGAGCCGGAAGCCTCCCAGCGTCTCTGTACTCTTACCACTTTACATTCCTCAGACGCTCTTCCTACCTTATGGAAGAGAAACTCATGGCTTTCCAAGGTTCAGATATCATTCTAGAAACAATGACTTAGCTACATAAATGGGTTGTCAAGATTTATTTCTCATTGAGGCCCCATTAAATTTATTCTGTTCACAACCAAGAGGTTTTTTTTTTTTTTCCCCTCTCCAAAATGCTAACAATGTGAACTGCTCTTGGAAACAGATAATCCAACTGATTTTTTTTTTTTTGGCTCTGTGTCATCGTCAGTATTAAAATTGGACTGTAGGAATTTTGTTGTGAACATTGCCGTCCTAAGTGCAAGGCGGAAGTGGAGTTCAGCTTGGTTCTCTTGGAGCTGAGTTGGCCTGAGGAAGAAATTACTATTTGGAAAGAAAGACCTTTTCTCTTTCCAGCATGCTTAGCAGCCACGAGGGTCTTGCCGTCGGGACGTGGCTCCAGGCTAGAACTCTGATCAGTACTGGAGGGCTTTCCTGTCCCAGACATCACTGAACATCCACCAGGGATGTGGTTTTTATTCAGGTCTTAGTGGAGGGTTATTTGCTTGTGTGCGTAACAATGGGAACTCATGGGGTGGGAAACCAGGTCCAGTTTATTAGTCGTGGAACTCAGCGCATGTTGGAGCAATCAACGTGATACATTCACTTCCATGAATACTCAACAGCTACTAGGTGCCACTGAGGACTCAGAGGCGAATGTCACAGGAACACAGTCTGAGTTTGAGGATGGGTAGGCAGAAGAGTGGAGAAGATAGCTGAACAACATTTTAACTGTAACAAAAGTTTGCCACACAGAGGTGGGGACACTGGAGCTAGACTTTTACAGAAAAGACATGTCTGCACTGGATCAGGGGGAGGAGGGAGGGATGAGGCACTCAGACACAGAGAGAGGCTCACATGAAGATGCCCATTTGGGGACTTTGAATCTTTCAGCTGGGCTGAGGTGGACCATGCTGGTAGAAAGGCAGTGAGTAGGGCAGGAAAGGTTGCTCTAAGTTCAGTTCTCTTAGGATGGTATTCATGGTACATAGTGAAGGGCCTTGAATTCCATCCTAAGAGAACTGAACTTTATAGAGTTGCCTCCATTGTCGTTGTCATCACCATCATCACCGTTACCACTATGTTTAGGGAGCACCCACTACATGAGGGCAGAGTTCAGGCTCTGAAGACAGCAGACTTTGGTCAGATCTCAGCTCTGCCCCTTAACAGTCATAGAACCTTGGGAAATTATCTAACCTTAGCCTCTGAGATCCTACCTGTCTTTGCTATGCTATGGGGAGTATAATGTTATCTTCCCCGTGGCATTACTGTGAGGGTCCAGTGAAGCAAGGCAGGAGCGCTTAGCAGGGCGACCAGCACACGTGGCACCGGGAGACGACCTGCTGAATGGCACAGGTACTGCTGGTAGTGGCCGGAGCTCTCCAAGCATCCTACCGTTTAATCTTCATGATAACCCTGCCATGTCCACATGTCCCTTTGTAAAACTGGAGTCCTTTTTCTGATTCCTGTTCCTCTGCTGAAAAATGATGATAGAGTGATTGTCAAACCAATGAATAAGGATCCATCTAATAGTGAAATGGAATGCACTTTGTATTTTTCAGCAGTTTTGAAAAAGCCAGAGCCTGGGCTAAAATGGGTTTGATTGCTCCTTTAGTTTCTATCGCCTTGAAACAAAGCGCTGCCGAGCTGGCAGTAATGGTGCCCTACTTTCTCCTGGTTCTGTGGGTCAGGAGACTAGACAGGCACCGCAGGGACAGCTCGTCTCTGCTCCACGTGGTGTCAGCTGGGCTGGACCATCCAGGATGGTCCTCCACTCACAGAGCTGGCACCTCACAGGTGGCGAGCGGGCTCCAGGGCTGGCTTAACTGGGTCAGATGTCCGCGGCCTTTATTCGAGCTGTTGGGTCGTGATAACCCATTTAATCTTCATAAGAACAATATTCTCACTTTGCAGATGAGGATTTGAAACCTGTAGCAATTAAATGACAGCATTACCATCGTAGCTAAGTGGGATGTCCCTGATCTGAGGCTCTGGGATCCCTGCCACTGTGCCAAGCTGCCTTCCATGGGGCGAAGTGGGAGCCCTGGGTGGGAGGCAGTTGGAAAACAACAGTGTGATAGGACCTGGGCATCAGAGAGACTGTTGTCCATCGTCAGTCTGCAGTGCCCCTCGGAGGGGGGTGTGTTCCAGCTTCCACTGCCCCCGAAGCCTCCCGCACAGTCTAACGGGGCAGAAGGAAGACCCAGCTGCATCTGACTGTCAGCTCGTTTGTGCCTCCGTTTGGAAAGGGCGCCGTTTTCTGGAATTAGCCTATATTTCAAACACATTGAACTAATCATATGGGGTTTCAAATAACTAAAATATTGACAGCAGTAATGGCCTGGGTAGCACTGTGGAAGGGCAGGCTATTTGAAAAGAGCCATTTCCTCCAACAAGGAAATGGATGAAGGAGGAGTCTTGCTTTGTTAAATTGTAACACATTAGAAGTTTCAAATACATTGAATTTCTGTTTTTATGCTCTTTCGTTCTGAACCCCATCCCCTAAGTATTTCTATTGTTCCCAAGTGGACAAATCTCAGATCCTGATCAAAATCCAGATGACTTCTTAGGGTAGCCTCTGAGGTAGAGCAAGTGAACATAACCTGGCATGGAGATTGAAGAGCATGGAGAGAAAGCTCCGATGGACGTAGAGGGGTGGGATGGAAGCTGACGTTGACAGGGCGAGCGCTGGGCCAGTGACCTGGCGGCCTGGCTTCTAGCCCCTCTCACCATCATCATTCTGTGACTTACGCTTCCTTTCTCTGCACCTCAGTTTCAGCTACTCAGAGATCTGGCCTCGATCACAGGGGTTGCAGATTCAATGTCTTGGGGCCAGAGGGGTAAAGTTAATACGTAGGTGTAAACTGCGGGGAATGGTGTGCCCGCGGCTCTGGGGAGGGGTACCTGCCCTGCCTAGAGGTACTAACGTCTAACTGGGGGGAAATAAAAGAGAAGCAAAGGCAAACGACCTCCACCAAATAAAACACTTCTGTAGACCATCAGTTTATGCCCCTTTATGAGACACTAAGTGCCCTTCCTTGTAATGTGGACGTGATGCAGTGTTAGAATCATGGGCTTTGGCATGAGACCTGGGCTAGGGCACCAGTTACGCTGCTGCTCGATAGCTGTGTGGCCTTAGGGAGTTGATGCAGCCTCTTCAAGGCTCAGTGTTCTCATCATCATACTTTCCCATTGAGAGGAGTAACGGGCAGGGTGGTTGTAAGTATGCAGCATACGGTGTGTGCTCATCAGACGCTGGTCCCGCCAGACCCCCTACCTTTCTCTCCTGGCTTTGCCACTCTGCTCCTAGGACTCTGAGCCACAGTATATAAAATTTTGGAAATATTAAAATGAAAGGGAACACATTTTAGGGATATTTCGACTGGCATTACAATCGATAAATTAATAACACCATTGACGTCAGACTGTAAATATCCACTTATGAATCAAAAGGCTGAGTCCTCTCTTCTGCCTGGTTTGCGCTTTATCTGTGACCTGGGTGAAGCTCAGATGTTAGACAGCATGAAGTGGGGAGGAGTTACCCCTCGGGTGACAAATAGGGAGGGTCCCTACTATCCTGAGCAATAGATCAGAATGCATTGAGTCAGAATTCAGCAGAGATAGTCATGCTCATGCATTAATGCACGCACACACACACCCATACACACGCATCGGGTGGGGGAGGACAGAATCGCACGTGTGAAAGGGCCCTAGGAAGTTTAGTGCAAGGTTAGTAATAGTCCCAGTTCAGGCGGGGGCACTGCTGTGGTGAATTCTCTTTGGGGCTGTATTTACAGAAGTATAGTGCCCAGCTAAAGGGAGGTGATGATCCCACCAACCTTTTAATACGCCACAACTGTGTTTGTCTAGAGGCACGAAACCAGAGTGGTGAAGGGCTTGAAAAGCCCCCTTGGTCGTGGGAGGATTCATCAGCAGATCTCAGGGTGTGTAGCCTAGAGGGAAAAGACTGGGAGCATAAGACCTGGGCGAATCCTTGCTTCTTGGTGGTGGAATGATGGAAGACAAACACAGACCAGCTAGCAAAATAGTGAGAAGTCTGGGCTCCACATGAGGACACACCCGCTGAAACTGGGTGGACAGCTGTGAAGGTCATGAACAGCTCAGCGCTGGGTGTTCTGAGCAGGGTGCTGGGTTTGCAGTGGAGACAGTTCGGCACCTGGACCAGCACTGGGCTTGATCACCCTATGATCCTGACGGGCCCTGAGAGTCCATGACTTGGGGATGTAGCCATGGGTGAGGCTGCATGTACCGGTGACATCCACCTGGCCTCTCCAGATGGTGGAAATGGTCCAGTCCACTTTGGTGTAGTTCATGGCAAATACTGTGTGCCGGTTACTAAGTTCAGGTGACCCCTGTGTGGGGCAGAGCCATGAGCACTTCATTTTTTCCTACAAGTTTTGAGGGGATGGCCTAAGACATGATGGGATGGGCACTTAGAGTCAGCAGTTTTGATTGGCTTTGCAAGGGCCCAGTTCTAGGCTGATTCCACTCCCCCACACTCCTGACCTACGGGAGGCTGGAGGTGCTATTGCTCACAGGACCCACAGGATAAAGGGCAGCCCTGAAACCCGGATCTGGCTGGTGCTCTGCGAGCGTTAGCACCCAGCGATGAGTTAGCCTGTGGAGCAGCTCTCCTGATTTAAATCCCTGTCCTACCACTCAGTGTGTAATATCAGCAGGCTGTAATCTCTCTGGGCCTCAGTTCCCTCATCTGTAAAATGGGATAATAGTAATATCTAGGACATGGTGTTTCTGTGATGTTGAAAGGAGCTAGTCCATGCAGGCACTTAGAAGAGTGCCTGCCGACAGCGGGCGCATGGGGAGATCAGCTCCCATCACTAGTGGTGGGACTGGAGAACAGGGCAGGCGTATGTTCCTGCTCTGGTGCTGAGCTGGCGTGACGCGTGGTGGCCGTGCAAACCGCTGCTTGGGTGGGAGGCATCTTCCTGATACTGGGTGAGAAAAGAAGACTGCAACTAAAAGGGGTTAGTATTCTGAAAACACTTGCATCCTATAAGAAAAAGTGCTTCCCCAGGTGCTGTTTCTGTGGATGCCCAGCAAAACATACCGGGGAGGGAGGTATTTCCATTAGCCTCATTTTAAAGCTAAGGAAGCTGAGCCTTAGAGAGAGTGAGTAACTAGCCCAAGTTTCCCATCAGTTAGTGTCAGAGCAGCGTGGGTACCTACTTCAGGGTAGATACTGGTCTCTCTTAAAAGACTGGTGTTTACTTCGGCCAAAGCAGTGGCCAGGGGATCCTCCGGGGAAGTGAATCCCTCCCTTTCTGAGCTGCCTGAGGACACCGCGGCCACAGGTGGGAAGGATTCTGGCCAGAAGGTGGTGGGGGTCTCTTGGAGTCCTCTGTTGGGCTCCATTGCTCTGGCTGTCGTCGGGTGAGGTGGGGGGGCGTGTCCAAGGTGATGGAAACTCTCCACGGATGTTCCAGGTTCCAGGCCGTGCAGGAGTCTCCTGGATGGATGTTTACAGCTGCTTCCCCTGGTGATGTCTTCATGCTGCATCTCAGGGCTGACCACAGGCTCCCTGCAGGGGAGGGGCTTGGAGGCAAGGCGGGTGACTGAGCCCGGCTGACCACTACCTGCGATCCCCAGCTTTTCCCCGAAAGGCCATGCTCACTCTCACCCCGTGGCCTTTGCACATGCGGTTCCCTCTCCCAGAAAGATCATTTCCCCTGCTAGCCTGGTTCTCTCTTCATTATCCTTCAACATTCAGTTGGCACATCACCTTTTCTGACCGCCCTCTGAGCCCTCTGGGTCAGGTGCACCTGCACGTCCTAGAACACTTCATCCCCTTGTGTTTACACTTACTGGGCTGCTCTTGTGTTTGAGGCACAGAGATAGGTGCTAAAGATACAGGATGAAGTGTCATTTCAGGCAGCAGTGCACAGTTCATGATCGATAGGTGGATAGATAGAGACATCTGTCATAGTGTGGTATTTATAATGATTGAAGCATGGACACAGTGCTGCTTTGGAAAGTCAGAAAAGTTGTCTTCAAAGAGAGGATGTGTGACTTGTCTCGAGTAATAAGTAAGGCCTCAGCAAAGGGATAGGATTGGAGGGGACATTCTCAACTTCGGGCAAAGGTTGTGGTGTATTTAGCAAAGGGTGAGAATGTTACTGGAATAGAGCACAGGGGGGACCAAAGGGGAGGATGGGCAGTAACATTGGAAGGAGACAATTATTTTATAAATACAAGATCCTAGGAATACCAGGAAGTATTGGCCATCATATGTGTGTAATTCATAAAAGGAGCAGAAGATTTAGAGCAGGCACCGACACGCATCTTAGTCTTAGTTGCAAACTTATACAAGTGCATCAAGGAAGCCATGCCTTAGACATGGATTCTACTGATTCAATGAGGTTTGGACCCGCTCACATCTAAACCAAGATCACAGACTCCCTTGCCTACAAAGCCTTGTGGGCACCACA
The DNA here is from genome assembly GCF_048564905.1 of Vicugna pacos. Taxonomy (NCBI): domain Eukaryota; kingdom Metazoa; phylum Chordata; class Mammalia; order Artiodactyla; family Camelidae; genus Vicugna; species Vicugna pacos. The sequence goes on along the minus strand of NC_132997.1, from coordinate 38,211,641 downwards.
AACGAGTGTGTTAGGCTGGTGGGGACTGTGCAAAATGGAAAGTTTACACCCATATAAAGAGAGAACTAATTCTAAGAAAGGAAAGATAAGACCCACAACTTGTCAAATAAAACACGTCTGTGGGTCCTGTCTACCCGTGACACCCCTGAAGAGTTGAGGTCACTTAAGGTGTATCATCTCTCTTCCAAAATCATCAAATAAAGAACATTTTGACCAATTGGAATAAGCGACTAATCTGGATTTGAGTAGCTCAATTGAAGTTCCTAGTTCTTTCTACGTGTCTAGGGGAAGCAGACGCTGGTCATCTGATGGTTTTTAGTCTCCATCAGGACAATGTGATTAATACCCAGAAGACACACTCCGGAGTGATGTAGCCAAAGCCCACGCCTCCTTGGAGGGACCCACCCCACCAGGACCCAGCCATGTTAATCTGGACCAGGAGGGAAAGTGGGGAAGGGAAAAGAGATAAAGAGGATTAAACACCCACAGCTGGACAAGGACAGACTTGAAGGCTCAACTGCGAAGTGGAGAAAGCAGAAAGCCCCTACAGGCGGGCCCGCACAGCGCACAGTGCTCTGTGATGATTTGCTTCGCCGGTCCAGCCTGCTGGTGACCCTGAGTGCTCACTGCTGAGTCCTAATTGAACCACCAGCCCCTTCCTGCTTTGGAAGTAATGTGCGTTAGGAAAATCAATCCATTTGTAGGGGGAGAAACCAGCCTGGCTTCCTGCTACTGCTCATGTTTTCACTAAAACCCCATTTTACTGGAACCAACATTGAAAAAAACCAGCACATTTTATTCAAAACAAGGCGATATTGGTATTGACAGAGCTGCAGTGATAATGAGGAAGATCAATTTTCCCTCATCCATTATGGGGTATCGGGCAGTTTTGGAGTAAACTTGTGGCGTCGTTAGACAAGATCAGCATTTCTATTTCTCCCTTTTGAAAACTTTTTCTTTTATTCTTTTTTTTTTTTGCATATTTAGATTTTAAATATTCCTGCTCTGATGAGAAAAAAAAAAAGCAAAAACAATGACAACAGAAAAGAAAGCCAAAAGTCCCCAAAGCAATAAGCGAAGAGCTGGTAATAAAAACTGGAGATCGTAGACATTTCTTTTTAATTTTATTAATAATACATCACGATGTTATTTTTGCATCTTGCTTCATGCAGACTGTCTCCCCAACTCTCACCCCAAATTAAAAGACCGCAGTTACCAAGTAATCCAAGTTCTGGGAGAGGAAGAGTTCTAGGCAAGAGGGTGGAAGCGGCTTTTCTGTTTTGAGAAGAGTGGAGAAGGAAGACGGAGGTACAGGCTCTTTGGCTGCAGAAAGGGTTGCTTACAGCATCAGAAGAAAGATCTGGGGAAGGGAGGCAAGGAGGTTGGGTACATTTCCACGTGGAATTGCTTCTTAAAGTGATGGAATTGTTTAGTGCAAATTAGAGCTGTCATTTCTTCCTTCTGTTACTGGTTCCTGTTGGCTTACACATTGTCCCTCTACCAGCTCGGGCTGGCTGACCAGGTACCACAGTGACAGGGAAGGAAACTGTCTTAGTGTACTTGGATCACTGTCATGAAATACCATGGACCCAATGGCTTGCAAACAACAGAAATTTATTTCTTACAGTCTGGAGGCTGGCAAGTTCAAGATCATGGTGCTAACAGACTCAGAGTCTGGCGAGGACACCCTTCCTCACTCATGGCATTCTTTACACTGTCCTCACAAGGTGCAAGGGAGGAGGGGCTTTCTGGGGTCTCTTCTATAAGGGCACTAATCCCGTTCAGGAGGGCTCCACCCTCATGACCTAAACACCTCTCAAAGGCCCCACCTCCAAATACCATCACACAGGGGATTGGGTTTCAACATATGAATTAGGGAGGGGGCACAGACATTTGGCCCATTGCAGGGACCACCCTCTTTGAGTGGTGAGAGCTCTCCTTGACATCAGTGATGCTGGCAGAATAACAGATAACGTATCTGGGAGTGGTCCTCCTGAAAAAAACCATTCTAATGTAGTTTAAGTTTTAAACTAAAATTAGGATAGTCTACAATTTTAAGTTGAAATTATCACTGAAGATAGTGTAATGATGGAAATTTCACTGAATGCCATCCGTCTGAGGCAGGAGCTATAGGTGTCATGCTTCTGGAAGGTGGGGAGGACAGGAGGGTGAGCTGTGTGACCCCTTCATGTTTTAAAAAAAACCTAGAAACTGATGATAAACAGTATAAATAGGTTTCACCATAAATTTTAATCCTTGAAACATATGCTACAAAACTGTGTTCATAGCCTGTGGAAGAATGTCATCTTACTAATTTCTGCCCCTTTATGATGTAGACGTGCTTTTGACCATCTCTGGGCAGTGTGGCCTCAAATGACTGCATGTGTCGGGAGGTGATGGTGGAAAGAGGTGATTCTGAGCGTGGGGTCTGTAGTCAAAGCTAGGCTCTGTCCTTACTGTGTGGCCTGGATAATTCTCCTCTCTGGGCTCAGTTTCCTTATCTGTAAAATGGGGATAGTAATAGTAACACCGCCCCTGCCACACACAGAAGATTCCTCACAGGGGTGGCATTAGCTATACATGTCAGAATGCTTGGACCAGGTGTGACACATCCGAAATATCCAGGAAATGGCTTCATGACAGGGTAGATTTTGGCCCCGGAAGTAGATACCGGGATTGGACTCCTTTCTGACTCCAAGAACTCCATGAAATGTGCGAAGCTCCCCACTCTCAGACAGTAAATTCTCCGCCAGAGCATGTCTCCCACTGCGCTGAGACTCCGCCCTCACCTGTCTATGATTCCCTTGACAGCGGGCACATATTCACCTTGAAATGCCTAGCACTTCACCTGAATCTTGACATTGAAAAGGCCCTTAACAGTTGTTGAAGCAAAAGAGGAAGGAAGGGAGGCGGGGCAGTGCTTCACGGAAGCTCCCATGGGGGATGGGGGACAGCTGGTCTGAGACTCCATGGGACCAGAAGCCAGTCTTCATTTGAAAGAGGTTTCTCACGTAAGTGCCTTTATGGTGACATTGGTGGGCTAACCTAGACGCGATCTACATCATCACAGATCTCTTGTCTTGAAACCGGACCCTAAGGCAAAGGCGGGCAGTATGAAAAGCAGGCTAGGGCCTCAGGCTGGGTGCCCTGAAGTGGAGCCCAAGACAGGGGTCCAGGTGCATGGGATTTGTGGAGGGAGGGGCTCTGGAGAAGGGGAGTGAGGGAAGCAGGAGGCTGCAGGGGAAGGAGCTGAGTGAAGATGCGCTGTCAGCTGAAGTTGGCTTCAGCCCGAGCCCACGGGGTGGGGCTCTCAACCCTGAAGGGTGTGGCCTCATTGGCTATAGTCTTGTGTGTGTTTATTTGTGCACACTTTTATGTGTGTACATGCATGTGTGGGAGGGTACACACGTGTACGCATACATGAACATATATGCAGAGACGGCGGAGCCCCCAGGCAGGGCAGCTACCTCTCAGGGGAGGCTGACCTCCAGAGGAGGCAGCGGGGATGGGTGCACTCCCCTGGGGAAGGCGGTCTGGGTGGAGCCCCCACAGCCTCCATTGCAGGAAAAATCCGTTAAGATCTAACTGGTCTCCCTCTCATTTCAGACGATCTTATGCAAAGTAAAAGAATATATCCATGGAAGGCGGGAAAGTCCAGGGGTTTATCTTTTATGAAGAAAGGAAAATTGTGATAACAATGTACCTGGCTCAGATATTTGCTGAGCTGACTCTGTGCGCTCTGTTCTGTGGGCTTCGAGGACAGAAAGATAGTGAAGTGACCTGAGACCCAGCAGGGGTGAAACAAGAGAGCCGCTGTCTGTGTGTCTCAGTGTGCTTAGCACAGGGATGGCAAAGGATGGCTGGAGGGCGGGTGGGAGAGAGACAGCCCCTGAGGGGCGAAGCGGAGCACTGGCTTCCTACAGGAGCCATGACTGAAGGGTTTGTGGGCTCTGGGTGTGCTTTGACAGGTGGAGGCGGAGGGGGCTGAAGCTGCCGCAGCCAGCTGTGTGGGTAGCTCCTGCAGGCTGGTCCTCCCAGGAGGACTCCATCATCTAGGCCAGGGGTGCAGACTCAAACACTGAGCCCTGCCAGCGGGGGCGGGGGCTGGGAGGGAGGTGTGGGACCCTCCAGAGGGCACCAGCTCCAGCTGCTCCTCCACAGACTCAGGGTGGCAAACCAGCCTGACCAGATCTTTCCATCTTTTGAGAGAGGCCGTGTGTCTGGACTTCTGTGTAGACTCTCCAGACTTTCAAATGTTAGCAATTCAGAATCCGTTTTAACATCGTGAGGGTCAAACACCACGCGTCTCAGGCACGCGCAGCCTCTCGCCTACCAGTTTGCCGTCTCTGTTTTAAGCCATCTACCTGTTTGGCAGCTCCTGTGAGGAGGGCGTGTCTGAGAGCACCTGGGACAGGAGGAAGCGGCGGGGGGGGGGGGGGGCAGCAGTGAGAACCGCAGGCGCTGCTGGGCCCAGTCTCCTTGCCCCACCGCCAGCTCAAGGCCTAGCCCGGGGCCGACCACGGCAGGCCACAAAACATGCCGACCTCGAGGGCTCACCGCTCTCTTTGGTTCCTTTTAGCTTTCCGAGGAGATCCAGTGCTCCTTGGCCAGTCACATCCAGTCCCTGGTGAAGTCAGAGAAGAACCGTCAGGTCATGTGTGAGGCAGGGATGCTCAGGACCCTCATGACCTCCTGCCATAAGGTCCTGACCACCGGCAGCAGCCCCCTGCAGTCGGGTCTCATCAGGATTTTTGAAAAGCTTGCTTCCCAAGCCATCGAACCGGACGTGCTAAGGTACTGTGTGCCGCGCTTGTGCATAGCGGGCAGTAAGAGGTGCGTGGGGACAGGTGTCCCCGGGCTCCCTCCCCTCTTCCCAGCATTGGACACTACAAGTCTAGGGAGGAGCCTTGCGTCCACAGCAGTGTGCAGCCCACGGAGCAGACGTAGCCCTCCCAAGGAGCTGATGTCTTGGTGGGGGCGGGGGGCAATAAGCAAAGAGTCCTGCCGACAATATAGGAGTGCGCTGGAGGGGATGCTTGGTGCAGAGGGTAGGTCTGTGGAGCTGGGAGGTCCACAGCTGGGAAACTGGGCATAAAGAGAGGGGCTTCAAGGGGGGCTTCCCAGCCTGTGCAGATGTTCACCAGACTGGGAGAAGAGGGAACCGGGCATGTAAAGATGCCCTGCTGAAAAGGGTGGGGGCTGTGAGGGCCTGCCTGCAGAGAGGCCAGACCACAGGAAGCTCGGCTGGCATGAGGGGCAGGGACTGGGACTCCTGACAAGGAGGGGCACAGAGACAGTGCCGTTGTATCCTGTGGGGCCTTCCCACTGGCAGCCCCTCTGTGAAGCCACATGTTCCCTGGAGAGCCACAGAGGGAGGGGAGATGCATGGGAGGAGCAGACACAGGACAAAAATGCAGAGGAAACAAAGGCTGTAGGAGAGGGTGACAAGGGTCTCTTAAATACCTGGATGATACAGGTGTAGGTGTAGGGAGGGCGTGCCCAGGGCCACACGCCTGCTGGACCGAGTGCCAGGGATGGAAGGTAACTCCTCCAACCAGCAAGCTTGGGACCCAGGGGCCAGGCCAGCCTCTTTCAGCCTCTGTGGGGTTATCAGACAAGGCCACTGTGCTTAATTCAGCTGTTCAGTAAATTCCATTAGAAACTTAAAGTGAGACAAAGTTATTTTTCAACAAAATCCTTTTCTTTTCATGGTCCAGTTTGAGGCTCCTCGCTGGTCACTGGTTAAGTCAGAAACATCTAAATTCATCAGCTCTCTGGTCTGGGTGCCAGGACAGGGACGCCCTGTTTCTGCGTGGCTTGAGGAAGGGGTTTCCAGGCAGAGAGAGGAACACATGGAGGGGGAACCAGAGAACTCTGGGATCTAAGGGCAGCGCTCGGATGAAGCTGGAGGAAACTTCTGCCCGTAAAATGTCTTCAGTCTGTTCCCTTGTTTGTTATGATATTCAGACAGTTTCTAGGTCTTGGAATCCCCCCACCTCCCTCGGCCGCAGCGAAAATTCTCAATTCATCTCATGTGCACAGCGGGGACTCCAGGTGCTCAGGTGAGGAAAAGGAAAGGAGCAGGGGCAGGGTAACGGGATTTAGAAGGGAATATGTGACTGACACGTTGTGCTGTACACCAGAAATGGACACAATATTGTAAACTGAGTATACTTCAGTAAAAAAAAAATTAAAAAAAAGAAAGAGAGAATATGCATTCCTTGTAAAGGAGCCTTTATAGCACCTGGGAAGCAGACAGGTTTTACAGTGATTTTGCCTGCTGCTCAATGGAGCACATGAGGAAAAGCAGGGGGATTGGATCAGTGGTCCTCTGACAAAGCCCAGAACTGGAGGGAGGATGACCCCTACCCCCATAAAGACAGGTGATGGTGAACTTGTACTTGATCCCTTTGGGCTCTGATCACGGAAACAATGACAGGGTTTCCTTTGTGGCACAGCGCCTGCAGGGGTACCCAGTGCTGCCCCTGAACAGAGGTGCAGGGTCAGCTTTCTGCACAGCTCACAGTTCAGGGAGGAGTTAGGGGGTCAGGAGGACAAAGCATTGGCCTGTTATCTGGAAGGATGCTGGTCCAGCATCCAAGGATACTGGATGAAAGATTGACGTGGACACGCTGAATGTAAGATCTCATGGGATGTCTAAGGCAAGGAGGCTCAACTGAAAAGCGATATTGGAGAGTCAGGCTTGGGCTGGCAGCCAGAGGTGGGAGACAGAGCTTTTGAAGAGACAGGCTGTTGCAAAACAGTGTAGAGGTCAGAGGGCCAGGACAAAGCCCCAGTGAGGGTCTGCCGGGGGGCAACCCAAGGACAGCAACAGAAAACAATGTATTGGAAAGGGGTGAGGGACATGCTAGAATTAACAGGAGAAGTTTCTAAGAGAAACAGGTTGTCACCACGGTTCAGTGTTATCAAAACCAGCAAAGGGCTGGGGTTGGGGCGGACCAGGTGGGAGGCTCCGGGTTAGGAAATGCCTGGTGCTCTGCAGGGTTCTCCTCCGGGGCTGTGGCAAAAACGTCAGGGCTGTTGTCAGAAGAGGGAAGGACGTGCTTTGAGCAAAGACACATCTCTTCTGCTTGCCGCCCTAGGGTCGCCGGCGGCAGCCCCAGTGCCTGCTGAGGGTCCTGCGGCGGCTGCCCAGGATGCCAGCCCCTGCCCAGTGGTCACACAGGCCAGCAGGCCCTCGAGGCCATCCCAGGGCTCCACCACTGCCCTTCAGACGGCACTGAGCCTCATTTCCATGACCTCCCCGCGCAACCTGCAGCCTCAGAGGGCGGCCCTGGCTCCGTCGTTCGTGGAATTTGACATGTCTGTGGAGGGTTATGGGTATGTCCGGCTTTCATGTACTTGAAATACACTGTACTAGTTTCCCAGTGCCTAGGGTGAATTACAGCATTGACTACAAAATTGTAGTCCCATCAGCACTCACACTCAGCTGTGGAAAATGTCTGGGTCATGGACACCCTGTCTTCTCAGGGATAGCATCCCCAGCTGCCCAGCCAGGACCCTCTCCTTCCCCAAGTGTGTCTCCCTTCTGGACAGCCCTCCCCGCCAGTCTCCAGAGCAGAATCCTTTCTTAGGGCCATGGTGCCAGCATCAGCCACTTTCTGTCCTTGGGGCCTCAGGGTCTAGGAGGGAGCGAGGCCCCTGCAGAAGGACGGAGGGGGAGACGTCACAGCCAGAGGCTGGCTTGCGGTTCCATGATCTGAGACACTTTCCTGTTTCCAGCTGTTTGTTTATTCCGACCCTGTCCACGGTGATGGGAACCAGCACCGAGTACTCGATCTCCGGAGGAATTGGGACAGGTAGGTGCTTCCCTGGGGGTGGAGCTTGCTGAGGTCCCCTCCTCTTGTCCTGCGAGTAAGTCCTTGAGGAGTCTTGATTTCAGATTTCCACCTGGCATTTACAGAAAGCATGCGTCTTCCTCTTGGTCCTGCATGTCTGTAGATGAGTCATCCTTCCAGTTGGTTGTGCCTCTCTTGGGGCAGGGGTGTCCGGTTCACTGTGTGTCCCAAGGGCCCAGCCCACAGCTCAGTGTTGACGGACTTGGTAGGTGACTTGGTGGCTGAGCCTGGCTGAGTTTGATGCTTTTTGCCGGTGACTGACAGAGGCTGAAAGGGACACCTTGCCCCACCTTATGGCTCTCTCTGGAGAGGATTATGAGTTCTGTGTTGATGGCCATCCGGGAACAAGCCTGTCCTTGACTCGTGTGGGGATCCATTGGGCCTCGGCGTGCTTTGTGCAACCCTCTGCTGAAACCAGGCACCCTCTATTAGGAGAGCCAGGCTCTGGGTTTCTATGGGGGGGTGGAGGGGGTTGCTGAGGAGCCATTGCATTTATGGCCCATCGACGCAGGCTTCCGAGTCTGATTCCACCCATTCGGTGGGGTCAGTGGGCCTTGCCTGGACTGCCAACCTTATTCCGAGGTGGGAGGGCTTAGGTTTCCCTAGATTGGAGCATCCTGTGCAAAGTTCAGCCGAGCTAGGCCGGTGTTCCCCTGCAACATAGCGCACTGCCTGGCCTTAGATCAGCTGACCAGTGGGCCAAGTGGTGACAAACCTCAGGGCCGTGCCCCCTCGCCCCTCCCTTGGCAAGGCCGCATGGAAACACTGGTGGAACAGAACTGGGGACAGGCTTCGAGGATCTTGGCTCAAGTCCTGGCAGGAATATGACTTCTACAAGTGTGAGAAGGGAGGCGAGATCACCCTTCTGTGTGGGGGCATCGTAAGTGGGCATAGGTCAGGCAGGCGCGGTGCTGGCGCACAGTAGGGCCACCCCCGGGCTGAGTCAGAGGCACTGGGAGTCTAGACAGGCTTCCGAAGCAGGACAGAGCCTAAGGGCGTGCTTGTGTTCTGACCCCAGGCGCTGCCAGGTCCTTCCCTCCGCCCGGGGGCCTGACCTTCTCCTGCTGGTTCCTGATCAGCAGGCATGGTGCCGTCTCGGAGGGCCACCCCCTGCGCTTCCTGACCCTGGTGCGCCACCTGGCGCGGACTGAGCAGCCCTTCGTCTGCTTCTCCATCAGCCTCTGCCCGGATGACCTCTCCCTGGTTGTGTCTACAGAAGAGAAAGAGTTTCAGCCCTTGGGTAAGGTGTCGGAGGCCAGTGCCGCTTGGCCCACACTTGGCGGAAATGCGGCTGAGTCAGCAGCTCTTGACATACAAGCCCAGGGGCCCACCCTCCCTCTGTAGTGCTGCTGGCTCGTCCTGGCCCTGCCCTTTAGAGCTCAGCCTGGCTTTCCAAGCTCACCTGCCTTCGATGGCCCGAACCGGCCTGCGATGACCAAGGCCAGTGTGTTATGGCTGCCCCTGCTCTGGTGCGCCAGAGAGGGTCCCTGTTGCTGAGTGAGACACCAGAAGGCCCAGAGACTGGCTTGGCATCCTTCACACACGGCACGGCTGCCTAGGCCCCCTGCCTCCTGGGACTTTGCTGGCTAATGGGCAGTACTATAGAGACCGTCTAGTGAGCATAATCCCAGCAGCCTGACGCCTGGGTTTGAACCCTGGCATTGTGATCTGAGGCAAGTTACCTAACCTCTCTGTGCCTCAGGAGGGATAATATAGGAATCAGGATAGCGCCTAGCTCACTGGGCTGTCATGAAAATGGAATGAGCTAATATTTGTGACAGTCCTCAGGACAGTGTCTGGCACAAGGCAGGAGCTCAAGCAATGATCACTGCTGTTGTCAGTGTTTTACAAGGGGGGGCTCAGCCCTGGGTCCACAGGTGCAAGGCCCGTTCTGCCGGGTGGCCGCAGTGGGATGCCGCGGGTGAGGTCTGCCGTCTGTGTTCTCTTCCAGATGTCATGGAACCCGAGGATGACTCCGAGCCTTCTGCGGGCTGCCAGCTTCGGGTCAGATGTGGCCAGCTGCTGGCTTGTGGTCAGTGGCACCACCTGACTGTGGTTGTCACCAAGGAGATGAAAAGGAACTGTGTGGTTTCCACCTACCTAGACGGACAGGTCATTGGCTCAGCCAAGGTGAGATGGTTCTCCCATGCCTCCTGGCCACGCCACCCCGTAGTGGCCTCAGTTCAGTTCTTTGCTTTCTTTTGGTGGCGGGTTTGGTATCTTATGAAAGCCCCTTGCTGTCCAGAACACTTGGCTGAACTCAGGCTTTAAAATCAAAATTGTAGAATAGATAAACAAGATTATACTGTATAGCACAGGGAAATACACACAAAATCTTATGGTAGCTCATAGAGAAAAAAATGTGACAATGAGTGTGTGTATGTCCATGTATGACTGAAAAATTGTGCTGAACACTGGAATTTGACACAACATTGTCAAATGATTATAAATCAATAAAAAATGTTAAAAAAGAGACATCTTTAGAAACTAGAACGAAGTCACAGAACCAGAGCAGAGAGTAAAACATGGAAATAAGAGTAGCCATGACAATTATATTGTAAGAATAGTCATAAGAGAGTATAAATCTCCAGACTGAACAAAGCAAAGCTTCTCACATTTTAAGGTGCGAATTCCCCAGGGAGGTCCAAGCAGGGCCCTGGGTCCTGTTTTTCTAAGAGGCTCCTGGGCGAGACTAATGTAGCTGGTCTGCGCACTACACTTAGGAGCAAGACACCAGATCTTGCAAAGACACCAACACTTCTTGCCAGGTTTAGAGCAGGAGTGATGAGGAAAGGATGGTCCCCTGCCTAGAGAAGGTAATGGAGTGTGAACACACATAGCTGGAGGAAGCATTTCGCCACCGTCATTTGAGGTCCTGGGGCATAAGGGGGAGGAAGCTGGGAGCTGAGGACCTGGCAGGCATGGTCCAGCAGCCACCATCAAAAGTCCCCGAGGAAGCCAGAGACAGGAGGACCCAGAAGACCACAGAGGGCAGGTGCAGCCAGATTTTCACCTGGGTTCCAGAGACAGCATCTCAACCTAGGCTGCATTCTAAACTCATCTGGAAAGTCTTCTTAAAGTTCTCTTGCACAAGCTGCACCCCAGATCAAATAAAGCAAAATCTCTGTGGGTGGGATAATTTGGTAGTTTTTTCCAAGTTTCCTGGGTGGTTTCACTATGCAGCCAGAAAGGAGACCCTTAGATTAATAGGGTTTCTCATGTCAGTAGTTTGACATTTGGGGCCCAATAATTCTTTGTTGTGGGGACCTCTTCTATATGTATCAGGACATTTAGTAGCATCTGTGCTCCCCAGATGCCATAGCGTCTCCTTCTGCCCAGTTGTGACCACCAAAAGTGTTTCCAGACATTTCCAAATGTCCCTGGGTGGGTAGTGGGGGGAGGTGGGCAAAATCACCCCAGGTTGAGAATCATTAGGTTAGAACAACCTAAATTCTGTGGAACACCTGAAGATGAATTTGATGCTATCTTTTGGTAAAATTGTCTTACCAAAAAAAAAGCAGTGGTTATCAGAGTGAGTCTTAGGAGCATAAAAAAAGGATCCTCCGAACAATTTTTTTTCCACAACCATTAACAATTCCTTCCTTCCCTCATTAAATATTTACTGGACACCTACTAAGTGTTAGATATTGTTTTAGGAGTTAGGAATTGTCCATGCCCAAGAGTGAAACACCTAGGAGCGTGCATATAGTACAAAATGAAAGTTACACTTATTAAGCTTGCAGTCGCAAGAATCTCCTTACCCGATGGTTTTTGAGACGCTTCAAAGAAGCGGAGGTCACTCTATTCTGAATTGGGTGCTGTCAGGAGGAGAGGCAATTAGACGTCTGTATTACCTCAGAACTTTTATCCAGGAGGTGGGAGGAGTAGGGCAGGGCTTGAGCTGTTATTGGAGAAGGAGCGGTGGTCACTCAATATGAGCCAGGATGGAAAGTGTGGTCACTTGTGTGGTTGCCCAGTGTCTTTGTTTTTATCTGCGTAATTACAAAGCTGGCTAGTTTTTGTCTCTTTCACGGAATGTGTTACTATTCTGTCTAGGCTGGTATCCTGTGAAATTGTTCATGTACCTTGAGGCTAAGAGGTTTGTCCTATTGATTTTTGGACCTTTCTTGCGCCTCGCCCAGGGGCTGGCACACAGAGAGCGTGCAATAAACACCTGATGAATCGCCTTGAATTTATAGCCACAAGGAGTAACATGGCCTGGCTGGGAGTGTTGTTCAGTGAATTGGTATATGGATGAACATTCAACTTCATGGGGCCAGCTAAGCCAGAGTCAGTCAGCAGGGAGGTTGGAAGTGGTGTGATGCCTTGAGGTGTGCCCAAAGATGCCCAAAGATGCCATAGCAGATGGCCCAGGGCAAAGTCTGACAGAGTTGACTTTCCAAGATGATTTCACCAAGTCGGGTCAGGCTCAGCATGTGAAATTTAAATGATATAAACGTAAAGGGCTGTGTTTTGATGCAGATGCCTGCTGGGCAAGAACAAGCTGGGAGATCTTTGGTTGGGAGTGATCCCGCTGAATAGCTCTCCTCAAATGTTAGAGCCTTGATTTTACTTCCAAGGGAAGATAAGTTAAATTGAGAAAGGTAGGGAGTATTTTAACAGCTTACATTGAGCAAAACAGTTTAGGGGCATTTTGAGACGTCTTGCGTTTAGAAGTCAGTCTGAATGGTGCAGAGAGTGTGTGCGGTAGGAGTCTGGGGAGAAAGGGGCAAGGTGGGTCGAAGGGGTGGGACAGGGTGTTATGTGGGAGAAAAAGTCCCTGCCTGAGAGGACAGGAGAGGGGAGCGAGCACAGCAGACCTCACTCTACGCAGACTCGGTGGCTGAAAACTTGGTTTGTTTTTGTTTGAAAATCTTATTTCATTGGTAGGGAGAAAAAGAATGTTTCTGAAATAATACGACCTCATTTAAAAAAATGTATTTGTATACATATTCATGTACGTAGTAATTTTAGAGTTGTTATAAAAATAATGTAAACACATTTTGAAATAACTGAAAGATAGAGAAAAGAGGAAAGATTACTTACTTTCCTTCTATCTGACCGTCATTTATGCTTCCTTTCAGCTTTTTTTTCCTTTGAAAAAGGAGCTGTGACTTTATAGAAAAATTTGTATACTATGTAATTAACACTGTCATCTAAAAAAGTTTTATCTACATGGGCTTTGAAACTATTATTTTTTACTTTGTGATGATCTGTTAGCTATTTCATTGAAATTTTTATTGAGAAAATTGTAGGCTAACAGTTGTTAAGAAAGAGAGAAATCTTGTGTACCTTTTATCCAGTTTCTCTCCATGGCAACATCTGGCAAAACTACAGAATAATATCACAACCAAGATACTGACATTGATACAGTTTATTCAGATTTCCCCAGTTTTACTTGTGCTCAGGTGTATGTGTTTAGTTCAATACAATTTTATCACATGCGTGTGTTCCTGCATCTACAACCACCACCAAAATACAGAACACTTCCATCACCACAAAGGTCTCTCGTGTTGCACTTTTATAACTACAGCCATCTCCCATGCACACCCCCTCCCCATCCCTGTCCCTAAACTCAGCAACCGGTAATCTAAAATGCTGTCACTTCAAAGGTGTTATATATCTATGGAATCATATAGTATATGATATTTTAGGATTAGACTTTTCATTCAGCATAATTCTCTGGAACTTCATGCAAGTTGCTGCACGTGTCAATAGTTCATTCCTTTTTATCGCTGTATAGTATTCCATATCTGGATATACAACCATTCACCCATGGAAGGCCATCTCAGGTGTTCCCAGTTTGGGGCTATTATGAATAAAGCTGCTATAAATGTTTGTGTACAAGTTTTTGTGTGAACTTGAGTCTTCATTTCTCTGTAATAAATGCCTAAGAGCCCGATCGCTGGGTCCCATGGTAAGGGCATGTTTGGTTTTACAAGAAGCTGCCCAACTACTTTTCCAGAGTGACTTCCATTTTACGTTCCCACCGGCAATGGACGAGTGGTCCAGCTTCTATGCATTTGGTGATGTCATTATTTTAATTCAGCCATTCTGATGGGCACGAAGTACTATCTCTTGTTTTTAATTTGCATTTTCCTTAATAGCTGATGAGATTGAACATCCTCTCATGTGCTGCTTTGCAACCTGTGTATCTGCTTCCATGATGTCTGTGAACGTCTTCTGCTCATTTTCTAATTGGATTGTTTTTTACTGTTGAGTTTTAAGAATTTATCTGTACATTTTAGATACTAGTCCTTTGTCAGCTGTGTGATTTGCAAATAATTTCTCCTCATCTATAGTTTGCTTTATCTCTCTTTCACATGGGATTTTGCAAAGCAATGGTTTTATTTTGATAAAATATAATTCATCTTTTTTTTTTTTTTTTGTCTTATGGCTGATGCTTTTGGTGTCAAGTCTAAGAACTCTCTCTGCCTGGTCCTCGCTCCTGAGGATTTCCTTCTATGCCTTTTTTTTTTTCCTTTAAGTTTTTCAGTTTTACATTTTACACTTGAGTTTGTGATCAGTTATGAGTTAGTTTTTGTGTGAGGGATGGGGTTTAGGTTGAAGTTCATTTCTTTGCTTATGCATGTCCAGTTGCTCCAGGACCATTCCTTGAAGAGGCCATCCTTCCTTCATTGAATTACTTTTGAACCTTTGTCAAAAATCAGTTGAGTATATTTGTATGCACTTATTTCTAGATTTTCTACTCTATTCCAATGATCTGTGTGACTATCTCCCTACAGATAACCACGCTCTCTTATTTATTATAGCTATGCAGTAATCCTTAATATTGACTTAAGTGTAGTGCCTGCCACTTAAGTCCTATTTTTCGAAAAAGAAGACTCAAGCTATTTGTTAAGCTATTTGTTTAAACTAATTTAGAACTTCTGCCTTCCCATTTAAATTTTAGAATTGGCTTGTCTGTCTATAAAAAGCCTTCTGAGATATGAGAGGAATTACATTCAGCAGATAGATCATTTTGGGGAGAAATGACATCTTTACCCTGTTGAGTCTTTCTATCCAGGAATGTGCTGTGTCTCTCCATTTATATAGGTGTTCTTTGATTTCTTTCATCATCCTTTTGGAATTTTCAGTATACAGAGCTTACACATCTTTTATTAAGTATTTCATTTTCTCTGAGCAGTTATAAATAGCATTGTTTTTGACTTTAGTTTCTCCACGTTCTTTGTTAGTCTGTAGAATGCAATTGATTTTTGTGTCTGTGCGTTTTTTACGAAGTTAATGTGACTGTAATACCAAAACTTGGTAAAAAATAATGCAGAAAACTTTAAATCATTTCTCGTAGTATCATAGCTAGAGATACTCTAAATGTTAGCAAATCATCTGTAATAAATGTGTCTGATTAGGGTCCATCAAGGGATATTATCAGTGTTGGGAAATCATTTATTTATTAATTTTTCCTATTTTTTTTAATTGAAGTATAGTCAGTTACAGTGTGTCAATTTCTGGTATACAGCACTATGTCCCAGTCATGCATATACATACATATATTCATTTTCATATTTTTTTGTTAAAGGTTATTACAAGATATTGAACATAGTTCCCCGTGCTATACAGCAGAAACTTGATTTTTGTATGTTGATATGTATCCTTGCTGAACTCACTTATTAGTTCTGGGAGGTTTTGTTTTGTTTTGTTTTGTTTTTTGGTAGGCACCTTGGAATTTTCTGCATAGACATGCCATCTGCAAATAGAGACAGTTTCATTTCTTCCTTTCCAGTGTAATTATTTTTAGTACATAAAACTTAACTTATGTGCCAATATTGGACATGCAAATTCTTAGTGAAATGACTGGGGAGAAAAAAAGATGAACCTTTTAGTGGTTCTTCACATTTCTTATCAAATTTGTTTCCAAAGGCACAGGGTTGGTTTTTTTACTTCCACCAGCACTTTACAAACTGTTTTGTGTACTGCCCCTTAGCTTCCAGAGTTATCTTTGTAATGTGTTTAGATAAAATAATTTTTTTTACTCTGAGAGAAAAATAGGGTACTTCATTTTATATTTTATGTATTTATTTGATTAATTCTGAGGCCAAACACCTCTCATCCACCGTTCTCCCCCTCTACCCTTTTATTTTAACAGATGTTGTACATTCAGGCCTTACCAGGACCCTTCCTTTCAATGGATCCATCCTCCTTTGTGGATGTTTATGGGTACATTGCTACCCCTCGAGTTTGGAAACAGAAGTCATCATTGATATGGCGTCTGGGCCCCGCGTACCTCTTTGAAGAAGCCATCTCGGTGGAAACCCTGGAAGTTATTAACAAACTTGGCCCAAGATACTGCGGTAACTTCCAAGCTGTGCTTGACCAAGGTATGGGGTGTTTTGATTTGTAATGATCTTGCTGGTATTATTTTTTAAATGGACTTCTGGTTATTTATAGCATATTTATAAAGAATAAATTAAGCACAGGCCAGTCATTAGAGGAGATCTCTGCTACTGGATCATTATATATTTACGACCCAACAGCAGATGTCACAGAAAAGGAAGTGACAGTCTCCTTTAGATTTCAGTTCCAAAGTACATAATGGAGGAAAGAGGGTGGGTAATGCCATGAGCAAAGAAAGAGGGAAGAGAATGAGGTAAATAAGTTACATTCCTTTTAATGAAGAAGCTTTTTAACTAAAGTATACTGTTGTCTTCAATTATTAAACAGGCAGACAAAACATCCACATTTTCACTATTGATTGTTGGCTGTTCAAGCAGGGAGCGTTGCTCGCTGTGCTCTGTCAAGTCCAGGGGGTCAGCTCCCATGTGGGAAGGATGATAAATGAATCTATGTTCGGAAGCCTTCATGCTCAGTGAAAGGCGGTTGAGCACCGAGGAGTGTTTCTATCTCCAGGTCTCATGTCTTCTTTGAACTTCGTTTCCTCTGGCAAATGGTGCTGGTGAGAACTACATGAGGAAGTCCGGTCCAGAGCCAAAGTGTCACCAACTCCATCTTCTCACCATACTTTTCCAGTAGCACACGTGGCTCTTCTTGACTCAGGGACCAGGGCACTAACTCCAGGAGAGGTGTCTACCTGGGACATGCAGCTCACTGAAAACCCTAGGGCTTTCCGTCCAGCATTTTGGTTTTGGGAGCGAGATTACATTCTTGACAGATGTCTCAAGCTTTAACAGCTTCACATGCGGCACGCCTCTATTTTATAGTAGGGCTAATCTTGTGAGATTTCTCTACAGTTTTCTATCACTGTCAGAGATCATAGGTATACAAACAGACCATGTAACAACATGTGACAATGTACAAACATGCTCTCAGTGATTATGTTGCCATGTAGCTGTAGATATTAACTTTTCGGAGGGTTTGTTTCCATCTCAGGAAAGGGAGAGTAGGAATGATTGAAGACGTGTTGTTTTAGGAGAGGATCCTGGGATGGAAGTGACGCCCCTGGTTGCAGAGGAAAGGGTTTCCTTCAGCCTTCACATAGCCAGCTCCTCCGTCACCAGTGCTGCTGACATCAGAACCACGTACAATGAGGTGGACAGCCGCCTGATTGCTAAAGAGGTACGCCTTCTGATTTCACTTGCTGCTCCTCTTTGGAATCACGGTCTCATGGTTTGCATCCATGGTTTCTGATGATTAAGTAAATACTGATTCACATTTGCACGTGTGTAGACGTATACACGCAGGCGTGCTTCCCGCTTCATTTGAAAATATTCTGTGATTTCCTGCCCTTTGCACCCCTGCCCCACCCCCAGCCAAGACTAAACCTTTCATTTGTAATTGCTCAAAGAAGAAAGAAAGGGCTCTTTATTCTTCTCAGTAGAACAAGAACAAATGGGATATTCAAAACACCTGGTGACACTGGGAACACTATTAGGCTTCCCTTTTCTGGGTGCTCCACACCATTGCAAAATATTCCTTGAGTCACTGTGTTTATACAAAACAACAAACGTGCCAAACAGCCAGCAGACGTGTTTGTAGATGAAGATGCCATTCGATTTCCTATTTCCCAATTCCTGCATAAAGAGCTCTTTTGTTTCTTGTGATGAATTTGGGCTGATTGTTTTATATTCTCCCCACCCTCACAGACGGACGGCCACATCCCTTTACTGAGGTGGTGGGATCAGGGGTTAGGTCCTGTTAAGCACCAGAGCCGGGTTAGCAGTGTGGTACCTTCTAATGGAGGAGGCCAAGGTGCCCATCTTCTTGGCCCTCTGAGATGAGGGATGCTGGACGCTCACAGAGCTGGATGACCCCGCACTGGGAAGGAGGCAGCCCTGGCCTTGTAGCTCTGTTCCACCTCCAAGAGTCCCCAGGTCCTGCTTGCCCTCACTGGCTCCTCACTGCGAGCATTTGTCTATACTAGTGAGCGCATGGGGCACTGGCAGCATGATCATATGACCGAAGCTACTATCTTAGTATTAAGCCAGAACCTGGGAGACCAGACAGGAGAACCTGGATTTTGGCTTGAGTCCCTCTGACACCGGTTCAGTTACTACTCATCCCCTGATTGACACTGACTGAGTGCCAGGCCTCCGGGTGCCCACCCTCCAGGAGCTCATGAACAAGACCTTCTCCTCCCCAGGACAGCTTCCTAGGACTCACTGTTGCCAATTTCTCTAGATGAACATTTCGTCCCGCGACAATGCCACGCCTGTGTTCTTGCTAAGAAATTGTGCTGGTCACCTCTCCGGGTCTCTTCGAACCATCGGAGCCGTGGCTGTGGGCCAGCTAGGTATGAGCCATTACTGCCCTTTGGGAAGAAAGGCTTGTGGCTGTCATCACTCGTGCAACCTGAAATTGTGGAGCAGCAGGCGGGACGGGGTGGGTTAGGGAACCGAAACAGTGAGGGTGAGAGGTGGGGAGTTAGCCACACCCGAGAGTCAGCCTCCCTGCAGAGGTCAGTTCATGGAGCTGACGCGGACAGCTGGTAGTGCGCTCGCTACTAAGCAGGCTGGCGTCTGTGCACAGCGGAGCCTCGCTAGTGAGTGTAGCGGGTCCTTTGAGCAGAGGCAATGGTTGTATTTGTTGGGATGGAAACAGCAGCCAGTGACTGTTGGTTGCCTTGCAGTCAGGCAAGAGCAAAGCCACGAGCTGGTGCAAGGGTCCCACCTCAGAGGATCTGGAGGGCAGACAAGAGCTGGAAGTTGTCAGAGCAGCCAGCAGACTGAGGCTCAGAGGGCAGCTGGCTCAGCTGGCACTCTGGGTGGTGGTCTGAACCCCCCTGGGCTATTTCAGCCTTCTGGTGACCCAGAAAGGACTCAGCACAGGCTCTCTCAGTGAACCTAAAACTTTCACAGCCCCTGCTCTTCCTCCCAGCCTGTCTCCTGTGCACAGCGCCCTCTGCTGGGAGGGGATGATGCCGCTGACAACTCTCGCATGGGCAGTGCCACTGTACTGAAGAATGCCCTTTGTCCCACACAGGGGTAAGGGTGTTCCACTCCAGCCCTGCGGCCAGCAGCCTGGACTTCATTGGTGGGCCCGCCATCCTCCTGGGTCTCATTTCCTTAGCGACGGATGACCACACCATGTACGCCGCCGTGAAAGTCCTGCACTCAGTCCTGACCAGCAACGTCATGTGTGACCACCTGATGCAGCACATCTGTGGGTACCAGGTAATCCCACCCTCCCATCTGAGCCTGAAACACCCCCTGAAAGGCTGTCATCCCCGAGGAGCAGGGACGGGCTTTGCTGGCCCAAGTGGACATTCCTTCCAGTGTGACTTCTGGAGAAGGGAAACTGAAAGTCTCTGGGTCCTGAGACCAGTGTTGTCAGAGCGGAGGGCCAGGTGACAGGCAGCCAGAGTGGGGCTCTGACCAGAATGAGGATGCTCACCTGTCTGTGGCTGCCGGCACCTTTTCACTGATGAATTCAGAATCATTTGCAGTCCCCACACTTTGCATCTAGTATGTGGCTAAGAGCCCAGACCGTGAAACAAGAGTGCTGGGTTGGAATCGAGCGTCTTCCTCTTACTTGCTATTTAACCTTGCGTGAGTTAATTTCCCTCTCTGTCTCAGTCCCCACGTCTACGGTGTGAGCTGTCATACTTCCTAGATCAGGGGGTTGCAGTGAGGACCAGATGTTAATACGAGTGAGGGGCTTAGAATTATGTCTGGTTCAGTGTAAGTGCCCTATAAATGTCGGCCACCTCTAATTCTTCATCTCTCTGTGCCTCAGTTCTCCTCTGTGTCGAATGGGAATGAAAACAGCGGCTATTTTTTCCAATCGCGGTAACTGAGTTAACACATGCTGAGTGCTTGGAAGTGGGCCTGCTCAGAGTCACCGCTGTGCACATGCTCACTGTGGCTGTTAGTGATATTTACTGTTCATAACGTCAGACAAGATGCAGACACTGCCCTCAAGGAATACCTTGCGTGGCTGGGAAGCAGCTAAGAAAGGAATCCTGAAGGCCAGGACTCAGGTCAAAGTCTCGGCAAGGTCCCTGGGGCACAAAACTGCAGGTTCCTCCTGGGCACAGTGAGGGCAGGCCGAGAAAGCCTCCCTGCCCCCCAGTCAGGGTCTGAGAGGACAGCTGTATGGTGTCGTGTCGGACACACCCCCTCCCACCCGGAGCCCCGCCACAGCCGGACAGCGGCCCCCTCCCTCCTGCCTCTCCCTTGATGCCCACCGAGGCCAGTCACAGGTCTACATCACGGACCCGAGGCTGCCTCTGCCTTGTGCAAACCCTTCAAAGATGTCTGGTCATTGATACAATATCCCAAACTCCTAAAGGCCTTTCTAACTGGCCACCACCCTGTCCTTCCAGCCCCGCCTCTCACCCAGCCAACGTTTCCCATCCTGCACTCCTGCTCCCCAGGTCCCACGTGGTCCGAATCACTAAGCACATTGCCTGACTTTGTGTCCCTGTAGCCTCAGCTTGTCGACCGTCTTCCCCAGGTACATACACTCCTCATCTTCCCAGGTCAAGCTCTGATTGCAGGGGGACACCTCTCCCATCTCCCAGCCCCCATGGCACTGTGTGCACGCCCAGTAATGATCCAGAGGGATGGGCATTTCTTTTTCCTTGCCCGTGAATTACTGAGACCAAAAAGACACTCAGTAAATAATTGGAGAATAAATGCACGAGTGTGTCTGGGTTTACATCGAAACTCAAGAATCGAGGCTCCTGGTGTATAACGGTTTTCTTTGATTATATTGTCAAAGGCCGTGGTGGTGGGATTTGTTCCAGATCAGCACATGGATGTCCGCTCTGGCTAGGAATGTTAATAATTACTGTGAGCATTTCTAAAAAGCTACAGAGCAGTTTCTGCTTTCATGGGGTATATCTAGTAGGATAAAATAAGACAAACGCCAAAATAATTTTAGTATAAATCAAATGCAGTAAGTGTCCAAGATTCTTTTCCAGAACTGCCAGTCTCCATGACTTGGTGGTTACCCTGCATCCTCCCGGAAACCCCGAGCTGCACAGAGAGCGAGGGCCTCTCATGCCCCCCATTGTCTCCTTACCGCCCAGTGCGGGCCTGGCACGTCGTGAGTTCACGGAGAGCGCCCGTCACAGATGCAGGGTCTTGAGAGCCACCAAGGTGGCCGACAGCGCCTGTAGTGGGGGAGTCAAAAAGAGAAAGAGGGTCAGAGGAGGCCTGGAGGACTGGGTTGGCTGAGTTTTTCAGGAAGAGATGGCAGAGGCAAAAAGTGGCCTGTGAGTGGAATCTATTTACTCAGGTCATATTGACTGAGCACCTCCTGACATCCTGGCACAGGGCCAGGCCAGGGACACAGACAGACAAGTGGGTTCAGTCCCGCTCTCCGTGGAGCCGCCTGTCTGACTTCGTAGGTTCAGGCTGCTCTAACAAAGTCCCATAACGGGATGCCTTAGAAACCACAGGAATTTATTTCTCGTAGTTCTATAGGCTGCGAAGTTCAAGACCATCGTGCTGGCAGATTCGGTGTCTAGTGAGGACCTGCCTCCTGGTTCATAGATGACCGTCTTTCTGCTGTGTCCTCACGTGGCAGAAAAGACAAGGGAGCCTTTTGAGGCCTCTTTCATAAGGATGCTAATCCCACTCATGAGGGCTCCATCCTCACGATCTCATCACCGCCCAAAGGCCCTGCGTCCTACTACCATCACACTGCAGATTAAGTTTCAACATACGAATTTTGGGGAGACACATTCAGCTGACAGCATTGTCTAATGAAGAATGTTATTATCATGAGACATCCAAATACGTTGTGTAGAGAATTAATCAGATTCAGAGATTTGTTGTATGTTTACACATGAAGGCAGAGGAAAAATATTTAAAACTCTTCTTATGGCTTAAAGTAGAAAAATCTCAAAGATTGATATCTTCTGGGAAACAGAGCCTGGGCAGTAGTAGAGGAGGTGAAGAATGTCAGGTTTGCATAAAAAGCCAAGGTGATTATTATTTTTTGTCTTCCCTGACTCCACTTTATAAAATAGAACCCCTTTCTTATCTCATCCCTTTCTAGACGGCTTTTCTTGCTGCATTTTTTCGTAACGTGCACACCTGTTGGTGTGATGTATGTGGACTTGTTGCCATGTTTGTGGTCCACGAGGGCAAGACTGGGTCTGCTAGTCCATTGCTGCATCCTAAGAGCTCATGATAGACACTAGGTGTTGAGTAAGGATTTGTAGAATGAACCAGTGAGTGAAAACAAGGCTCTGTAATTAAGTGGCTTGCTCAGGAGTGGATTTAATAATTTTTTAGACATTTGCTCTCTATTCATCTGCTGGCTTGCTGATTGCATGTGAGAACATGATGAGAGCCTCACCCTTTCTGTCTGTTATTGCCACCAAACGTAACATCCTCTTGTCAGACTGACACCCAGACAAGTTTTCTAAGCTGGATTTTCACAGCATGATGAAGGAGGATGGAGTTCCAGATTAACATTATGAGCACCTGAGGGACTCAGCACAGGTCCCCCCACAGGGCGGGGAGGAGAGGACCATGACGGGCCAGTGCACAGCAAGCCTGGATGGAGAGGGAGGGAGGGGGCAGAACTCTTTTGCTCCAGGGAGGGTGGATCTTACCTCAGAGGTGATGAGTGACCAACCATCCAAAGTCTTGGGACAGGGAAATAGAATGAATGATGCTTTAGAATGGCCTTTGACACCAGTATGGAAGACAGGCTGGAGGGATGAGATGGGAGCAGGAGATAGAGATCGAATCCATCGTGGTACGAGACCGCATCCCTGACCTGGGGAGATTCGGGGTCTTGGTGAGCTGCGTGAGCAGGTAGCTCAGGAGAATGACCGGTGCTGTGCCCCCGAGTGCGGCCCGCAGGGAGGGAGAAGACATCTGGGATTTGGTGAGTGTGAACTGTCTGTGAGACTTTAAAGGTGAAATACCAAGTGGGGTGCCCCGCTCTGGAGTTCAGGGGGGAGCTGGGCGGGGGGTACAGGTGTGAGTCCTCAGTATCACCACGATGGTATTCAGCCCAAGGAAATTGATGAAATAGCCAAAGAGAAGGAGTAGGGAAAGGAGAGAAGAGGACGGAGGAGGAGCATTGAGGGGTTCACCAGGGAGAGCCTGGAAATAGGGTGAGAACTCAACCAAGGGGGTTGAGAAGAAAGAGGGAAGAGAAACCAAAGAAACATTTTCTCCAGGAATTTGAAAAAAGGTGTTTTGAGAAGGTGGGCATGGTCAGACAATGCTAAATGGTGATAAATAATCCAGCAAACTAAGGACAGAGATGTCTCTGTTGGATTTGGCTCCTGGAAGGCACTGGTGACCTTTCTAAGGCAGGTGGACAGGAGGAGGCAGCCGCCAACTGAAGGGGGTTGAAGAGAAAACTTGACATGAGGACGTGGAGCCAAAGAGTGTCGGCAGTGCTTTCTAGAAGTTTACCTACAAAAAGGGGTAGAGAAATGGGGCCCGAACTAGAGGGATTGGGGGGGTCAAAGGAGGATTAATTTTAAGAGGAGACCTACTAGGGCTTATTTGTCGGGAAGGACGTAACAGACAAGAGAAAGATGGATGAATCCGGGAGAGAAGAGTTGTCCCCAGGAGAAGGCGAGGGGTGGGTTCCAGAGGCCGGGTGAGTGGAAGCCCTGCTTATGACGGGAAGGACTGCGCTGCAGGTGCTCGTGGACCTGGTGGTAAAGAGCTGAGAGTGTTTGTGTCTGGTGGGGTCTAAATTCTCAGCTGTGTGCTGGGCTGGGTGGTGGAGGGGAAGGGAGAGGAGGTGAGAGCATCATATTTAGGATGAGGAAGACCAGCCTCTGAGAAAAACAGTCGGACTTCAGGCCAAACTGAGTACCAGTCTGACATTTGACACTATTGATGTACAGTGAAACCTGTTGGCCCGAGTGATTTTTCTCAAGCAACTTTCACCCGTCCTAATGATGTCCTGGCGGGGAGGGAGGAGTGGCCAGATTTCACATATGCCAAAGAAGTGGCTGGAACCGTCTGAAAAGATATTATTTGCCGATCACAATTGTCCTAGTCAGTTTGGGCTGCTGTAACAGGAGACCATAGACCGGGGGATGCTTATGAACTGCAGAAATGAATTTTGTCATTGTTCCGGAGTCCGGGAAGTCCAAGGTCAGGGTGCCAGCATGAGGCTGAGTGAGGACCCTCTTTCTGGATGCAGATGGCCAGCTTCTCCTTGTACCCTCAGGTGGCAGAGCAGAGAGAGGAAGCACACTCTCTTGTGACTCTCATAACGGCCCTAGTCCCGTCCACGAGCACTCCCCCACCTCATCTAATGGTAGTTACATCCCAAAGGACCCACCTCTAAATACCGTCACATTGGGGGATAGGGTTTCAGCCTATGACTTTTGGGAGGAACAAACATTCAGTCCATCACAACAAGTGAGACCTAATGGCACCTTGAAAGAATGGGTCTGAGGGGACAGGAAGAAGGGTGCACTGTGTCATATCCAGGCGTAGGGAACTGAGCTGTGGGTGAGCTGAGCTGAGACTCCAGGTAAAGCGGTTGAGAACCCAGATGCCAGTGGATGGCGGGGCAGCCTGACTTGTGTGTGAGTGGGATCAACAGAGACACGCGGCTAGGTGAGCTCCCTCTTGTTGGTCTCTGAGAGGAGTGTGGGTCACTGGGGTCCCGTGCCTGCATCCCGGTGTGGATGCCTGCATGTTGCAGGTTTCCCAGGGTCCTGCACAGCAGAATAGCACGTCTGGTGGCTGCAGCCTGAAGTGAGGCTGGGGTAGCTGGGCTCACAGGCACATGGTGGCTTCCGAGGGATACAGTAGCATGTACGGGATGGGTATGAATGTAGGAGCCAGTAAAGGCAAATGAGAAAAGCACCCAGGACGCAGTAGGAAACTAGGAGAGAGCAGCATCCTGGAAATGTGGAAGATTCAGGAAGGAGCCGGGGGTCCCTAGAGAGAGGTCAGGCTGCACGAGGACTCAGGGACACTGGTAGGGAAGCAGCCACAGAAGCTGGTGTGTGTTTTCCTTCTGAGAATGGGGAACGGAGAGGGGAGCGCCAGAGAGCAGGGTGTTCTCAGCAACAGGCAGGTGAGGGAGAGAGACCGGTGCAGATGCATTCATGACGAATCTGCTTTTTAAAAAATTTTCAATTTTTTAATTTAATCTAATTTTTTCTTATTTAGGTATAGTCAGTTTACAATGTTGTGTCAATTTCTGGTGCACAGCGCAATGTCATACATGGATATACATATATTCACTTTCATATTCTTTTTCACCATGAGCTACTACAAGATATAGAATATATTTCCCTGTGCTATACAGTATAAACATTTTTTTTAACCTTTTCAGATAATGGCGTTTCTCTTGAGGAAGAAGACCTCTTTCCTAAACCATCGCATCTTTCAGCTGATCCTGTCCATCGCTGGCACTGCAGAACTGGGTTTTGGGTCGTCTGTGATCACCAACGTGGGCGTCTTCCAGCACATCCTCTGCAATTTTGAGGTAAACTGGAGACTGGTCATTAGCCCTAAAGGAGCATGTGTGATGGTGCAGAAAGCCTGGTGTTTCCTCTAGACCCAGCAGGGCAGCTTCCTCCAACGTCAAGATGGTAGTGAGAGAGGAAACCACAAAGGCTTTGGTGCTCAGAGGCCCTGATTTATAATTAACTCCTACCACTAATGGGCTGTGTGGCCTCAGGCAAGTGTCATGACTTCTCTGAGTTTTAGTCTTCTATATGAAATGGAGACCATCACCACTCCCTCACAGGCTGGTGTGGGAGTCAAATCAGATATTATCCAGAAAAGGTTTTTAAAGTTGTAAGCTTCCATGTTTATGAGATTTTAAGAAGTACCACTTCCTTTGGAAGGTGCTTTGCTGTTTATAAATCCAAGTTTATAAATGAGTGAAAGATGCTGAGGGCATATATGAGACTAAGTGGGGAGGACTGCACAGAGCTGGGGGTGGATAGAAGCATTCACAAAGCTTCATTTCCTGAGTGACCACTGGGGTCCGGCACCGGTGTATGTCCTGGAGGCGTGGTGATAACTGGGACCCAGACCCTCCACCCAGTTGCCTGGGCCTGGGACATGACAAAGGTGATGCTACAAGGTGCTGGGTGCCAGTGAGGGAGGCACGGGGCATCTGGGGAGTGGGAGGAGTGGACAGTCAGCTCAGCTCTACAGCTCAGTGCTCTGGGGCTCAGTCTGGCAGGATGCGTTCAGTGTGGGACCATCCCAAGTGGAGTGGATGCTGTTTACCCACATGTGGGGATGAGACCAACCATGGGGACTTGAGAGCAGGTGGCTAGGGGCGCCTGCACGGGTGCTGTTGCGGGTAGAGGTGAGGCTGGAGGAAGGGGGAGAGAAGACAGGCAGAAGATGTGAACTTGCAGGATGTGCAGTTTAGCTGGTACCTGCTGGAGTCTGCTCAAGGGTTTTAAACATGATTTTTTTAGTTAAAAGATAATATATGCTTATTATAGAATATTTTTAATTACAGAAAAAAATGGAAGACAAACACTGATTTTTGAGATCTAGACAATTATTGTTAACTTTGACTGCATCCCTTTTTTGGTACTTTTTATGCATTATATATATATACCCATACACATACACACACATACATACATACATATATATACATATATTTTATTATAGTCACAATCATAGTGTAGGTATTATTTTGAAATCTTGCCTTTCTCACATAATATAAGCATTAAACAATTTTTTTATTAGACTCTTGCAAGCATTGTTCTGAGGTCAGAACAATAATCTGTCTTACAGAGAGTTCCTCATCTCTTCATCATTCCCCTACTGTCAGATTCTTAGATTATTCCTTTATTTGTTGTTATGAATGAATGCTAACAGAGGCTGGACTTTTGTGCACACACATCCTCCACTTTTAAAACGATTCCCTTAGAAGAAATGATCAAAGTTGAATGATTAGGATAAAGGCTTTCTAAACAATTTTTAGACTGTTGGTAAATTTTGCTAAGTAGCCGATACCTAAGGATGTTAATTAAAGAATGACATGTTAGAATTTTATTTTAGGTCTATTACTCTGATGGCAAGAGCTCCAGGCAGGGAGATTGCTGCAGAAATCTAGGTGGAAGATTCTGAAACCTGAATTGTGGCAAAGGCAGTGGGATAAAGAGGACGATCAGTAAGTGTCACAGTTCAGGTTAGAAGCGATTGGGAACCGAATGGCAAGAAAAACACTATATAGCAAAACAAGGAAGGGGTCTAAATTTGTCTGTACTTGCAGGAAAATTTGTAGTCACTGATGTATGTATGAGAAAAGGGAACGTTTTAAATTAATCAACAGAGGCTGCAGATCAAGAAGTTAGAATAATCAAGGGGGGAAAAAAGCAAAAACAAAGACACAAAAAACCAAACAAAAACAAAATTCAGAGAAAGAAAGAAGGAAAAATAAAAATGAGAACATAAATTAATTAAATAGGAAAGAAAACAAGCCTACAGAGGATTAACAAGGCCAGTGACTGGTTCTGGTAAAACATACAAACCTGTTGAGATTGGTCAAGAAAAAAAGATGAGAGGCACAAGTAAATTCTATCAGGAAGGAGAAGGGAAGACTAACCACAGAAGAACGAGCAGTTAGAAAGAGAACCAAAAAAATGCGATCGGCAACTGTGTGCGATAAATGTGAACACAAAGCTCATTTGAATAATGTCCAAGAAAATTTATTTCCAAAACTCACTCAAGGAGAAATACGAAACTCAAATGGTCCCATAACCATCAAATGAATGGAATCACGGGTTTGAAATCTTACAAACAAACAACATTCACAAAGAAAGTTCAGGCCCAGGGCGTCTATAAGAAGGTTCTACCAGTCAGGAAACAGGCCATTCCAGCCTTATAAACTCTTCCAGAAAATTGAGAAGGGACCTCTCCCAGATTCTTTTATGAGCTAATCTTAATACCAGAACCAGAAAAAATAGTATGGGAAGTGAAAAATTACAGGTCAATCTTACTCATAAATAAAGCTCCAAAAATTGTGAATAAAATGTGATCTAATTGGACCAGGCCAGGATGAACACCCTGGTCCTGGAACTGAAGATAGACTCAGGGTCTGAGCTATGGGCTCCCTGTGCACAGCAGGGAAGGAGATTTGCACAGAGGGCTTTACCACGCTGATATACAAGACAGCCTGCCTTGGCTGCATAGCTGCACATGCTTCTAAAATGCTGTGGTCTTGCTCAGGCAGCTTGGCTCCATGGCATCCTTGTACCAGCCCAGCCCAGGAATTGTCTGTGCAGGAATCCACCATGCTCCCACTGCCTGCTCCTGGAACCACCCTAGGCAGCACCCTGTCCCCTCTCGGAGTAAATGAACTGAGCTGAGTGGGTGCTTTTAAAGCTGAAGTTAAGAAAATAAGCATCCAATAAAAATCCACAAAAAAAGAGATGCTAAAAAATAGCCCACAATAAAATGAAATGAAATAGAATGTTAGAAAGATTGAGCGGAGAGAATTTCAGTAGGAAGAAGGGCTTCTCCAGTGTCTGCCTACATCAAGTACAGTAAGGGCAGGGACGTGTGCGTTGTGTTTGGAGGTCACTACCAGGCCTAGGAAAGAGTAAATAGCGGGGTCAGCCTGAGGTGAAGAGTGGAGAGCAGGCTAGACGTAGACAGTCAGTAGGCTTTGGAAAAAAAAAAAAAGAGGAAAATAGAGGGGGGAGAGTTTCAGGAATTAAGATAGGAGAATTGAGTCTGATTGTAGGCTGAGGAAGGGGAAACAGTGAAAAGAGAGTGATCAGAGTACCAGTGGGAGAATCAGCTACTGATGGGGCAGGTCCTTAGAGGAGAGGGAGAATTTGGAGATCAGAGTGGGTTATAGGATAAGGGGTGGGATCCTTGATGACTAATGTGAAGCAGGGAAGGCAGAAAGCTGAGAAGCTGAAAGGGGCAGGAAGCTGAGAAGCTGGAAGGGGCAGGAAGCTGAGAAGCTGGAACGGGCAGGAAGTTGAGAAGCAAAGAGAAACAGGAAGTTGAAGTCATTCAGATCTTAGGCTTTTGGTCTTTTGAAGAAAGGACAGGCCAGCTCTTTCTGAGAATGAGATCGTCCGAAGGTGGGGAGAGAACAGAATTTGACACATTTGATATTCAAACAATTGTAATCCAGATGTCTTAAATGCAGTCTTTAGCACAGGGCAACCACCAAAAGATTCAATTATGCATGTTTTCCAAAATTCAGACAATTGGTGTTATGTTACACAAAGTAATTTCTAGAAGGGCTAGGCAGCCTCAGGTGTGCTGTGGCAACTTCTCATTGTTCTAACACTCTGGAAAATAAATTGGGAGGAAGGGTACGCTTTTGTGGGAAGGATAAGGGGTGTGGTGGGGTTCCTGCCTGCCTTTCTCAGCTCTCCCAGCTCCCATCCCAGAGCCTGCTGTTTCATTTGTTCAACGACTCCCTTCATGAATGAGTATTCCAAGTGTGCAGAGCTCTTGGTGTCCTCTTGGGTATGTTGGGGTGCCATGCCTGGCTCCCCCCAGCTCCCCGGGAGCCACATGGATCCACCCCAGCTCTCTCCAGTGGTAGCTGCCCTACGTCTGTGTGTAGCAGGCAGTGGCTGTGCTTCCGGGGCTGGAACTCTGTCGGCCTGTTTCTGGCTTAAAAGTGATCCACTTGTCTTACTCTGGTTTACCTTCTCTTTTAAGAAATGTAATGGATCCTTATTAAGTGCCCACTGTGTGGCCTGCACGGTGCCGGGCCCTGGGGACTGAAGAGGGACAGTCTCTGCCTTCCTGATAAACTTGTGTCCGGGGAGGCTCTTTTGCTTCCCCTTGTAAGTAAAGGGATGGAGTCACGGCCACCTGCTTGGTCATGAGAGGCTGATTATTGACCCTCTGAGCCACGGTCTGCAGGAGGTGCCTGTGGGGGAACACAGCGAGGAGGCACGAGAGTGGGCTCCGTGGTCAGACAGCCCAGGCTTTGAGGCCCGTCACTGCCAATTAAAAACCGAGGGGCGCCAGACAAGTTACTTAGTCGCTCTGAGCCTCCCTGTTCTTATCTAGTAATTGCAGAAAATGATAGCATTTTAGGACTTTGTATGATGCTTCTTGCCTCCAGCAAATGGTATCATTTGTAAGTGCGAGCCCTTTTGGCTGCTCTGTGAGTGCATTCTTATAATCCCGCGTCTGAACCTTCTAGATCTGGGCCTTAGGAAATGTCAGTATTTAGATGAGAAATAGCAGGGCTTTCTAAAGGGAAGGAGAAGTGAGATGTGAAGGTGCGCCACCACCTTTGCCCCAGGAGGGTGGGAAGCAGCTAACATTCCGTTTACGGTGGATGCAAACAGCTCGCGTGATAAAACCTCACTTTCAGAAGCTCAGTGCGTTTCCCGCCTGCGGGTCGCTCCCAATTCTGTTGTACAGCAGATGGGAGCGGGGGCTTGCAGCAGGTTCTCCAGGTCGGGGGCCTGAAGAAATTGCATGCACTGGTCGGCTGCGTAGTTGCATGAACCCTGAGAGGTGAGACCCAGCTTCTGATTCCAGCCCTGTCACTTGCTGGTGTTGAGAGGGACCTGTCACTCAGTGGTCTGTCTCAGCCTTGAGTTTCTCATCTCTAAATTGGGAACGCTGATAATTGCCTGGTAGGATCCAGTGAGAATGAGACTGCGGGGCCCAGGGTGCGACACCCGGAGGGGGTGGTTAGTGCTGGTGTCCTTGGTTGGAATCTAGACTCACAGTAAAGCTCTAGACAGCAGCAGAGATGGGGGAAGACAGGAAGGACAGCTGAGCTTTCCCCTGGGGGAGGCGTCCTCTACCGTCTAGCTGTCAGGAGAGCTAGGCTGATTCCAGAGCTGGTAAGTTGCACTAGTGATGCCAAGCCAAGCAGACCACCCCTGGCACCCCACCTGCTCACACTGCCTGGAAACCCTTCTTCCCGCGCGCCTTGGTTTCACTGTGTGTTCCATCTTCCAGCTCTGGATGAACACTGCGGACAACTTGGAGCTCTCCCTCTTTTCCCATCTTGTGGAAATACTTCAGTCACCAAGGTAGGCTAAGGACTGGAACCGAAGGCTTCATGCTGAGGACAGGGGTTGAGAGGGCAGGACCGCTGGTGGCTCAGCAGCCACGTCTGCCCCCACTCCCAGAGCATTGGGTCCCCTGACCACGGCATGTCTGTCTTAATCTGCTCAGGCTGCTGGGACAGAAATTCCATAGACTGGGTGGTTTACAAATCACAGAAACTTACTTCTCATAGTTCCGGAGGCTGGAAGTCTAAGATCAAGGCTCTGGCAGGTTCAGTGTCTGGTGGGGACCTGCTTCCTGGTTCATAGTTGGCCGTCTTCTCACTGCAACCTCACATGGCAGAAGGGGTGGGGGGCACTCTGTGGTGTCCTTTATAAGGACACTAATCCCATTTGTGAGGGCTCCACCCTCATGACCTAAGCATCTCTCGAAGGCCCCACCTCCAAATACCGTCACATTGAACATCACTTTTTGAATTAGGGCTCTTTTGATAGCAAGTGGCAGAAAGACAACTGAAACCAACTTAAGGAAGGAAGAAAGGGAGGGGAAAAGGAAGGAAAAAGGAGGGGAGAAAGGAAGGTGGAGAGAGAGGACACTTCTTGGCTCACACAACTGAGTGAGGCAGGTCTTCACGTGTTGTCTAGGTGGTGCTCACACTCCTTTATCTGAGATCTGCCCCTGATTTTGTCTCCACTTGCTCCCCTGCTCTTAGAGCACTCAGAGCACGTCCTCTGCTCAACGCAGTCAGAAGAGAGGGCTTCTTTTTCACACAATACGCCTAGCAATAGGATGGAGTCCCATGGGGCCATCCTGGGTCAGGTGTCCAGGCCAGGAGCATGGCTTGCCCTCTGGAGTGGGTGCAGGGCGGTTAGAAAGAGGTAGTTCCCAAAGAAAGCCAGGGGCTGTGACCAGAAGGAAGGCAAGGAAGCCAGCCTATCAACCCACCTCCTTCCTTGCACACTGGGCTGTTCACACCCACCTCCACCTGCCTCCTCACCAGTCAGCCATTCTAGAAATCATTAATACCTTGGTGCTGCAACCATGTTTTCATTCAGCCGCTCATAATTGACCAACTATTATAAACCCACTCCGTTTCACACTAGTTCTTAGTGCTGGAAGTTCGGAGAAGGATAAGGCACAGTCCTGTGGAGAAGGAACACAGAAAAGTGGGCTGCTCAGGGATAAGAAAGAGCACAAGATGGTGGGGATTTACAGGTGATGCACGCATATTTTTCCCACTGAGCCTGTGAATGCAAGTCACACACAGAACTGGGCTGGTTCTGCCTCCGTTGTATATCAGGGGTGTGGAGCTGGGCAGAATTGTGTGTCAGGGCTGTGGAGCTGGGCAGAATTGAACACACCACTCCTGAAAAGACCGTTCAAGCAGGAGCCACTCACCCAGATTCACTCTCCTCCACCTTTATTTCCTTCCCGACTTTTCCACTTTCTTTCTGTACCTGCTATTTTCTAGGAGACGGACACTCACCCTGGGGGCTGTTTTCTTGGTGGGGGGTAGGATTTACTGGAAAGTGGATGTGCGATTATCCTAAGGAGGGGCTGTGGAGGCTTGAATTCTGTCTCTCTCCCCTCTGACTCCGGCGGCGTGTTCATCCACTTTGCGGTTTGGGGCGGGCAGGAAGAGCGCACGCCCAGACAGGCTCGCCGAGGGCGCGCTCCCGGCTGTTGGGAAGTGCTCCGTGGTCACACTCCAGTCTGCTCTCTTTGTTCTGTGTTTTCTGAGACCCGGCATTAGTTTTCCCCGAGGCTTGGAATTTTAAAGTCAATAACCGGGGCTTATCTTTGAAGGCAGTTTCTGGGGGTGGAAGGGCACAGGGGCTCATCCCCGAGCGATGCTGGCACTGGGCAGACACTTCTTTGATGGGTGTCTGACTGCATTTTGATGAGCTAACAAGAGAGCGGTGGAGTCAGAGGGCCACGGAGCAAGCCCAGTCTTTGAAACCTTTTTAGCAGAAACACAGCGAATTTGGTTCTTTCCAGTAAAAGCTTTTACTGCCTCTCTCCCGGGCTCACCAGGGACGGACCCCGGAATGCTGAAGTTGCTCACCAGACACGGCTTATTCCCAAGCTCATCTTCCTCTTCAATGAGCCGGGCCTCACCCCCTCCAAGATGCCCACCATCATTGCCATCCTAGGCCGTCAGCTGCGGGGCCACTTCAGCCTCCAGGACTTGCTCAGGTACTGCGCCAGCTCCCCGGGCAGGAAGGGCAGACCCTTCGGGCAGTTTAATGAAGGAATATAATCCCCAGCTCTCTCCTGACTACACTCAACACAGTAGCAGGTTCTCTTTTTTGGAACATTCTAGGAGTTTCTCTGCTCAGGGCCAAGAGTTGAAGAAAGGGGTGGGTCCACTGGACTCCCCAGCAGGGCTGTGTGTCCAGTGCTCCCTGGTGCTCGGACACACCTGCTGTGCCAAGAATGCAACAAATTCCACGAGCATGGCCATCCTCACCAGCCAGTGACCCAGCATGCCCACCTCTTGCAGATTTCCCAAAGAACGATCTCTACTGGCATGACGTGTCACCTTTTCTGTCTGCATCCCTGTGCTGTTGAGCTGGCAGAGCCAGAGTTAGCTGCTCTGATGAATCCTGACAGACTTTACAAGGCTCTGGAAATACCACATTGATCACAGAATAACATGGTTCCCCTCAGACCCTCCCCTGAAGCCACCTTGGGGTGGGTCCGTGCAGAAAGCCTTCACATGTGTTCAGCAGACATGGCCTGGGCCCCGTCGAGCGCGTCCTTCTCTCTCTGCCTTCAGGATCGGGCTGTTTGTTGTGTACACCCTCAAGCCTTCATCAGTGAGCGAGAGGCCAATCTGCGTGGACGGAGCCCCAGACCCCTCCGTGCCCGGTGAGGAGACCTTTCCCAGCTGCCAGTCTGAAGGCAGCAGGACGACCCCCACAACAGCCCTGAGAGGCACAGGCGCTGGGACCATTTTGCATGAAAGGAGGAGGGAGAGCTATATGATTAGGATTTCAAATAGAATCAAACCGTATGTTCTTCTCTCACAACCTGGAATGGCTCCCAAGGCCTCCAGGATGACACCCGGTTCCTTGTAGACCAGCAGGTGGGAGCCTTCATGCCCCAGCCCCCACCTGCCTTCCCGGGTGGCTTTCCCCTGCCCTGCTCCCCTGATGAGCCCCAATTTCAACACTCTGAAGCACTTCCACATCCTAACGTATGATGGTCTGCCATCTGTCCGTGCTGTTCCCTGAGCAGGCCCCACCCCACCCCCCTCCCTCACCACACTCACTAGCCAGTCCCAGCCCCACAAGCCAAGTTAAGAGTCCT
Source organism: Vicugna pacos (assembly GCF_048564905.1). Taxonomy (NCBI): domain Eukaryota; kingdom Metazoa; phylum Chordata; class Mammalia; order Artiodactyla; family Camelidae; genus Vicugna; species Vicugna pacos. Next base: position 38,177,131 of record NC_132997.1, on the reverse strand, counting down.
CCTCTGTGCTTCTAGAGTCCCTGGGCTTACCTTCATGCAGGTCTGTGATTTGTTCCTTTGAGTCTCTCTCTCTCCTCAACCAGACGCAGGACAGCAGCTACATCATGTTCTGCATTCCCTCTGCTAAGGCAGATGTGAAGGGGACGGTTAACTACTGATCGCGTTGTCCTGGGCCCTTCGGGTCTGCGCTGTCCAAGATGGGAGCCTCTAGCCACATACGGCCATTTAAATTTAAATTTTAATTAATTGAAATTAACTACAATTAAAAATTAAATTCCTCAGACACACTGGCCGTGTCCCAAGTACCTGATAACCACGTGAGGCCAGTGGTTACTGCCTTCACTGGACAGGGAAGATAGAGAACATTCTTATCACTAAAGATTCTCTTGGATCGTCTTACTCAATCTAGATAAAATATCTTTTATCCTTAGATCAAGCCTGAAAAGTAGGAATTACTCTTCCCATTTTGCAGATCTGAAAACCGAGGCTCAGAGAGATTAGGAACTTAATGAGAGATAGGGCTGGAATCCAAATAGAGGGGAGTCTGACTCTGCTTCTCCAAGCTCCCTCATCAGTCATATCTCTACAGCATGGTGGGCGTGCCCTGAATTGGTGATAAAATAATTGGCCAACCAAGGGAATGAATGAGTGGATAATGGGCCAACAGTGCACTGTTTAGTCAGTCCTCCTTCTCGTAGGGACTCCACTGTGAAACTTTTATCTAACTAAACATCTTCTATTAAGACAGTATTTACATGTCCTTCTGGGTTAGAATAAACTTCAGACGTAAAGTTTCTTCTTCCAGTGGATCTGCATACCTCTTGCTACAATTCACACTGCAGTGCAAACATAGACATGTCAGAGGCCTAGCCTAGAAACCCAGATCACGCACCATAATCATCACCACTCTGTCCCCAGTGCCTCCCATAATGCCCAGCACGTTGTAGGTGCTCGGGGAATGTTGCAGTCTGTGATAATTTAAGACATTCTTCCACTTGAAGAGAAATTTGACCTTACCATTTTCAGGATTTTTTTTTTTTCGTGGGGAAAAGGGGAGCATCAAAAACATCTCCAGTTAAAGGGACTTTAGGAACATTGCCTGAAATTCTTTTTAATCATTGCATGGAAATCTAGAATTGAACGCCAAAATTTCGAGCCCCAGCCATGCCCGAATTCCTGGGAGAACGAAGCATTTGGTAGATACGATTGCCTACTGCAGCAAATATTATGTCTCTTTACATCCGTTTTCTCTCAAATCTGAATTTTCTTTCTTTCTTTCTTTCTTTTTTTTTTTTTTTTTGTAGCTGGAAGCCAAACATCTGGAAAGACAATCTGGCTCAGAAACCAGTTGCTGGAGATGCTGCTCAGTGTAATCTCTTCTTCCCAACTTCATCTGTCCTCTGAGTGAGTAGCTCCAGAAAGAGTGATTTGGCATGAGGCTGCCTCATACAGGGTGCGGTATGAAAGCCTTTTCTTAATGAAAAGTTTAGCATCTCTGAGTTGGTTTTCTACAGTGTGCTTTCTGCACTAGGCAGAAAGAAAATTATATTCTCTCCACCCAATAAAGCAGACCTTGCCCTAAGATATTCTGATGCAAATGTTAAACGGGCATGAGTAACTGGAAACAGATTTGGTATAATTACAATAAACTCTTTCCGTCACCATTGCTACAGTGTAATTGTTATTGTTTTGGCAGTTGTGATAATTACTGATTTTGATGTCCTGTACTTGGCAGGCGATAGAATGGAGAAATTGTTAGCCCGAATAACATCTATCAAGGAAAAGTCTTGCCAAACTCTTCTGCTATTTACTGTTAGTAACTTCCCCAAGTTGGAAAAAGGAGTTGTCTGCCTTCAATTAACTTTCAAAACAATGTGTAATCATAAAGTTCCATTAACTCTCTCAGACTGCCTGCCTGCTTTATCTGAGCTCTGGAGTCATGAATTCAACAACTCTTTGTTGAGTACCTACTGTGTGCCAGACACTGTTCCTCTCTCAGAGCAAGTGGGTCCTTACTCTCACTGAGTTGACATTTCAGTGTGTACGTGTGTTTGGGGCAGGGAGGAATTGGGGTGGGGAGTTACCCCTCAGTAAAACAGCCTTGCAGATACTTTTACTTATAAAGTCTTTATATTTCTAGAATCAAGGCATCGTAGAACTGGAAGATGCCTTGGGGATGAGGAAGGCAGGCATCTTCCTTTTTGACTTTTTGAAAAGAAATGTAGTATACTGTTTAGGCATCTGGGGTCTGACAACTAGACTTCCAGGGTTCAAATCCCAGCTCTGCCCGCAGGGATCTTGAGGGGGTTACCTAAGCCCCCATGCCTCTCTTCTACTCATCTATATGAGGATAAAAATGGTATCTGCCATAGATGGAAATTAACATGTGGATAGCCATGAGCATGGTGCCTGGGGCACTCTCAATATTCCATAAGCTAACTGCTGATTATCACCATCACCACCACCGCTACCATCATCTTCATCACCGTCACCATCACCACCACCATCATCATCATAATGAAGGAAAATGGCCAGAGCGTATCAAGAACTCTGCCAAAGTCATCCAATTAATAAGCGGGGGCATGGCTAGAAAGGAGGGCAGTTTCTTGACTCCTAGTTCCAGTGGCCACACCCTCACTATGCTGAGTCTGGCAGCTGGTGCTGAGAACACTGCCCAACAAAGGTGAATCCTTCCCTGACTCTCAGGAGGCTGAGTCCTTTGCTGAACCATTGCCCCTGAGGATGGGCTGCACAGCTCCCTTCCCTCTTTTCCCTCCAGCAAGTCTGTATTCTTTAGACTCATCATTTTAAAACTCATTTTTGAAAGTGACAGTTAAACATGTATTTTTTTTTGTCTAAACCAATAAAGATGCATACATACTGGACTGTTCCATTTAGATTAGTTTTGACCAATTATTTAAAAAGGGAGTTAAGTAATCGTTGTGTGTTTTATATGACTACATTGATGTAATTAGATGGGTGGTTAGTCATACGCTGTGTAAGTATGAATGTTAGTGAGTAGGGCTGTCAAAAGCCTGCATATTTTTACATCTATTGATACAGAGTTTCCAATTGCTTTGAAGAGTTTTGGCCCACTTACACTCCAGCCATTAATAGACAAATTCCATGTATTTCACAGCCACCTTGCCAGCATTTTATTTTACCAGTCTTTTAAAATGGAGTGTGTACTTTGCTAAGGGATATCTGGATGTTAACCTGAACTTGACTTTTCTAGGTGACTAGTGAGGCTGCACATTATTCCCGTGTTTCCGACGTGTCACTTGCTTGTGGACTGAGAGATAATTGGTAGCATTTTATTGACCCCTCTCCCCCATGCAGGACAAAGGAAGAGATGTTTCTGAACCTGGGGCCCGACTGGTTCCTGCTGTTCGTGCAGGCCCACGTGCACCCCAGCTCGGTGGTGCTGGGGCTGAAGCTGCTGCTGCACTTTTTGTCAAGCCCCTCCCTCCGCGCACGATTTAAAGACGGCCTGCCTGCCGGGTCCTGGGTGGAGCGCAGCTCCGAGGGCGTGGACATCATGATGGGTGAGTGTGTGGCCATCTCTGGGAGGCGGGTACCACCTGTGGTCTGTAAGTGAGGCTGCTTGGGGCCTGCTCAGCCCCGTGCAGTAGGATCACCTTGACCCTGACCCCCGATCGGCCCCAGTCCCCTCTGACTTCCTTTTCAGGATCTCCCCGTGGCATCACTGCCCTTCAGATGCTGGGATTTCTTCCCATTCCTCAAAGTCTCCTTAGCTCTTTCCCTCCTCCTGGGGTGCCTCCTCAGCCCTTGACACCAGCACATCTCTCCTGATGTGAGGTCTTCCTTAAGGCCCCTTCCTCCAGGAGAGGAGGGTCCCGTCTGGATTAGGACACCTCTGTTATACTCTCTTTTCTTTGTAGTTCTTATCACAATTCACAAGCATAGATTTATTTGGGTATTTAATTCCTTCATGTCTGTCCCTCCTATTGCATTGTAAGTAGCTGATGAAGGCCCGGGGTTCTGTATATTTTGTCAAAACGCTATGTTCTTATTGTCTGATACAAAGAGGTCTGGTCACCTCTAAGGAGTTAGGCACTAAATTAGCGTCTGTTTTTGAATGAATGAATGAATGAATAAATGGGCACATCAGGAGCAGGGAAAGGACCTCCTGTTGAGCACTTTCTTGTGCCCCTGTGTGTATGACGTGTATTTCCATCAGGCGCTTCTATGGGATGGGCGGGTGGCAGGGAGTCCTCGACTAGAAGCGACCGCAGTTGTTCTCAGTGGCTGTTGGGCACCTCCCGCATCAACAGAGAGCCTGCGGAGCCACCCTCCCGTGCCCGACCAGAGCCCCTGCCTGCTTCCTGGCTTCCGAGTCTTGAGCGACTCTCTGGCCCACCACGTTCATATCCCGGAAGTCTACCTCGTCGTGTCCACCTTCTTCCTACAGACGCCTCTTACGGAGCTGGTGGACGGGCCCAAAGTAAGTTCTCGGGTCGCCCTGGGATGGGGCAACACTCTTGGTTTTCTGATTCCACGTGACCAAGGCGGTTCCCTAAGACTCCCCTCCCTCTTCCCCTCTCTGTCTTCCAACTCCAGTCCTGACCTGCTTCCTGCCCTGGCAGCCCCACCCCCCTGATTAGCTCTGCAGATACCCTTGGCTTCCTCAGCCTCAGCCTCCCATCGTCCCTCCCAGTGGGGCTCCGTTTTGATCGATCAGTCCCAGTTGTGAGTCTCTCTCTCCTTCTGGGCACAGCTGGAGAGATCACATGACTGTGGGGGCATTGTGGAGAGGCGAATGGCTGCCACCACTGAGGTAGGGCCTCAGCTTATGCCTCCGAAGAAACATGTCCCTTTGCCTCAGTCACGCCCCTGCTAGTCCCCTGCACTCCAGTGTGAGCCCTGAGTCTTCTGGCTCCCAGGCACCCTTTGCTCAGATGACTTACCTCATGATGGGAGTGGAGGCCCCCATGAACCCCCCCCACGACATGTACATGCCATGACCCTCTTGATCACCTTCTCTCCACTGTTGCTTGCAAAGGGCAGCTTTTCTGGGCTAGTCCGGCGTCCTTTGCCTCCTTTCCTCAGTGACCGCCCTCCTCTGTTATCCCTTCTTTTGTGTTTTCGGCATCTTCTTTTTTACTGACTCTTTCCTCAGAGACCATAGGCGTAGTAAATTATGTCCCACCTACAACCAGGAGCTGTCCCCTTGACTCACACTCTTGACCAGCTGCTGTCCTGTTTGTCACACTTCTGTCCTTCCTTGGCCACATTTCTCCAAAGAGGAGTCTACACTCACGATACACACCTTCTTGCCAGCCTCTCACTAACTCACTGACTTGCACCAAATCCAAGGCTTCATTGGCTCCCGTTCCTGTGGATCAGGTTCAGACTCCCCGGCCAGCATCATGTCTGACTTGTCTCCCAGCCTAACTTCCTCTCTCGCTGGCCTTTTCGTTCTGTGGTCCTCCTGAGTCACCTCCCCAATAAGACCAGCAGCCTTGTGCCTGCCTGTCCTGCAAGCCCTTTCTCCCACCATCACCTGCCTGGGGAGGTGTCTTCCCTCCATTCTCAGCTCGGATGCCGCCTCCTGCTTAGACCTCTAGACAGCAAGAAGCATTCCTTTTATGCCTTATGTGACACCAGCATGTTTGCATTTTACACTTGCCTCTCTCCTGAGATACTGAGCCCCTCAAGAACAGACCTCAACTCTTACTCATCTTCCAGGGCACCTGACAAATAGACTCAGAAATTGCTTCCTGGTCTTGATTGAGCTGAGTTGAACTTCACTGAGTCGACATGGATGGAGGGTCATGGCTTTGCAAATAGAAGGCTAGAAAATTCACCTCTTGCACATCCTCATATTTGACCTAGTTCAATCGATATATGCCAATAGTATTACAGATCACACTTCAAAGTAAAGTTCTTAATATACTGTCCCAAATTCATAGAAACCCTGTATTTTTATTTTTCTAAGAACGTATTACAGGAAACAAACATTTGCTGAATGTCAGGACCCATGATAGATGTTTTTACATGTTTTATATCGTTTGATATTTTCAACAACCCCATGGGGTAGATAATATAATTTTCATTTCAGAGAAAGAAACTGAACTGCCAAGAGGCTGAAAAGGTTGCATAAGCGCAGCTTTTAAAGAGGCAAAGTCAGGTCACCCAGCTCATCAACCCTGTGCTCTGTCTGCTGTGCTCTGCACTTGCCCCAAAGCCTTGGAATTTGTTGTATGCTTTCTATCATCACACTCACAAGAATTCATTAAAGTTGATTGGGACATTGAGTATTTGTGATGTCAGACCAAAAAGAACTAAAAGAACTGAACTTGACGCCAGTTGCTGGTGAGCACCCTCTCTGAGGTGTCGCTTTCCCCAGTGCGCCATCAGGGGGCTGAAATTCCCCGAACAGGCCAGCCGCCTGGGCTGCTGCCATGTGGTTGGTTTTGCCTTTCCCACCGGGGCCCCCTGGGAAACATGATGTGCTGGCTGGAGGGCTGGTCCTCTTGGCACATAGCCACAGGTCTCTTTACAGCCCTGGCCCCCTCTTTCAGGACAGCCTGGACGCCATGCTGCAATGGCTCTTGCATAAGCACCACAAGGAAGAGGTCCTCCGGGCCGGGCTGTGCACGGAAGGTGCCCTGCTGCTCCTGGAGATGCTGAAAGCCACCATGAGCCAGGTGAGACCCACTCCCCACGTGCTGAGAGGAGGCTCCGATGGGAAGACGGTCTCGGGAAGTCAACCTTGACCTTTCCCGGCAGCTTGCAGTAATGCTGATAATTAGGATGTGTTATTCAGAAGTCTTGATGGAAGAGGCAGGTTGGGTTCCTGGTAATAATTTAGGTGCACAATGGGAAACCCTGTCTATATGTGCCCAGTGGAGTTTATGTGCTTTTGCCAGAAACATCTACTTCCCATTTGTTTAAATGCTTGACTTTCTTCACTGGGAGATTTAATGTCTTCAGTCAGAGGGAACATTTGGGAGCAAGCCCTTTAAGTCAGGAGCTTCAGGGGCCCTGTGAGGGGAAAGGGGGCCTCTCCCCTCAAGAAGCTCACCTCTGCCAGGACAGCGGGCCTCTCAAGTGGGTGACCCATGAGGTGGAGACCTGCCTTGTAGAAGACAGACGCCCACCAGCTACAGATGTGACATGGAGAGCCCTTGATTCAGGCCTTCCAGGCCCACCCTGAGGGTGGGCAGAGAGGTTTCAGATGTGGAGGCAGATGCGAGGGAGCGAAGGGCATGTGGCCTGTGAACAGGAGTAACCGTAAGCCAGGTCACAAGAACTTGCATGAGAGGCTGAAGAATCCTGACTTCATTCTGCAGACTCGAAGGGCAGCTGGAGGTTTGGTATGTGTGGGGAAACCCTAATTGCATGATTACCTAACATTTAAACAAGAAAAAAAAAGTAGACAGTAAAAATCACCCAAAACACACCCATCCAGAGATCCACTGTGAACTGTAGTGACGTATCCTTCCAGACACCTAAGATTTTACCATATCCTTGGAGGATCAGACTGCAGATTCCTTCTGCCTTTTTTTTTTAGAACTCAACATGTTGTTGGGATTCATTATTTGTAGATAGAAATTTGTGTTGTATCTCAGAATGTTCGTTATTACAAAATATTCATTATGAGCTTTCTTGAGTAGACATCTCTATTCTCCAGTTTGATGTCCCCCTTCATATAAATTCATATAAATGCAAGAAGTACACTTTGGATCATCAGTCAAAGTGTACTTCTTGCATTTTCTTTCTCAGGAAGGTTGCATCAGACATTATACATACACGTTTCCCCTTCTCACATACATTTCACCATCTCGTAGAGATGTGCTTGGCCCAGGCTTCCCAGCCTCGATGACAAGGCCAAACTGATGGTGATTTCATAGTTGACTTCTTTTGCATTTATTATTACTGACGTCAATAGCATTTTCACATGTGTGTTAACCATCTCTATTTATTTTACTCTGAATTGCCTGTTTCATCTTTTGCCATCTTTGCCGTGCGTGTGTTGAGTAGGAAAAGAAAAAAAAAAACAGATCAAGCTCTTTGCTCTTTTTAAAAACAGGAGTGCACTTAATTTTTATTAAACACTCTTTGAGCATATAATTAGATGGTCATATGCTTTTTCCTTTTAACCAGTTCCCTATAATGAATTATATTAATAGATTTCCTTGCATTCTTGCAAAGATCTCACTTTGCCATTTTGTTATTGTTTTTTTAGCATACTTCCTTAGTCTCCATGTAAATGTTTTATTTCTGATTTTCACTCATATTTATAAGTGATATTAGCTTGTAGTGTTCTCTTTTTTTATATGCTTTCAGGCTTTGGTATCACTATTATGCTAGCTTTATTGAAAAAAGGGCTTTTTTCTTTTTATTCAAGAAGATGCTAAATTCATTATTCTTGTATTATTTAAATTGCTCCTATGAAAATTCCGGGGCCTGAATTTTTCCATTATTGCCCTGCTTAGGCTTTTAAATGTCTCCTTGACCTAGTTTAGGTAATTGGTATTTTTAGAACTTCTTCCTACTTGTTCAGTTTGCCCAAGTGGTCTGTTTTAATTCATTTAATTTTCTGTGTCATTATTTCCTTCTTATCCTTAATTTGTAAATGCATGCTCTCTCTTTACCTCACCTGTCCTTACTTAAGGAGCTGAGGACTTGTGGATTTATTTAAAGAGCCAACTTTCGATATATTTTATCATTCTCCTGATTTTGGGGGGGAGCTGTTTTAAGATTTTGATATTTGACATCATCTTCATTTTTTGTTGTTTTCTAGGGTTTCTGTGATTGAAGTTTTAAAGACCTTTTTGACTCATATTTTTCAGTGTCTCTGTGGTGGGACTTTTTAAATTTAAATTGCTGTTACCCCTTCCAGTTCAGTTTTGTCCTAGCAGAACATATGTTTATGCTTTCCTACTTTGGGAAACTTATTCATGGTTCCATTGTAGCCCTAATGTGCAGTTAATTTGGGGATGCCTGAAAAAAATGCATATTTTCCATTTGCAGTGTAAGGAGTTTTTTAACTTTCTAATCAATTAATGTTATTTAGAAAGAGCAAATCAAAGGAATAACACAAAAGCATTTAAAATAAAGAAAATATACAGTATGCACAGAGAAGTAAAAAAATTAGGCCAAACATTTTACATTTTAATAACAAACATAAAATGGGTAACTGGTGTGCTACAGATGTGACCCTTAAACTGGGTCAGAAAACAGGGCCCCACCTACTGGGGTCTAACAAACATGTAACAAAAGCAAAGTTACTGGAAGATTATTTTGGTTCATTGAAGCTATTTGCCATGAAAGCATCATTCACCAAGTATGATAGAAAAGCATCAAAATACAAAAGGCAAAAACCAGAAAGATAAGAGAGAAAGGTTGGGGACGTAATTGTAGTGAATAATGCTAATATAGCTTTCTCAGTTTATTATATTTTATTTTTTGCTTGGAACCTTACTTTGTTTGCTGTTACTCCCCTGCCTCGTGATAACCACAGATTCATTTGCCTGTTCTTGAACTTGATATAAGTGAAATCAGACAGCATGTACTCCTTTGCGTTTGGCGTCTTTCACGCATCTTTAGGTTTGTGGGATTCACTTGGAAATTCATTCTTTTTTTATTGTTCAGTAGTATTTTATTGTGATAATGGATCACTGTTTATCCATCCTGGGTTATGAATAAAGCTGTTATACGTATCACTTGGTGGACATACATAATCCTTTCTGTTGGAAATATACCCAGGAGTGAAATTGTGGGTCACCAGCTGTACACGTGACTTGTTTTAGCAGATATTGCAGAATAGTTCTCCAAAGTGAAGTGCCAGTTTACACTCACCAGCTCTTAGTCTGCGAAGGTTCTAGTTGTTCCCAGGCCTTGTCAGTATTTAGCATTATTGATCTTGTAGATGTTAGCCATTTTATTGCATGCAGCTATCCTTTGGAAAAGACGGAATTATCTCCCTCGTGCAAATGTAGACACTGAAGCCGTGGAGGTTAACCCACTCAGGCAGGGTCACAGAGTGAGGGCATGGTGGAGGCACGTGTGTCCAGTGTTAGCATTTCATCCCAGGGCACTGCCTTGCCTAAGGGCCTTCAGGGGGTGCCTGTTGTTCAGTGCATCAAATTCAAATCCTTCTTCCCAGAGTTCAAGTCCTCTGTATCTGACTTTATCTCCCAACTTCCTCTATTTTTACCCTGTGCTCCTCACTGTGAAAATAAGCCTGAAGCACTAAAATGTCTCATTTAATTCTCATGACCTTATGAAATAGGTCATAGTACAATCTTTGTCTTGCAGAGTTGGGACTGGATGTGTAAGGTGATTAAGAAAGTGATACAAAGCTATACTGTTAGTAAGCAGCAGACTAACTCCAGAAAAAGGTCTCTGAACTCCGACCTCTGGTACTTCCTCTAAATCTAATATTGTGCTGTAAGAACTCGGTGGAGACGCCAGATGCAGGTAACTCCAGGAGCAGTTTCCCTCTGCCTGCCTGCTCAGCTGAAACCAAACCCACAAGATCTTGGGAAAGAGGTCTTAAACCTCTCTTTAGTTGTCCCCTTTCTTTTTTCAGTCAGGATTGAGTTTTCTAGAATGAGGCTCGGTTCTAGGCATTTGGTATTTACTTGGTTATCGGGACATCCTGACTCATGTACGCGGGGCCAGGACTGAAGGCTGGTGGGTAAATGAGGAAGCTGTGAGTGGGAGGGCCTGGGGCTGAGTAACTGGCCAACGGAAGACACGACGTCTGCCTGGAACACCCGCAAGAGTGGGCTGAGGGTCACTCAGTCTGGTTGTTGGCGTGGCTAGGTAGGGAGTGACCCTGATATTAAGCTTGGTCAATTTTCAAGTTCCAGGCTGGCTATCCAGGACAGAGAAGGACCTCAGGCAGCAGCTGGATACACTGGGGTTGGGATCAGTGACAGGACACAGCTGGTCAGGGGAGCTGGGCTCCAGCAGGGCACTAGGGTGCAGCCAGGATGGAAGCTGCGCCAGGTGGCTAAGACCAGGTTATAGTGTGGGGCAGACAGGTGCCCAGGTCCCCTCAGGGCACTGTATATCACCTCAGTGCCACATGATCCATTCCAGACCCCTGACTGGTGGGGAGGGGGCTCCTTAAGCCCTGGCAGCCTCGGACAGGATTTATCCATGTATCAGCCAGGGCAGGAGCTAGAGCTGGGGGTGTTAGCATGGAGCCAGTGAAGGCTGGGGTCAACCCTAATTGGCAAGTTTCTTGTTCACAGAAGCCATGTCTTACCACATAGAAAGCATGGGGAAGACAGACTTGACAGCCAGGTTGCCTGGGTTCAGTTCCCGGCTCTGCCCCTTGCCTGCTGGGTGAACATCAACAAGCTACTCAGCCTCTCTGTACCTTTGTCTTCCCATCTGTAAAATAGAGATACATGTAAAACTTACCTCAGGGGGTTGTTGTGAGGTGAGAAGAGGAATCTGTGTGAAGCCCTTGAACCCTGCCCCAGGTGATGACCAGTATCCCTGCTAATCCACAGTTTTCAGTGTCTTGCAATGAGATATCTTGCTGAGAGTCTCAGAAAGGAGGTCTTCTGCCTAGATTTTAGGTCCTCCTGTGCAGCCCCCCAAGTCACGCACCCACTCACCACCTCTCACCAAGTGTGCCCTCAGCCCTCGACAGGTTCTGGAGACGGCGCGTGGGAGCGGACCTTCCCGGCCAGCGTGCTGCAGTTCCTCGGCCTCGTGCACAGCGCCTACCCCCAGGATCCGGCCTGGCGTGCCCCGGAGTTCCTCCAGACCCTGGCCGCAGTCGCCTTCCCCCTGGGAGCCCCTAAGGTAGGACATGCCTCTTCCCCGCCCCATGAGAGCCAGGGTTGAGCGGCACTGTCCCTCAAGGGTGAAGGGCAAAATTCCTCCCTATCCCCACCCCTGGTCCACCACCTGCAAATTAAAATACACTTTAAGGCAACTTGGCTGAAACCTTAAGCAAAAAACTTGGGTGATTTTCCTTCTCTTGGCAAAGATGCAGCTTCAGGACATTTTCGGCTTGCGATTCAGTAACTTTTTGAGTTGTTAGGAATCTCAGTAATGAGAAATTTGATGGTAGATGGAGTCCAGTTTTATGTGGAATACCCACACGCTGATAATGCAAACAACACAGTCGATCCCAGGAAGCTCATGGCCGGCGCCCCCTGCAGGGGAGGGGCGGAACTGCAACAGCGTCCTGTCTTCTCAGGACCCTTCCTGTTTGCGGCCATCGGAGGGTTTGCCGAGGCCCAGCTGGGAGGGCAAAGGGACCGACTGGGTCTTGAGGACGAGGTCTGACTGTGGGGGTAGAGAGATGAGAGTGAAGTGCTATGGGAAGAGAGGTGAGTGAGTTTGAGACCAAGAGCCAGTCCCAGCAGGTCCAGGGGACTCTGTGCTGAGAGCATCTGGGAGTTGAGAGGAGCAGGCGGGGACCGGTGAAGGGCAGGTGTAGGAGGAGGAGGGGCACAGGCCTGCTCATCACCCCACGCTGGTGGAGTAGGAGCTGAGACCCAGCCTGGGAGAGTGAGTTAGCCACACCTGGCTGCAAACCAGTAGCCAAAGGAACATGCTAGGCACAGTTGGTAAGTAGAGGGTTTAGAAGTCATGCCAGGCACAGTGCACACAGGTAGTGTTTGCTCCATAATTGTTTGCTAATAGATGAAGTGAGTGAATGGTCATGCTCTTTAAGCTAATCTTTTCTAGCAGTGCGTTCATGGTGACAGCCTCCATCTACTGAACACCTGCAATGGTCCTGACCTGGGGCTTCACACACCCTAACGGGCACCCGATGCAGGCGGTGTTAAAGTGGAAAGAGATTCGGGGAGGTGAAACTGACCAGTTTCCTCCTGGTTCAGTGGGGCTGTAAGACCCATCCCACAAAATGGTGAGGGGATGAAACATACCACAGCTTACGTGATTAGTGAGTGACAGAGCCAAGATTTAAACCTCACTCTCTCACCCCAAAGCCCATGTCCTTTCCATCATTGCGTTTAAAATAAGATTAAATAGCCAAATAAAATTTAAGAGTAATTAGTTTTAATAAAATGACTAGAAGATTTGCAAAAAGAGGAAATGATTTGATGGGCTAATAGCAACTAAAGCAACGTAGTAGAAAAGGAAGTAAAAAAGAATCAATAAAGAGCAAAGGAAGGCACTGCAGGCAGTACTGGAAGGGATGGGGGATGGGACCCCACACACAGGTGCCCCGGGCCAGGCAGGGAGGAAGGAAGGCTGGCCCTCACTACTCCCCCTACCCAGAGAGGGCCAGGGCTCCGAAGTCGATAGCCTGACATTCTCAGCCCAGATCCCCACCTCAGCCCCTGCACCCACAGGCCAGACCCTCCATCTGCTGAGTCAGGGTTCCAGCCGGCTGCGCACCGGCAGCCACAGAGCGCACTCTGACCCAGGGCTCTTCCTCCGCGTGCTCAGTAGTTCCTGCCCGAGGGAGGGCCTGGCCCAAAGTCACCTCCCAGCCTGTGGTGGGTGAGCCCGCCCCCAGTTCCAGAGCTCTTAATCCCCAGGGCTCCTCTCCCCATTTCAGCTCCAGGTCCTCTCCAAAAGGCCTTTGTTTGCACAGAAAACATGAGAGACTCTTCATGCAGAAGGCTGGTGACCAGAAGGCTTTGATTTGCTGTGATTTTATGTGGCATCTTTCCAGTCAAGGCCGCATGGAGCTAATTAATGCAGTCACCACCTCCCTAGGTGCCGTTAAATTCATTTTATGGCTTAATTAAGAATGGCTGCATTAATTTTATGAATGAGTGAAGGGAGGTGCCAACAGATGAACGTGTGAAAAGTCCATGGGCTGGGAGTCAGGAGACCCTGGCCCCATGTCCTTGGGCATGTCATTCAGCCTCCCAGCATCTCCGTGTCCTCCTGGACGTACCGGGCTGATGACCCCACCCCGTCTATCTCCCAGTATTTTAATAAATGTAAAACTGAGACAGTGAAGGCCAAGGTGCTGCAGGGCTGGGACCCCAGGGCTGGCTGAAGCTCTATTTCTCTTTTCACCTGAGGGTCCTGTCTGTCAACGTCAGCAGAGCCTGGCAGGCAGTAAAGGTGAGGGCTCCACAGGAAGATGGGACATGCTTTCCTGATGGTACACTGGGGCCAGGCATTGCCACGTGCACTGTTCCCTCGTTGCGTCTTTGTGAGAGCCTTTTTATCATTACCTCTTGACTGATGGGGACTGTGGCTCCGAGGAGGATAACGCCTTGCCCAGGACACATCCCGGGCTTCCTCGCTGGGACTACAGGTCTCCCTTGCTCTGCGGCCAGCTTCCTTCCACCACTCCCACTGCCTCGGATTCAGAGACCTCAGCAGGACCTGGTGTGGTGAGGAGCCCTGGGACCCCAGGAGAACTTCCTACCTCCTCGGAGCCTCAGGTTCCTTACACGTCAGTGGGTTTGATGGTGACCCCACCGTGCGCACCTCAGAGGTGGGCGTGAAAGCGCTTTGAGGCTGGGCAGGCTGCTCACGCTGGGGTTCTCTTGTCTTTGAGGGGGCTGTGACTGAGCCTGCCCAGAACGCTCCCAGTCCCGGGGCTGCGGCTGAAGGCAGCAGCGCTGCGGAGGGTCTCCAGGCTCCTGCCGAGTCACATCCCACGCGGAAGCAGCTGAGGGAGTTCATGCATCTGCTCTTGAAGGAGCTCTTGCTCATGGCTCCCAACCCTAAGCAGTGGCTGCCACTGGAGGTGCTCCTGGAGGTGGGTTGGAAAGGGTGTTACTGAGCTGTGGGCTGTGGGAGAGGGGCTGGGAGGGCCTGGGCACCACGAGGGCGGGGTATGCCCAGGGAGACCCGAGGGCTGACCCCTTGTGAGAGCTCACCCAGGCCAGCTGGCTGGTGGTCAGGAACGCCTTCTGGGACTGCAGAGATTGGTGGGAGGGAACTGCAGGCCCGGGCAGAGCAGGGAGCTCACCCAGCAGCAAGTGAATTTATGAACGAGGGCAGGTCTTAGCCAGATCTACTGGAAGCAGAGCCTGAGGCAGGGATTTTGTGGAAGTGGTTTACTGGGGGCAGGAAAGCAGAGAAGGGAGGAGGAGGAGGAGGAGGAGGGAGGAAATGGCCTCGGCAGTAGCCTAGTCCCATCCCAGAGTCAGCCCCACCTTGAGGCACCTGCCAGGTGGTCCCTGGCTGTGGACCCCCAACCCCTTGCCACCTTGCCCTGGGAAGGTGGATGAGGCAACTTGGTCAGCAGAGGGCCATGCCCCAGAGAAGAGGCAGTTGGGAGCTGTTGGCAGCCCACACTCCAGCTGCCACAGTATTAACATATTGCCCAATAGGGGCACCCGGTTGGCCCTGAGTGGACCTGATGGCCATGTGGCTGCTATCTTAGTCCAGGGTTTGCTTCCAGGCTTGTCCAGACAATGCCACCAGCCAACAGAAGCAAGACTTCCAGTCTGAGGTCCTGCTTTCCACCATGGAAATATTCCACGTGGTGAGTGGAGGCCACACACCGAGGCTCAGAGGTGAGTGGGGGTGCTTGCTCCTCACTGTTACTGACACAAATCAGCTGACAGCTGAGCAGGAAAGCCACGAGTCTGCTGGCCCCAGGACCCTAGAGCAAGACCGGGCTGCAGGACGGTAGGCTGCTTTAGGAACCTTGGGGAGCTTCCCTCCACCTGTGGGTCAGTCCCTCCATGAGTCTGTAGCAAGAGCGCACTGACCCTGCCCTGAGGCCCCCTCAATGGCCTGCTTGCTACTTTCCATGTCACCCCTGCCATCGTTGGGCCAGTTGGAGATAGGAAGTCCTGTCATCTGGGCCCAAATCAGTTCCCTCTAGCTTCAGTAGAATTGTCCTCTTCCCATGAGGGGACTCAAGGTGTCAGCTGAAATTTAACATCTTCCACTCACCTATGCCTGGGCACAGTGCATTGTTTGTTTGTTTCTTTTTTTAATGCGATATGCTTTATTTAAAAAAAATTGTATTGAAGTGTAGTTGATTTACAATGTTAGTTTCAGCTGTACAGCAAAGTGATTCAGTTATACATATACATACATATATAGTCTCTTGTCAGATTCTTTTTCATTATGTTATTACAAGAAATTGAGTATAGTTCCCTGTGCTGTACAGTAAGTAGGTCCTTGGTGTAGCACGTATTTCTTAAACAAGCCTGGGTGAAGACACTGCCATTGCCCCTAAGAAGTTGAGATAAGATATTGAAATTTCATTTGAAATATTTGGTTCCGGGGCAGCTGTACCTGCCAGATAAGAGTAAACAAAAGTCTTTTCTGTAGTTTCTGAGGCACGGAATCCTCAGTGATGTGATTCATCTTCTGGACTCCTTGCCCCACAATGTGTGAACCCTGACTTTTGGTCTTTCTGAATTGTCTGAGTGTGGTAGGGTAGAGGAGCAGGGAAGAGGGTGGGCTTGGGAGCCCAGTTCTGAGTGTGGCTCTGTCACTGGACGGTGGTGCTACTCCGGGTGGGTGCCTGACCTTGTGAATGAGGACCCTTAGAGGGTCGTTAACAGAATTAGCTGAGACCATTGCATCCATATGTGAGCACAGTGCCTGCCGTGAAGGTGAGCCCAGATGGATGATTGACATTACAGCTTCACCCTCTGCCCCATGTAACTGGGGGCTGTGGGTCATCACGACAGCCGTCCTATTACCCTGTGCCTTACAGTCTCATCCTCTCTTCTTCCAAATGGCCACTGGAAGCAGTGCCTCCTCCCCACTTGGTTTATATCCCTGAATAGATTGTTCAAGATCAGTTTGCTTTGAAAAAATATGTGTTCAGTGGGCACCTACCCCATTTTTGGAACAACAGGTCACATACAGACGGTTGTAGTGGGCCATACAGAGGTGAGTAAGTTGTGGCTGGCTACCAAGAGGGGCTTGGAAACTGTTGTGGAGAAAAGGCAGTTCAAACCTGATTTCTCAGCCTGGCTCTGTCACCCTCCCGCAACCCCCCAGGCAGCAGAGAGCCTCCGCCAAATGCAGAAGCTGCCACTGCTCCTTCACTTGCCAGCATCTCCCACTTTACCCAGAAGCTGGTGGAGAAGCTGTACAGCGGGATGTTCTCAGCAGACCCCAGACACATCCTTCTCTTCATCACGGAGCACATCATGGTGGTAAGACCCCAGGTTGGCCATGGTGGTGAGGCTTCTGCTGACTCACCAGGTTTCTGTGTGACGCACTGCTGGCTGCTGTCCACTTGGTCCAGATTGACCTGCCACCTTCCTGGAAATAGAATCTGAGATGGGTGGGAGGCAGGAGGTGGACCTTTACGGCCCAGCTAACTCCTGTGCTGTTGCCTGCCCCGCAAGGGTCTCACCTTTGGCTGCCTGAGATCTGTCTCAGTGATCAGGAGCCGCAGCCCCTGCACGGTCACCTGAGCTCTATCCCCTGCTGGACCTTAACACCCCGCCTGCCCTTTGGGGTTTTATGGTGAATATTGGTTTAATCTTAACTATTGTTATTCCTCACCAACAAAGGGCCAAAAGGATCTTTATCTCCAAAAGGCCTATTTCATATTCTTCTTTAGTATCCACCTCTATTTGTCATATGTGGACCTTCCAGAAATCAAGGCAAGAGTCTGTTTTCACCTGGTCCTGTTTTTCTTACATGTGCTCTCCATCTCTCTCTCTCCCCAGACAGATGGAGATACATACCCACACATGCAAATACATGCTTGTAGATATACCCTGAGATGTAAATATGTGTGTGCGTATGTGCACCTGTGTACATGTTCTTTATTGTACACGTACACACACACACACACAGTCATACAATCTCAGAATTCTAGAATTGAACCCTTTTTTTTGGTCCCTGCCTCCCATTTCATTCTGGAAATCTTTCCTGACAAGTGGCCATTCATTCTTTCCTCGAACCCTCTTTGTGTGAGGAGGTCTCTGTGGTATGAGGGGTTCCAGTCAGCAGAACACCCGATTGCTGGAAAGCACCTTCTCTCGCCAGGCTGAAATCTGCCTCCAGCAACTCCTGCCAGCAGCTCTTGGTGTGTTCTCTGCAGTAGAATCCAGGACAGTCCCTCTCCTTCCTCTTTAGGCATCAGAGACAGTGACATCAGTGTCCCCAGCACCCTTGCATCTGTGGAGTCTCCTGCAGACACCAGGACTGGGCCTCGGCTCAATTCCTAGAGTGATAGGCAGACTGGAGGATGTGCAGTTCTGGGCAACCTGAAAAGAATGTGTTCAGAGGCTTCTTCAAGAATAAATGTGAGCAGGAGAAATACCCCTTGTCAGCTCTGAGGGGATTGAAGTCAGATTCTTGGGAGGTTGAGTTGAGAATGAGAGTGGCCACTCAGTTCCTGTCTGAGTGCGTTTGGGCTGCTGATACAAAATACCATAGAGTAAGCGACTTAGCAGCAAACATTTATTTCTCAAGTTCTAGAGGCTGGGAGTCCAAGATCAAGGTGCCAGCAGATCTGGTGTCCACTGAAGGCTCTCTTTCTGGGCTAAGAGATGGTCATCTTCTCATTGTATCCTCCATGATGGAGAGAGAGGAAGCTAGCTCTCACTTGTCTTCTCCTATAAGGGCACTAATCCCGTTGTTGAGGGCTCCATCCTCTTGACCTGATCACCTCCAGAGACCTCATCTCCAAATACCATCACACTGGGGTTTCAGCAAATGAATTTTAGAGGGACTCAAATATTCAGTCCATAGCAGCTCCCCAGTGGTGACAGCAAATACTCGGAGCTGATACCAAAGAGTGGGTGCCTGTGGGGCTGATGTGTCCTCGGAGGGGGTACCAGGCCCAAGGGCTCTCCTCTGCCCACATCTGCCATTCTTCTCTCCTGCTTGCTGTCTGTGCCTCTCACAGCTCTTAACCTCACCCTGAAAGATGTGACCCACCTGAGGAGCGGGAGAGGATGATGATCAAAACATGAACCCCAAATTCCAGCAGATATAAATAAAACTCAACTTCAGTAGTATAAACACTTGTTACCTATGAAGTTCAAAGAGAGCAATCTATAACTAACAA
Source organism: Vicugna pacos (assembly GCF_048564905.1). Taxonomy (NCBI): domain Eukaryota; kingdom Metazoa; phylum Chordata; class Mammalia; order Artiodactyla; family Camelidae; genus Vicugna; species Vicugna pacos. The sequence continues at coordinate 38,158,200 of NC_132997.1, read as the reverse complement.
ATGACCTCTCTAATAGACTGAAGAATTTGTATTTTTTTTCTATGGATTCTTTTTCAATGAAGCCAAACAGATGGGTGAGTTCAGTGGTAAGAGTACAAATCAGGATCTTCTACCTTCCCCCTCTAAATCTCTCATGTACTAAAATTCACTGGACTCACATCTCCTTTATCAAAGTCCACGTTTTGCTTGTTTTGTTTGTTTTATGAGGGGAAGACAATTAGGTTTATTCATTTATTTCCATTTGGAGCAGGTGCTGGGGATTGAACCCAGGACCTCATGCATGCTAAGCATGCGCTCTACCACTTGAGCTATGCCCTCCCCCATCACATCTCCTTTAGATGATATGGTGGTTAAGAGCATGGCTCAAGTGTCCTGTGTGGCTTTGACTCTCACTGACCACCTAACCTTGCAGACCCTCAGCCTTCTTATCCATAATGTGGGATAATCTTAGAGTCTACTTCACGATGTTGTTATGATGTTTAAATGAGGCTATATATGTAAATATATGCAAATATATGCAAAGCACTCAGCATGATAACTTGACTATTGTAACAATCTATAATACTGATAATACTGATAATACTATTAATAGTAATCTATACCATTACTAGTTAATAACATTTTTAAAAAATTAGACACTACTAATAGCATGTTCTTATAAACTGAATGTCAACTATGTTACCCGTATTTTAGAAATCTCTGGTTCCCATATCTATTTTCCGTAATACGGTTGCAGTAAACTTTCAATTTTTTTACACCAATTTTTGGTAAATCCAAATGGTTGAATTCCCTTTATTGATTATTCACTTAAATAGAAGCTCCAAGATAGAGAAAATGGTCCTATTTGATTTCAAAATCATGTCACTTTTTGAAATACAGAAAAAAAAATCTGAGATTGTATCATTTGCAGTTAACTGGGTCGGTATCTAAGCTTTAGTGTTCACAAGTCTATGTGTGTGTGTTTGTTTTATGGCACAGGTCATCGAGAACGCCTCTTCTCAGAGGGACACTGTCATCAGTGCTTTATACAGCAGTTTAAACAAAGTCATTCTTTATTGCCTCTCCAAGCCCCAGCAGTCCCTCTCCGAATGCCTCAGCCTTCTCACCATCCTGGGCTTTCTACAGGAACACTGGGACATTGTCTTTGCCACATATAATTCCAACGCCAGCTTCTTCCTATGCCTCATGCATTGTCTTCTGCTGCTCAGTGCGAGAAGGTGAGAGCTGCCCACTTGTTTCCTTGCCCACCAGTGGTCGATGCAGGAGAGAAAGCCTTAGAGGGACACTTGATTAAAGTTCATCAGTTATGAATGATACAATCCTTTTGTTGATCTGGTTGTCCAAATTATATGCAGTGTTTGATAAAATGGTTAAGTTACATCCTCAAACCTGGCCACGTCACTGAGTAGCTAGAATGATCATGAAATAATAATTTACCCTATTTTCATAATTCTCAGGTTGTAAGATAACTTCATCTATTCATTAAGGGGCAGAAAATGCCAGCGTTAAATATACACATTGATTTTATGACGCGGCCAGATTTCAGAAATACAAATATTTAATAAATGCCCTCTTAGAATGGGGGAAATATATAATAAATTATATCACGCAAGCCAGGGATAATTTTGCTTGTAGAAAGAAAAAAACATGCACACAATTTGTGACATTAAATGACATCCGTGAGTACCCTTGTGTAAGAAATACTAGTAAGAAATTAAATTAAGCTTGTTGAAATCCTTTTTTTGAAGTCCAAATTTCGAAGACGTGTGAGATCTTTTTGTGAATTTTTTTCTCTCCCTCTGTGTGGCAGTATATACATATCACCGGGTGCCGTGGCATCACACTGCCTGAGAGCATTAGCTCTTATTAACAGCACTGTGTTGAGCGTAGAGGAAGGACTGTGGGATATTACACTTGTTCTCAGTTTTATTTACCCCAGCACAAACTGTGTCTGATGACTTGACAAAAAAAAATTCCCCGAATCCTGTTGAGCAAAACTCAAGAGCTGGCAGGTCTTAAACGCTCTGAGAAGCATAGGAGAATGCTCCTAGCCCAGAGGAGGTCCTTGCCTTTTTATGTGTTCGAAATAAAAGAATCCATTTTCAGTGTACGGACTGAATTGGGGAAGTTCTTCTTTCTTTTCTGCATTTCAAGAATTAGACCCTCTCCATACTGGAAGCACAGATAAGAGGAACAGAAAGCCAACTGATTTGTGTGATGAAATTCTGCCCTCCGCAAATCCCTGTATATAGCAAAATGGCCTCCAAAATCTAAAGGGATTTTATTCTAGGAATTTCAAAAATGGACATTCTCATATGCTGCTGTTTTTTCATTTCCTTGTTTATCACTTTTGGTTCAGTCCACAGACATGTACTGCGTATCTAGTCTGCTTTGTTGAGTGAGGGACCCAGAGAAGAGGGCAGGTGGACATGAACATGACCAGGAGCTCAGAAGCATATGGTCTGTGGGGAACCTACTATGTAAACTACTGTGCCCCACTCAGAACCATCTGTATGATGTGCAAGGTTGCAGCAGAATACAAATGTGGGGCCTTTGTTCAAAAAATCCAGAGAATTTCAGGATGGTGACTGCAGAGCCCAAGCATGGGGTCCTTCTGAGTGCTGACCGTGTACAACTGCACAAGTCGCAGGCCCATGAAGTTGGCCCTGGCCCCATTTCACATGGGTGAGATCAGTGCCAAACGAAGGCAGAGTTCATTGTTTTGGGAGTCTGCAAAAAGAAATGACCAATTTTCATGATGGAGAAACCAGGAGAGTGTTGAGGGGGCCTGTTCGGAACATGGGTTGGATAGGAATAAAAATAAGATGTTTTTCTTATTTTCCAGAATCCTTCTGTATAATATCGGTCATGGAAGTTGTCCTTAGACAACTAATCATTAGACAAGTTTCTTTCATATTGATGGGTACTGAGTGGGCAGGATGATCACTTGTAATACAGAACGATGAAATGATCCCAAAGGAACTGGAGTTTACAGTGAACAATCTCTTGTCTGCTAGTTATCCAGAAGGATTTGGATTGGAACCCAAGCCCAGAATGACTCCTTATCACCAAGTCTTTCTTTCTCCAAATGAAGAAGTGAGAGAAAGACCAGGGGAAGACTTCCCAAGTTTGACCGATGGTATATTTTACTTGTTGGTTTTTTGGGGGGGAGTAGATGGATAGTGGCAACTGCTAGGGTTGCATTCTTCCGTTTATCCTTCCTAAGATAAGGAAGCCTATACTACCAAGGAGATTCTTAAAGGCCAGAAGAGGCCCTAGGAAATCCCAGGATAGTGTAGTAATACTGCAAGTTAACCTGATAGAGATAGAAAATCGGGGTGATCTTTGTGTATTAGAACGAATGGGTGGGTAGATGAAGGGAAAGCTCTGTGGGACTTGGTTAGACTAAGAACTTGACGTAGTAACTGAAATCCCAGAGGACCTCACTGTCAGTTGATTTAACTTCTCAAGTGATCTCTTGCATTTTGCTTTGGACCACTAGCTGTGCAGACTGGCACGCCATCTCCCTCAGCCCAAGGCTATCACCTAGCTCCCTCTCAGCCTTCCTCTCTAGACAATGGGGATGGAGTAAAGAAACCCATTACCTTATGAGATTTTTGGCTTAATGGAGATTATTCTTGGATTTGAAAATATCAAATCAAGTTAAAGGGATTGGCAATTTGTGAGTCAGATCCATGTGTCTGAAAGGTTGCTCCCTCTGGATCCAGGAAGCCTCCGCAGACCTTTTCCCACAACTTTGGTTTGCTGACTGTGCCACTTATCTTGTGATACCAGATGGTAACAAAGGCCCTTGTTTTCTGGTTCAATAGGTGCCCAAAGCCAGTGGTCAAGAACCTTGTGAGTTTAAAGGTTACTCTGACACAGTCTTAATTACAACATGAACGTTTGCATTTTGGGATTTAGCTAGTAGAGTGGACTAAGCCATGTCCATCCCCCTAGGATGAGAAAAACAGACTGGTACCAAAGAGGGGACCCAGTGGTCCAAGATCAGAAGGAATTTCGGCACAGTTCAGGGATTATATTTGTGGGGGAATAGCAGGTAGACCTGGCTTGGTAGATTTGTCCATATCTCTGCTAATCCAGGACACTAAGATGGGTAGCTAGTTGGAAGCATGATTCAGGGCCAGGAGAGAGGACAGAGTCTTGGGTTCAGTGTCTGTTACCCTGGGCACAGTCTTGAGTTCAGTGTCCATTGCCCTGAAGGGCCAGCATAGAAGTCAAGGTTGGAAGGAGCTGTTTGGCGGGAGCTATTTGGTTACCTAGAGCTTAGGCAGGGTATCTCTTTGATATCTAACAGAGTTAGGGGTGAGAGAAAGAGACTCACTGAGCCCATCCATCATGTTCCCCAGCTCTGGACATATGAGGCAGGCAGGACTCAGTTGTGGAGGGTGGGGAGAGGCCTGCTCACAAGGATGTTGGTAGCATTGTTATCAGCCATGTGGCTCTGCATACTGACTGCTCTCTGGATGGAGTTTGCAAAGCCTGGTGATGTTCAAGAAGGGTGCACGTAAAAGCAACCACGAGACGCCATCTCCTGGCTTTCTCTGGGAGAAGCACTGAGACTGTCCTGATTGTGCAATGTACTGTCTCCATTAGTCCAGCACAACATCCAGAAGACAGTGCGGACCCTCTGGCAGCAGCTCGTGGCCCAGAGGCGGCAGGAGCTGGAGGACACCTTCAAGATTGATCTCTCTGTGAAACCTGGGGACAGCGAAGTGAAGATTGAAGAGGTCACGCCACTCTGGGAGGAGACGATGCTCAAGGCCTGGCAGCACTATCTAGGTCTCTATCCACATGGCTCCAGGGAACAGAAATTCTGGGTCTCACAGAGCCAGGCTTCCCCCAGGTTCCAGTCGGGGCCCAGAGCCTTTTACACTAGACCTTCTCTCTCATCCCTTTGGTGGGTGGGATTTACATCACTGAAACCTCCTGAATCTTTGCTCACAAAGAATGAATGCTGCTTTGCATCTTGGGTGGAAGGGAGGCTAGAGGTGCCAACCAAGCAAACAGAGTCTAGTAGTCTCCTGGAGGGGAGAGCCACCATGTCAGAGCTCTCACCTGGGCTCTGGAACTTAGGGTCCTAGGTCGTGCCCTGATATTCACCTACCAGGTTTGACACCTTGTGTCAAGTCATGTAGGTCAGCATGTCGTATTAGCTAATGCAGCAGCAGAAATGACGTGTTAATTTTGTTTTTAAAGAGGTCATTGCTTTCAAAGCATGACTTACATACTTGTGTTAAGTCTTTCACCATCACAAAATTCATAGCGATTCAAGCTAGTAGCCTGGGCTGTTTCCCTTACTGGAGGCAGGCACTCTGGGCTTGTGTCCCTGGCTGGTGCTTCGAAAGCCAAGCCAGCTGTAGAAATAGCGTGTGTTTCCCTCTTAACTTCACCTCTGACAGTCTTTGCTTCCTGGTTCCCAGCATCTGAAAAGAAGTCCCTGAGCAGTCGCTCGACTGTCGGACACTACAGAAAGGTCTCTTCATGGAGCGGAAGCTTGTCCTCAGCCATGAGGCTGATGCCTGGAAGGCAGACCAAGGACCCTGAGTGCAAAGCAGAGGTGAGCCCAGATCTCTTTTCCTTAGAGACCATCAGACGTTTGCTTCAAAGCCCAAGTGTCATGTCTTCTCTCTTCATTGCCATTGGATCAGATCTAATTCCACATTCTTCCGAGTGTTTAAGGGAATGCATGTGGCTTCCCAGTTGAGGCTCCATCTTGGGAAGCCAGGTCTTAGGTCAGCTTTAGCTTAAGATCCATGTGGACTTTTCTTGAGTGCCAAGAGTGGGTGTTTCTGATAGTATTAAAACCCATCCTCTTCTGAGTCAGGTGTGCTCAGAGAGCACTAACCCACAGCTCAGCAGGAGCAAAGAAGGGCAGAAGCATTGGTGCCGCTGTCAGGAGATAGAGAGGTGCATCCTCTTGACGCTGTGGGACTGAGCCATTTGCGTTTCTAACTCATTTCTCTAAAGCTGCATAACAAACCATCCTATAACTCAGTGGCACCAACAGTGACTTTTTGTGATGGTGGATGCTGTGTTGAGGACTCTGGAGCCCAGCTGGGGCAGAGGGATGTTTCTGCTCCAGGATGTCTGGGGCCTCAGCAGGGATCATTTGGCTAATTTGCTCTCACATGTTGCTGGTTTTAGTCTGAGACCTTAGCTGAGACTGTTGGCCGGAACACCTAATATACGGCTTCTCCATGTGTCCTGAGCTTCCTTACCACCTGGTGGCTGGACTTGAGGGGCTAAATTTCCATAGGGATGGGGGTGGAGGGGAGAGAGAGCAATCCAAGTGGAGGCCAGCTTGCCTTCTGTGACCCAGCATCAGAAGCCAAACAGTGTCACTTTGGCTGCAGCCCTTTGGCAAGACAGGTACAAAGCTCTGCCCAGGTTCAGAGGGAGGCCAATGGACTCTACCTCCTGGTGGGGAAGTGGCAAGTTTCTGCAAGAGCACGTAGGACTGGAAATATGCTGAGGTTCTTTTTGGAAAACACATTCTGTTGTATATTCTAACGCTGGGGTCACTGACTTATCTTCAGAGGCAGGCTGAGGTCGTTCAACAGACGTGGCTTTAGAATCTAGACACCTTGGGCCATGCACTTAACTGCCCTGAGTCTTTAATCTCATTACCTCCAAAATAAATTACTGTGGGAAACGGTGGGACGAGACTCCCCAGGGAGTGGGGTAGACAGTTGACAGACACATTACACAATTTGAACTCTCTGCCCGTGTAGCTTAGTAGGAAAGTGAAGTTGATTCCAAATCCCACCTGCTAGAATCTGAGCTCTGCTGTCACAGTGGGTCTGTTGTCCACTGTGGTCAGTGACTGATGGGGAGGGACACTGTCATCAGATGCTGGGCGAGGAGAGGAGGGCAAGTGCCCAGGCAGCCAGGGGAAGGGCCGCCTTCTTTCCAAGTCCAGGAGCAGAAGGCTTCAGGCCATATGGAAAAAGAGCCTGGACATAGAAGGGGAGACAGGAAATAAACTTGACCGGGCTGGCCAGCCCCCTGTGTTCAGAGCTGAGTGCAGGCTGTGTCCTCAGTGTGTGGGCCTGTGGAAGACACTGCTCATTAAATTTGTCTACAGGCTCACTGGCTGGCCTAGTGAGTGAACAACCCAGATTTCTTGCCTGCTACATCACACAGCTATTACTCGTCCTGTTTTATAGCTGTGAAATGGAGTCTAAAAAAAGTCAAGGGCATTGCAGCCAGGAAGTGGCAGAGTGAGGGCAGGGTCTTCAGTCACAGCCTCTGCACTGCTGGGCATGCCCTGGGGCAACTCCATAGCCTCTCGGAGCCTCAACTCCTGAACTTACAGCCGGGAACATGCTCTGTTTACACTAGACTTTGTGGACGCACTTGGAAGCTGCAAATGCTGTAGAAATGGCAGACAGTTTATAAAAGTCCAGTTTACCTTAAAGCTCTCTCTGCCAAGGGGAAGACTTCTCTCATGTGGTCCAGCTGCACCGGCCCCAGAAGCTGGCGCATCCTCACTTATACCTGAGCACTTGCTCCTGACCAATGCCACTTGCAGCAGGAGGGATCCAGCCCCTCTTCCCTGGGCTTCCCTGTAGCTCCCACTCTTTGATCAAATTAGTATTGTCCCCAGGAGGTCAGGTCAGGTCATTGTGACTGGGCAGCGGGGGAAGGGATGGCTGGGATGCTGGACGTGGACATGCATTTTATGGGAACCCTTGTGGCTATCGATGCTGTCTGTTGCCAGTGTCCCACCCCCTCCCAAGTCACTGTCCTTGGTACCGCTCACTGCCTCTGAGTCCCAGGGAGATCTGTTGAGAAACAGCCCATCTGAAGGAAGCTTGAGTAGACAGCGTGTTTGGGGCCATGCAGGTTTACATATGGCTGGTAACAGTTTGCTCTTGGCTCACGTTCAGAGATCTGGAAGGTAGAATATTTGAAGTCGGCTCTGTCTTTGCTGAAGGCAAGTTACTGAGGATACTGTCTTCTGCATCAGATAAGATCTCATCCACCCATCCATCCATTCATTCAACAAATTAAACGCTTAAAATTAAGTGCTAAAAATTAAGTGCTTATTCTGTTCCTTGCTCGAAGTACTGTGGTTACAGAAGGGAGATAAACTGACATGTTCTGCTTCCACCAAGACGACATTCTAGGGGGTGAAGATCGATTACAGAAAAGATAAATAACTTTGTAAATGTTGGGGGAGCTAGTGGCAATGAGGAGAAGTGGAGCAGGGTAAGTGGGGGAGGGTGATGGGAGGGGGCGGGGCCGCTTAGATGGAGGGGATCAGAAGCCCTCTCTGGTGGGAGGTGTGGGAGCAGAGACCTAAGGAAGGACAGGAGCCTTGGGACTTTTCAGGAAAGAGTGATCGGTGGGCGGAGGGGTGAGGGGACCACCAGGCAAAGGCGCCGAGGCAGGTGTGTGCCGGGGGGTTCCAGGGCAGAAAGGCCAGTGAGGCCGGACTGCAGTGGGGAGAGGGCAGCCGCGGGACATCTCCCTCAGCTGTTAGCACCAGGAAGACCCGAGCTTCTCCACAGCAAATCATGAACAGCAGTTATACTGTTCCTCTTTCATCCATGCACTCAGAAGCCAGAGAGATGAGCGTGGCCCAATTCGTGTAACTGCCCATACCCCGTGGGATAAATTTCTGCAAAACACGTGTACACACACACACTCATACACGTATTTGCACACACTCCTCTCCCTGGCTCCTTCCTTCCTGGTTGAGCCCCATTTTACTCGATGTATGAATACTTTCTACAGCCTATGCTGTCTTGTGGAATTTTAAAAGACAGATTATTTTTGAAACCAAGTGGCCTATATTTTAATTAAAAAAAATCAACTGCGTCTTCACTGAGCATCATCCCCCACCAGTAACTCTGTCTAGGCTGGGCACAGTGCCTGGTACGTAGAAGGGTCTTAAAGAAAGTGTAGGGAGCGCCCCCTCCTTTCTGTGGGCTGAAATTCACCAGCCTCGAGAGCCCACATCCATCACTCATCCTTGCGAGATGCCTTTGCCACCAACATAAGGCACAGCTCTCAGGTACATATGTACTCTGTGATGTCATAGGATAAGAGCATCCACTATTTGCCCTGGGGTCTGTTTAATTATTTTTAAAAATTAATTTTGATTATTACAGCTGATTACACCTCAGTGAGCAATGTAATTGATATTTTCTAATGTATCCCAAGGAGCATTTTGTACAACACGCTTTTTGTTGTTGAAGGTTAAACACTCCGTTATTGGTTTTTCCCTAAATATGCTCACATCATTAGTCCCTCCAGTGAGAAGGTCGCCATCTGGAAAAAGCAGCATGGAGACATTACTCAGGCACAAGTGCATGAAATTGGTGTTTCTACATCTTCTGTCTCTCTTCTGGAAGGAAGAGGCTTGTAATTAAAGGAGTTGGTTTTGGAGGAAACATTATTCATTTGGTGTTATTCCTTATCATGTCAGCGACTGACAGCTCTATAGCACTGATAAATTGTTCCTTGGAGTGAGATATACCATGTACAATTCCTAATTCCTTTTACCTGTCTTCATTGTCACTAGAAAATGTTTTCTTCTTGGCATGTGAGCTGAACTTTGAGGCAAGGCTGATATGACAGATGTTATGTCTTCTCCCTACAACCCCTCAGCCCCTATAGCAGTCCCTTCTGGGATCAAATTGTGAAGTCGTGGTCTCTGCTGGAGAGAAGGCCATGGGTGTTGGCCTGTCAGACAGAGGTTGGGACCTTGGGCTCCCTTGAGGTCATCAGAGGCCAACTTAGGGTGTCCAGGAAGCCACCTCATGGTGTCCTCCTCAGGGTGGAGGGATCCAGAGGGCACCCTGTGTCTGGCCAGCCCTCTTCACAGCAGGGGGCACACCTTTGCTCACCTGCTCAGTTTCAGACTTTCTTGTTTAAAAACAAATTGAAAAGTCATCAACAACCAATGTCAGTTTCCTAGTTTTGGCAGACATACCACAACAACGTATGATGTTAACATCGTGGGTAACCAGGTGAGGGATTGACCGGAGTTCTGTATACTGTCTTTATTACTTCTCTGTGGATCCAGAATTATTCAAAAACATAAAGTATGTCACCCTCTGTTTTTTTTTTTTTAAAGCATCAGCAAACAGAAAATGGGCACATGGGACACGGGAGCTAGGGAGCTGGTGGGAAGGGGCCCTGAGATGAGCGGGTGTTAGGCCTGTGAGCAGAGGGGTGGTCGAGGCTGCTGCAGGTGGCAGGGTGGGCGTGGGGGCAGGTCAGGGGGCACTGTGGCCCGCAGGTGGGGGTTAAGCAGTAGGATGGCATGTCTGTGTTTGTACAGTTTAGACTGGAGTTTAGGGCCCTTGGGGGAGGGGCCAAGCTGGGAGCTGTAGCATCATTCAGGTGGGAGATGATGGAGAATGCGTGGCAGTGGTCAAAGCACTGGAAATCAAAGAACACACAAGAGAAATTGTCTAACCAAGTCTGGGGGCAGGGTGGGGGAAGAGGGCCACCAAAGATGGAGGCCCTGGCTCCAGGCCTTTTAAATCAGGCCGTGAGAACAGAGTGCACCCGTGTGTAGGAGATGTGGGAAGTGTGGCAAGTGTGTGATTCAGCTGGATCTGTTGGGCTGTGCAGAGAGTGGGGAGGAACAAGCCAGAAGACCAGAGGGCAGGCGTTGAGAGTGCAGGGCCACTTCTGCCCTCTAAAGCCTCTGGGTGGGTGCAGCCACCTGACCCTGGTCTTGTTGGGCAAGGCATGAGCTGGATTTCATCCCGCTTTCCTCCTGGGATTAACTGGAAGATTAGAGGATTTATAGGGGAGCAAGGACTGGTGGAGCAGGGCTGGGCTCTGTGTCTGCCATGTGTCCATGGCTTTTGGAGACAGCTGAGCAGGCATCTGGTTGCTGTTTGCAAAGCCATGTATTAGAAAGCTGAAATGGCCCATGTAGGGAAGCCAGGGCCGTAGGAGAATTAAAAGAAGGGATGAGAAGACACCAAAAGTCAGAGGGTGGCACACTGTAGTGGCTAAAATACCAAAGACAAGTTTTTTGCAAGAATTTTATGTCTGTATAGGAAAGGACACGAAAACACTAAACATTTACTCCAAGACCCCGTGAGGTCCTCCAAAGGCAGCCCAGTGGGTGAGTCCTCCGTCCACCCAGAGGCACCAGGGCCTCCTGCAAGACCAGCAGTACCCATGGCTTGGCGATCTCAGAGACTGGACCCTTGTGTGGGCAGGATGACAGTGGACCTGCCACTGGCTCCTTCCGTGAATGCGTGGCCAGGCCCACTGCCTCACCCCCAGCAATGGAGCAGTCCTATGCCTGGTGGAGGATGAGATGCTGGCTGAGCCCAGCAGCGGGGAGACAGCTGTACTAAAAGCAGCCCTGGCTCGGGTCCCTGGCAAGGAAAATGACATTTTTGACCATCCACTCTGAGAACTTTGCCCATTATCCCTTTGGTGAATCATCGTGGGGATCTTGAAACAGAACTAGAAGTAGAAGAAATACAAAATGAACCCCCTCGTCATCTGTCCATCACTTCACGTCCACAGTTCTCAATTCCTGGCCAATTTGGTCTCACTTCTACCCCCACCCACTTCCTCCCTCTGCACAGAATGACTTTGAAGCAGCATCCCAGACATCACACCATTCATGTGTAGCTGTTCCTGTATACTTCCTTTCTCTTTAAAGAAATCGAGAAACCTAAACAAAAACTGTAGAAACGGAAGCGAACGTGCAGATTCGGAGGGCTTGAGTGCCCACTGTGGGAGACGAAGTCTTGCTTTCCGATGTGTTTGCATTTATTTGTTTCCTGCAGCTCGGAGATTTTGGTCTTGCCGTGGCTGAGGGCATGATGGGCTTCCGAGAATCCCATTCCTGGGTTTCAGGAAGGAGGGTGAAGTCTGACGGGACACAGTGCTTTGCTGTTTAGTGCTCTGGTGCCGCTGGGTCCAGGGGTGAACAGCCTTGAGGTGGAAGCCTCAGATTTCATGCACCTGGGAAAAATGTCTCCTGAGCTAGGAGAGCCCCAGGGCTTAGAAGAGGCTTTTGGATAATAGAAAGGAAAGGGCTTTGAAATGAAGGGAAAGTAAGTGGTGGAGTTGAGGGGGAACTGTCGAAGAAGTGAAAAAGCAACCGTGAAAACGGAAGTTAGAATTCCCAGAGATGTTCTACTATACAAGAGTTATAGTAAAAAATCTTTAAGCAAGTGTAGAAAATTTTTTTCTTTAAAAAAAGTTTTTTTAAATTAAAGTATAGTTGGTTTACAATGTGTTAGTTTCTGGTGTACAGTATAGTGATTCAGTTATACATATATATATATATGTTCCTTTTTGTATTTTTTTCATGATAGGCTATTACAAGGTATTGAATATAGTTCCCTGTGCTACACAGTAGGACCTTGTTGTTTATCTATTTTATATACAGTAGTTAGTATCTACAAATCTCAAACTCTGAATTTATCCCTCCACCCCTCCCCCATCTTACCCCCCATAACCACAAGTTTGTTTTGTTTGTTTTCTATGTCTGTGAGTCTCTTTCTGTTTTGTAAATAAGTTCACTTGTCTCATCTTTTTTAGATTCCACATATTAGTGATATCATATGGTACTTTTTTTTTCTCTTTCTGGCTTACTTCATTTAGTATGACAATCTCAAGATTCAGCCATTGTTTTAGTCTTTTTATGGCTGAATAGTATTCCACTGTATAAATATACCACAGCTTTTTTATTCAGTCATCTGTTGATGGACATTTAGGTTGTTTCTATGTCTTGGCTATTGTATTAGAGCTGCTATGAACATTGGGGTGTGTGTATCTTTCTGAATTAGAGTTCTCTCCAGGAGTGGGATTGCTGAATCATATGGTAAGTCTATTTTTAGTTTTTAAGGCATCTCCATACTGTTTTCCATAATGGCTGCACCAAACTACATTCCCACCGACAGTGTAGGTGGACAAATCTGAAATTCAGAAGGTTGTCACATGGACTATTTTTGCATTAACTTGTAGTAAATTCAGCGTGATGCATGGGCAAGAGAGAAAGGATTTTCGCAAGAGAGAAAGGATTTTCCCAAGAGATGAATATGCATTTTAAGAGAGATGTTAGGTGGCCTAAATTTGGGGGGAAATTAAGACACATGAGAAGTTCTAAAATTGAAGGAGCAAGAAGACCCAGAGGCTGGTGAGATGCTGATAATCCATCCTCCCTGGTGTGGCAGGAGGGCAGAAAGACAGCCTATGCCAGCAAACAGAGAGAGGAGGGGGCGGGAGGGACAGACCATTGAAAACCAGGGAGAAGAGAAGAGTGATTCCGAAAAGCTGCAAACACTTACTTTATGGGAAGCCACAAAGCTGTGTTGTCGGAGAACCCATTAGTGTCCGGCGGTAGGAAGAGTCCTGTGAGCCGGTAATGAAATGGGACTATCTGTTAGAGGAGTGAAACCCCTCAGAAGCAAATGAAAGTATAATTTTGAAAAAAGTCTTTGAAAAGTGTAAATCCCTTTCACTGTTGTGAGCGTTGTCACTAAGACCTTCTGCTCAGGGGAATCTTGGTTTTCTTAATTACAGTGGCCAGGCTGCCAGTGACACTTTCTCCTGATGCTTTTCCCGAGGTAACTGACCCTAAAAATAAATGCCGCTCTCCCTAGCCTGGCCTTAGGGTCCTGGACTAGGATTATTTCCAGAAGGGACTTCCATTATGCTCTGGTTGTGGTGCTATTTGGAGGCAAGGAAGAGAAAAATGATGAAGTCCAAAATTTTATTTCTTAAACCTCTGAGTTTTGTTGTTCACTTCAATCAAAAGTGAAGTCTGTAGATTACGTATCGTAGCCCTAGGTCAGGCAGGCAGCTGTGTTCCAACAACCACATGCACAGTGCAGCTTCCCTCGGCAGCAAAGCATCCTGGTGATGGAGGTGAGGACGCAGCACTGTAGGGTCACAGAAATGCAGCCAGGTGTGTGCGTACGTATGTGCATACATGTGTGGGTGAATGAGCTCTTTAGGTTTTCTTCCTGTGGTCTGGGCACTCAACCAGGGTGCTCCCTCTCCATTTCTGTCTTCCTGTGACACACACACACCATTCTTAAAACAACTGATGTCAGAACCTGTCCATCATATCAATAAGAAGTGAACAGAGAGGAGGAGGTTTGAACCCAAAACTCCACACAGCAACTGACGTTGGCCGGTAGGTCCCGGCAACAGAGGATTTGAAATAGCAACCCGGTCACCAACACAACGGTGTTCTCCAGATTAAGGCAGGAAGGACGATATCAGGCTGAGGGAGACAGTGGCTTTTCTTTTTTCCATTTTAGGGGAGTCGTAAATGTTACTAGACTATCACGAGTCCTTGTTACAGGAGTTTGAAAAATAGAAACTAAATGAACAAAGCAAACACTGATACCTTTAATGATGTTTCTTTACCAAGTGCATCATCTGTGAGACAGCTTTATCTTCATAATAGAAGGATAATTAACATCACTAATTATCTAATTAAGTTCATTAAGCATCCACCAACAGTGCACCATGAAGTTGACATTATGTTCTACTGTCAACAAATGCTTTTGATTTCTTAGGAAGTAATTAAAATGTAAATTAGCATGCGAATATATGCACAGGGGAAGTTTTGAATCAGATATTCATTTCAAAACTGCTTAGAGCAACATAGCTCTGATTTTTTCCTTCAGTAAAGCAGACATTTTGCTATTAATGGTGTATATTAAAGTTGCCATTTGTTCAGTGTTTGAATCGTCGCGTGGTCACAGTGCTGTATGACAGTGCTTCGTTGATAGCTTTCCTCCTGTGCTTTGTGCTTTTGCATCTATTTGATCATTTTATTTGATGTTTGTTTATGTTTCCGTCCTTTGTGTTTTAAAAGGATCACAACCCAAAAAAAAAAAAAAGAGATCACAACCTTTTTTTTTTTTTCTCTGAAAACTCTGTAATCTAACCTGAGTTTGCCCTTTAAAGGCATTTTAGGTCAAATCTTTTAATGTAGCCTTTCCCTCACCTTTTCCATTAGGCTCGGGGAATGTAATCAATGATTTGCTCAAGAGCAGGTGACCCATGGGCCCTCACACACACAGGAAGGAAGGAAGGATGCTGCCTGGATCAGACTTGTGGTCCAGCTGTCCTTGTTTGCAGACTCACATTTTTCTGCTTTCTTAGGGCAGCCCCTTGGTTTCTGATAAACTATCCTAACTAGAATGGGCACGTTGTAGTGCTGGATACAGTAACCTTGTCAGATGAGGACCCTTCCTGAAACATCACAGAGTCTCTAGACATTTGCTGGAAAAGAGAGGCTCCCAAGACAGAAGCCACCATGCCCAAAGCCCCAAAGCTTTCCTTCTTCAAACAATCCTGATGGAATCCTGGAATGTCCATCCTTCTAGGAAAACCCACAGTTTTCTGCGAGCTCCATGCACCTGCTGCCACCTCCGCCATCTTCTCCCCTGAAGACACTGGGCATTTGGTGCATCTAGCTGATGTCACTTGTTCAGCGAGGAAGAAGGGGCTCTGCTTGCTTTATTAAACCTCCTCAATTCACTTCTTGAATGATGTTTTTCGAGGATGGATTTAGACAGTGCCAGATCCAGGCCTCTCCATTATGTGGGAATAAGATTTCAGATAAATGCAGAGAGAACATGATGACCTAAGAGAGACTGTCTCTTGTCCTCTTGAGATCATTGTCAGGGCTTGGCCATGAGTAGAGCCCGCTGAGTCACTAGCTCCTCATTGCTGTGGATACAGACAGCCCCACAGTCCAAGCAGAGAGAGGCTGGTGTCCTGGGGCGGGCAGGGCAGACATCACTGCACAGTGACTGGTGGTGGATGTTAGCCAGCTGGACCGTGGTAAGCAGTGGCACCACGCCAAGGAACTCACCCGCATGGGACCAGGGCTCCACGTAGAAATGGACACTTTGGGGGTGGGCCCTACTTCTGTCTGAGCTCTGCTGGCAAGTGCTGAGCATGGTGTGGTCTGCGTCCACCCTGAAGATGGGTGCAGTTGTTCTCATTTGCCCTGGCAGAGGGCGCTCCTTTTTCTAATCCATGCAAAGGGCGGTGGCTATGCTAGCAGAGACCCTGACCTGACCAGGGGATCCCTCTGCTAAAATCACATTACAGTGACCTTCTCCTAACGTGCAGCAGGCGCCCACCTCAGCTAGCAGATAGAATTTCCCTATCAGAATTTTCTTCTCAACTGTTAACTCTTAAAACTTAACTGATCTGCTATATCATGACTTACTGAGAATACAGAGTCCACACAATGAACGGCAGTAACTCACTTTGTCCCACGGCTGGCTTGTGGTCCTGCCTCCTGCTAGCCACCATAAGTAGCCCTAAGGGATGGATGGCTCTGTCCTGGTGCTCTGACACCTCAGAGTGGCCCAGAGCCACCTCTGTGAGCACGGGTTTTGGTCATTCAGCCTCACAAGAAATGAGGTTAAAATTATTCTGCTTTTGGCAGCAAGATGATAGCTTGAAGCCTCTCCAAGAGAGCAAGTACTGAATGAAATTCCACGAATCAGTGGAATATTCTCGACGTAAGGTCACTGCCCATTGAAAGGCACATCAAATCTAAATCATGTTTTGAAAATTCTGTAGGGATGAATGCTCCGTTCCTTCTCTGGGGACTTCTACCCAGACAGAAACATCTAGTCTGAAAAGGTTAGAAAAAGTGAACTAGATCTTCTCTATGTCTGGGACTCCTTCTGCTAGTTACTGCCTGATTTTCTTTCCTTTCTCTTTTATACGACTTTATTTTATTATAAAATCAAGCTAGTTGTGTTTATAGACCGTATGCGACAGCTGTCATTGAGGAATATTTCAAAGTAACTTCAAGTCCAAGTCTATAGCTCAGTCCACAAAATTCTAATGCACAAAAATACTCCATCAAACGCAATTTAACCACATATGAATTTATTGAAGACGTAGCAGTCCTCCCTAGAGACGAATAACACATGGCTTTATATTTTAAAAATCCTTATAGTCTGGTTATTTATTTCTCTAGCTAGATTGTATCTAAGAAGAATTATGGTAGGTGGGTTTCTGAATAAAATGTATATAAATCAATGTTTTGTAAATTAAAACAGATTTGAAATTAATTTAGGAACCTTGGCAACATAAAGAAATTCTGGATTGAATCCTTCTGAAAACTGAAGATAGCCCTTTACTTTAAAGGCTTATTATACCCAGGAATCTATTTTTTGAGGTTCAGATATTTTTAGATTGTAGTTCCTAATGTGAGGTACACCTGCATTCCAAAAACTAACATTGTGGGTGGGGGAAGGGGGTCATCATTTCCAGAAATGCTTCAATTCCTGAAAAAAAAATACGACTTCTGGGTGGGGGAAGCTCGTTTTTGTTTGTTTACATGTCTAAATTTGAATATTTAAAACTTAAACCTATTCATCGACGCAAAAGTGCTTTCGAGCTCACAATACAGAAATGCCCCAAACTCTAGAAATGATAAAACAGCAGATGGTCGTGGAGTGGAGAATCAGCCTGGGGCCCCCCTGAGGCGCTGCTGTCGTTCAGCCGCTAGCACCCCCCTGCCCCCCACCCCCCTACCCCTGCAGATCGGCGGCGAGGCGCCTGCCGCTGAGTTACAGCCGCTATCTCGCCCTGGGACCCATCTATTATGAGAAACCATTTTGGTTAATTAAAAAAGTCTTTCAAAGTCTCAGAACAGGAAGTTCTGAAATTTTCTTCTCTTCGCGGTGGGGGCTGGTGGTGCCCACTTGGCTCCGGGCCTGGCACAGAAGGGGAGAGAGCCTGAATGTGGAGGAGGAAGCAGAGACAGCAGGAGAGAGCGTGACAGGCCGGTCCTGGGTGGCCTGGGGTCTGGCTCAGGGGTCCTGGGGTGCTAGTTTATCTACCAGCGCCACTTGGAGTGAGAGAGGGAGGAGCCTTGAGTAAAGCAGAGGGCAGTGGAAGGAGTGGGTGTGGGATGGATTCTTGCAAACGGTTCCTGACTCACGGGCGTCTATGTCTGGGACCCGATGTAAGGGCTGGGGCGGGGGGGGGGGGACACGTGAGGCTCCTGGACTGTAAGCAAAAGGGTATAGATGAGAAATATTAGATAGTGTGACATAATCTGAAAGAAAGAGATGGTATGAGGGAAACTGACTCGTGATCACCAGAAACGGGATGTGGTAATAAAGCTGAGGAAACAGTAGCCGTTGAACATCTGGGGAATGAGAACTTCTGAAAAGGACTCAGCTAGTGCCAAGGCCCAGTGGTGGGAACGAGTTTGTAGGTTTGACAACAGAGAGAGGTCCATATAAGTGAAGTGCAGAGATCAAATGGGGGAGTGGTCCAGGAGGAGGGTGGTAGGGGCCAGTTGCTAAGCATTCTTCCAAGTTCTCTAGGGGATCAGAAAACAACGATGTCTGTGACTCCATCTGCATTATGTACTTGTGTGTCCGTCTCTCTCTCTCATCTACTAAACACCCATTTCTGCTCTGAACAGCCCCTCCTTCAACATTCCATGCATGTTCATTGATTTCCTACCATATTGCAAGCACTTGGGTTAAGGCTGGGAGATACTGACAAAGAAAGGGCACAGTCCCTGAACTGCGAGGGTGGGCGAGATAATTACATTGTTAACAAGCTGAGCTTGAGCTGAGACCTGGAGGAGGAGGAGTAAGCAGAGGAGGAAGGACAGGCGGGAAGATTGGTGCTGAGGGGGCCCCCTCCAGGTACAAAGGAACAGTTGTAACCTTGTGGATCAACTGCTAGCTTGGTATCACTGGAGTATCCTATCCAGTATACATTAATCTCACATATTTATTTATAGTCTGACTCAATCCCCTGAGGATTTATGATATCTTTAGATGAGGATGCATGTAATAAAATGAAGAAATGAGATCAGGAAAAATAGAACTAAAAAAAGAAAGTCAATTCCTGGGGAATTAAGATCATAAATATGCAGTCCATAAAGACTTACAGCCAAACATCCACTCCATGCCTGAGCTTTCCGGCTGCCGTTGTAGAGTGGTAGCCAAGATAGTTTATATGTTTATTCTTCACCCATCAGTTGTGCTTCCACCAAGAGGCAGAAGCGCTGGAGAACAAGGACACAGGGAGAACAAAGCAGGTGGTCATACTCTGACCCTTCACACCTTCATGCCACCCTCACTGTGAATTTTTAAAGATCAGGTCTGATCATGTCCCTGATTATAAACCATCATTTGTTCCCACACTATCCAGGGGAGGACTCGGACCCACGACCATGGTGCAAGAAGCCTGACTCTCACTTTTTCTAAGTTCATCTCCTGCAACAGTCTTGCACAGAGGCTTTGCTCCCACCAGGCCCATTCTGATATTTTATCACAATGCAGCCTCTCTTCTCCCATCTCTACCTCTGGGCAAATGTGGTCCCATCTGCTTGGAAGAGCCTCCCCATCCTAGCAGACCAGGGCTTCTGAAAGCCCTTTCCAGCCTGACTGTGACCCTGTGTGGCCACAGTGATCTATTCTGCACTCACAATGGCCGTATCTCGGAGGGCCCAGCCTAAAGGAGAGGGAAGGACTGGTGCTGATGGTGTTCCCTGTGGGTCACATGCAGCCCAACAGTGGGCACCAACTGGCAAGTCCAGTCGAGGCCTCCAAGAGAGCCGAGGCGAGCAGGTGTGTGCAGCATCCTGCAGCCCAGGGATGTGGGCAGAGTTTTCCTCCAGAAGGTGCTGGTGTGGGCTCAGATCGCAGCCGGTACTGTCCTGAGAGCTTGGGCTAAGGGTTCTGCTCTAGCTGTGGGCAGTAGACGGGGTGGTCCTGACCAAAATGTCCTTGTCTCTCTCCTTAAAGCCTAAAGAAGGAATCCTCCCTGTAAACTCCAGTCCCCATTTGTGACCTCTGTTTGAAATGCCAGTTGCAGCGTCCAGGCTCCTCAGTGTTAGGCGTTCTTTGGAGTCAGGGAAGCTGTGTTCTTTTGCCAAGGCTGCCTTAACAAAGTACCACGGCCTAGGCCGTCAGCAACAGCTGTTTATTTCTCTCATATTTCTGGACATTGGAAATCCGAGATCAAGGTGTTGGCAGGTTTGGTGACTCCTGAGGCCTTGCTCCTTGGCTTGTCGATGGCCGTCTTCTCCCTGAGGGCATCCCGGGGACCTCTTCCTCTTCTTAGGTGGACACTGACCAGATTGGATTAGTGCCGCTCTAACAGCCTTATTTAATTTAATTACCTCTTTAAAGGTCCTATCTCTAAAAATACTGTCACATTCTGAGGTTCTAGGAGTTAGGGCTTCAACATATGGATTTGAGGGGAACACAGTTCAGTCCTTAACAGCAACCTTGAGTCTCAATACATGTTCAGGGGAAAATGTTTCCATGGGTTGCAGTCCCCGGGGATAGATGCTCACATTCATCTCTCATCCAGGCCCCTTCTCATAATTCCTGACCTTCTGCCACTGCCTGAGGAAGTGCAGGTCTCCGTGAGCCTCACCTCCGAAGATGAAGGTGATGAAAACATGGGAAGACATGGTTGAGTTCAGGAGTAGTCAGTGTGGTGACACTACCCATCCATCTAAGTCTCGGGGAGGCCCTAAGGCCCAAGCAGGGGACAGAAGGAGGGAACATGGCTTCCTTGAGAAAGCCTGGCACCTGCAGTTCCAAGGCTTTTGTCCTCTGCCACACTGGAGTGTTTTTTTTTTTTTAAGTAGTTATTCTCTATGTACTCATGACGATTGAATTTAATAAAAACATCACAGTTCAAAAAAGACAAATCGGAAACCACCGTTCATCTTCGAAATTAATATGTGAGTGAATTTAACAAGAGATGAATTGCGCTGTGGTGATCTGGTCCCTCTTCACCCACTCCGAGCACCAGTTGTTTGTCATTATTGCTGAAAATACGATTATTACTCTGGTATTGCTTGACATTTATTAAGAATCTAGGGGCTATGTCTCTGTAGTAGAGAGAAGTGCAATTATGTGGGCAGTTGGAGAAAAGAGATTTCTTGGCCTGAGTCGTCCAAATAGACATCCTCCAAAGACATCTGGACCACGGCTTGATGCAGACCCAAGCTGTTCTGTCCCTTGGTGCCTGTTTGCCTTCTTTGTAGCCAACTGCTGACATTTTGTGGGTGTACTTGTAGATATTACACAAGGTTTACAAACAAACAAAGAAAACATCGAATTGTTTTCTCATTAACTGCTTCTGTCATTCCACTAAGAACTTACATTTGAAGGCAGATATATCATCCTTAGGTAGAGAAGGCATAACACAGTAACTGCATAGCTAATCTGTTTAGTGAATGTTTCACAACCAGGAAGATACTGAATTTCATTCAGATGGGTTTAAGTATAGAAGTGGGAGCGAGGGCCAGAACTGCCCAGCTCCTGACCCTTGTCCTTTACAGACCTGGAAGTCTTGTCACCTGGCCCTGTTGGGTCTCATTAATTGTGACCATGGCAAGTGTTTTCACTCCAGGCAGGAAATGACCAGCTGCAGAGAATCTGGGTCTCAAACTTTTATCTATCATAGTCCCTGTTTGCCAGGCTCTTGGGGGCAGAGCTGGACAATGTCCTCAGGGAGCTTATTCTAGTAGGGGAGTCTGTGGGGAACCCAGGCACTGTCACATGGAGCGCTGTCTTTGCAGGGTTTATGTACCATGGAGCCCCGAGGAGGCATGCTGGGAAAAAGAAAAGCATTAATGATGATCACTGGTTACATGATCATGACAAGGGCCTGCCCAGGCACGGTTTCCTTGGTTGCTCACTGCCACCCAACTACATGGCACTGTTAATCCAATCCCTCATCCTCTCAGCCTGCCCCTGCAAGAGGAGAGACGGCCAGTGAGTGACCAGTGTGACCAATGAGAACGTGGGATCTAGGGTGGAGGTAATCTCTTCCATATCTGTGGTTTACTCTTGCCTTGGTGAATGAGAAATTACCTGAGTTTAACTTGAACCTGTCACGTTTCTTTGGCCAGGGAAAGTCAGAGGCTGCAGGAATCTAGATTCAATACTAGAATCAAACAGCATGGCTACTATGTTTTCTTTGTGGAATTATTAGTGCACATTTAGAAATCTTAACAAATTATAAAGAAAACTGCCTACAGTGGAGTTGTGTTATATGGAGTTAGGTTTTAAAATCCATTGATAAAGTGGAAATCAAGTTGTCAACAATACTTTTAAAATTGCCTTAAATTATTCATAGAGAATAATTGTGGTTTTGTGAATTCTGTACTATCCTTCTGTACATCCACCAGGCAGCTTTCCCATCATTTGGGGGCATGAATTACTGTTTCTCTGTTAAGTGTCCAAAGGAATGGTTGGCTTGTGCAGTTTGGCAGGGGGCAAGATTTACCAAAAATTACTTGTCTTCAAGCATGAGAATTACACTCAGTACAATGAGTTGTTTACACCCAAGAGAAACATGGAACCATGTCCAATTGAAAAGGCAGTGACTCATCTCTTCCACGACTGATGATGATCAGTTTCATCATGGGGCTTGGGTGGAAGGGTTGTGACAATTCCACTGTATTTTTAATACACTTCTATTTTGAAATATTTTCATGTTCATATTCAATACTGCCTATGCCCCTCACCCAGTTTCCCCTGTTAAATCGTACATTATGATGGTACATTCATCAAAGCTAACATTGGTACGTTACTAGTAACTAATCTCCAGTCTTATTTTGCTTTCACCAGTTTTCCCACTAATCCAGGATCCAGTCTAGGGCATCACATTACATTTAGTTACCATGTCTTCTTTGTCTCCTCTAGACTGTGACAGTTTCTCAGACTTCCCTTGTTTCCATGACCTTGACAGTTGGGAGAAGTGGTAGGTCAGATGTTTTGTAGAACATGCCTCAATTTGGGTCTGCTTACTGTTTTTCTCATAATTAGCCTGGGGTTATGGATTTTTGGAAGGAAGACCACAGAGGAGAAGAGCCCTTACATCGTATCAGGTCAGGGGTACATGATGCCCACCTAACATTAGCACTGGTGATGTCTGTTTCATCACATGGTCATGGTGGTGTCGGCCAGATTTCTCCAGTGTTAAGTTACTATTTTTCTCTTTTTGTACTCGATTTTGTGGAAGCAAATTATTAAGTCCAGTTCACCCTTCTGACAGGGTGAGTAATTAAGTCCTGCCTCCTGACGAGGGAAATAAATACATTATTTGAAGTTCTTCTGTAAGGAAGGTTTCTCTCTTTCCTCCATTAATTAATTTATTCAATCTTTTATTTATATCAGTAGGGATTCATCCATATTTATTTTATAATTTGGGCTATAATCCATTAAGCCTGTTATTTCTCTTACTGCTCAACTTGTTCTAGCTTTTTGTTCATAGTATTTGACTGATCTCACACTTGCTTTCACTGAGGCTGTCTTGATCTTTTTTTCACTGATTGCAAATATGAATCTGTATAAATTTTATGTGTTTTAGTGCAATTCCACTCTCACCCTTCCTATCATGTTTGGTGTGTGTATTAATCAGGAAAAGTTCAGTTATGTTGCAGTAACAAACATCTCCAAATCTAATTTCCTTAAAAGAGCAAAGGTCTATTTCTCACGTGTGCTACATGTGCACTGTGAGCTGATTGGAAGTCTCCTGGGCCTTAACCTCACCCGGTGACAAAATCTCGCTGAGCCACTGCCACCTAGAACTTTGAGCACTGCCATGACCATTCAAAAAGAGCTTAGCAAATTGAGCAGGAGCCCTCAAAGCTCCAGCATGCTTCTCCCTGGCTTCACCTGGCTCAAAGGCAGCCTGAAGTGTGATCGTGCCATGCATTTACAAAAGGAGAGAACTGGAAATATTTGGCAAACAGCACTAATGACCAGCACCCTGTACTTTCTTTCAGTTTTTCTTTTTCATGCCAATCTATAGACATTTAATTGTTATTTGTTAACATACTATTTTCTAATCTCCTTTTAAAAATCTCAACACATCAAAAACCTGGTTCCAAGTCATCAGATCTTTTTTGACACCAGGGCTGCAGTGAATGGTTGTGTATGTTGTGCACAAGGGCATCTGGCCAGAAAGACCAAAAAGAAAAAAAATGGCCATTCTTTGTCCCACTATTCAAGCCATCCACGCAGATCCAGGGCAGTGTCTGCCCAAAGGGGACACGAAGGTGCCATATGGGCTAGTGGTGGCCTTTGGTGATCATAATTCGTGGTGAATGCATGATGCTCTAGCGTCAGGATGACCCATCCCTCCATGTGTTGATATTTAAATTGTTTCATTTTGTGCTGCTATAAATAAGATGGTAGAAGATGTTTTCCAGTGAATATCTGTGTATATATCTTACGATTTCCTTGGACTAGATGACTAGCAGTGAAAATGCTGACTCGTAATTAAAGTCACATACATAACATGTCAGCACATGGTAATATGTGACATTTCTCACTAGTGGGTTTAGTCCCAGACCCAGCATGTGCGGTGCTTGGCTGAAGAGTCCAGGACCTACAACTGTAACCTTGGTACTAAGTTTCTGAGCAGGATCTGAGGGGCTGTGTTCAGATATTGCCCTTTCTCCTTTTTGCTAGGCCACATGACTGTGATTACAGGACTAATGATGCTTTACATAAACACTGTAATGACTGTCATCAGTGACAGCGGGCACTTCCTGTGGGATAGCTTGGGCAGGAGGGTCACCAGGGTGCCCCTGGCAAAAGTGGGCGCCACCCAGCTGACCTCTGCTTACTAAATGGTGACCCTCCCCCCAGGTGGGATGTGTCGCATTCGCCATTCCAAGATCTGATCTGTATCCTGTAGACAAACCTTCCCTAAGGAGGCACTGGTACAGCAGAGCACAGCCTCTTTAAACCAGATCTGCTCTCCCTCAAATCTCTACATGGCCTTCTGAGGCCTTTGGTTCTACTTCAAAGGTTCTCATACTCTTTAATACACAGGCAGTTGCTAGGCAAAGGACATTTAGCTCCAATAGTCAGTGCAGAGCTCTGCTCTGAATTTGTCCCCGTACGATGTGCCGTATTCACTGCTGCCCAGGCAGATGGGCCTCTGCCCTTGAACCGACCCAAATCACCCTCCTCCTGTCTCCCCATCCTGAGTGTGACAGCTTCCCAGGGCATGAGAAGTCTCAAAAGGCAATAGTAAAGTAATGTTTGCTTAGCATTGCAGAGACACACAGGGTGGAAACCACGTGGGGGAGACGCACATGGTGGCAGAGTCCGAGAAATCATCTTCCGGCGCTGCCAACTCCTGTGTTGTTGAGTCATGTGTCCTCACTTGCCCTCAGTTTCATATTCTGTAAAATGGGAATAATCATAATACAGATCTGTCAGGTGGCTAAATAGGAAATGTGATAATGCATAAGGAAACTCCTTTGTCAGCTTGTAGCTGTGTGCAAATAAGTTAGAGCTGTGTGCAGATTAGTTAATTGGATGTAAGGCTGAGAGAACGGACAAAGGCATAACAAACATTTGGACTCTCCATACTCTTATATAACCCTCATATATAACTCTTATACAACTCTTATATTAAAGGTACCCTCAGTCAGTTCCATCTCCCATCCCACTAACCCATGATTCCAAACGTTCACCCCTGCTCAGTTCTTTGGTGGAAGAAGGGCCATCTTTCCCTCTACTCCACCCTGGAACTGGAAGCCAGCAGGTGTGAACTTTTCAATGTTCCACTTAGACACTCACCCACATCCACACCATCCTCAAGTCCTTCCCTTCAGCTCCCGAGCGTGAAGAGACTCTCCTTTCCTCATAGCTCAGGTTAACCTGTACATGGGCCACTGATCCCACTGTTTCTTCTCTTACCCCCGAGAACCTGCGCCACCAGTGACCTTCCTCTTTGCTTTGTTTGTCAACCCTCTCTGGTCTACAGCCAAGCTCCCATCAGCCTAGAAATATACTTGAGTATCCGTCCCCTTATGTTGTATGGCCCTGCTCCCACCTCTTTTTTTTTGTTTTGTTTTTCCTCTTCTTTGAAGTCAAGTTTCTTGAATGAATTATTTAATTCATTGTCTTCATTTCCTTGTCTCCAAATCTCTAGTTGACTCACTTACTGTCTAATCATTCCTCTGAAATGACTCTTGTACAAGTTACCAAAGGCCAATTTCTCTAGACAAAGCCAAGACATTTTCAGGCTTCATCCTACAGGACTTCTCTGAGGCATTCATGATGGTTAAACAGCCCTCGGTTTCTATGACATGTCTTTTCTGATTTTCCTTATACCTTCCCCACCCTTCTTCTCCTGGTGTACACTTCGCTAGTGCTCTCCAGTGTCTGACCTTGTCTGTACTTAACTCTCCATGAGGGATGTTACCATCTCTCAGGGTTTATCTATCATCTGATTGCTGAATGACTCACAGATCTATGTAGAATTTGGACTTCTCACTTGAGCTTTCTTCTAGGGGTGTCCAGCTGTACCACTGAGGCTTCAAATTCAACATGTCTTCGTATCACTTAAACTTGCTCTTTCTCTTGACTTTGTGATCTCTCTTAATTTTTCATAGTTGATCTAATTTAATTCATTCATTTAGGCAAACCAGAACTTTTGGAGTAATTCTTACCTTCTGCTATAGTTATCATTCTTCCCAATTTTATTTTCCGTGTAATTCTTGAACTTGACTTGGAATTCCATTTCACTCATTGCACCATGTGAGTCCTCACCTGTACTGTCATGATGGTATCCTTAGGGTGCTCCCTACTTCTAGTCTTGTTGTCATTAAATCCATCCTTCAAATTGCTACCAGAGTGAGTTATCAAAAAAATGCTACTGGGACCACAACAGGCTTCTATTTATTTTTTTTAAACTTTTGTTTTATTTTAATTTTTTTTTATTGGATTATATAGTCAGTTACAATGTGTCAATTTCTGGTGTACAGGACAATGTTTAATATACTGATTTAATAAATCAGGCTTCTATTTAAAACCTCTCGTTCAAAATTCAGCTAAAGCAACATCTCAACCAGGGAGCCTTCACTGAACACTAAGGTCCCCTCTTCTGTGTGTTGACTGTGACCTGTGTCATGGTGTCCTGTGTATAGCTCTGTCTCAACATTGGCCATGTCAACACATAACTATACACTCTTCTGTTGGGCCCAACAATACCAGAGATGGGTCTCATCTTTGTACCCCAGAGCCTGAAAAATAATAGGTGGGCAGTGACTGTTTGTTGAACTTAACAGAGAGGAAATTTGAGGGTAGACATGGAGTATCTGAGCAAGGGGGTAAGCAACCCGGGGCTGTAGCGATTGTAGATGGGATTTATTTGAAGAGTAAAGATGATTTATAGCTGAAATCATTTTCTGTAAGTGTTCATTTTGAAGCGACCACCTCGGTTAATTTTTTCCAGCTAATTTTATCTATGACTTTCACCCAAATAGTCTCTGGTGACCCTTTTCAATTTACAAAGTGCTTTCATGCTACAGTCTCCTCCTTTCTCTGTAATGTCTCTTTAGAATAGACAGAGGAGGTACTATTACCTTCATTTTATAGACAATAAATCAAATTGCAGAAATATTAAGCAATTGCCCACAGAATGTGGCTGGTAAAAGCGAAGAACCAAGATGTCTGGACTTGTATTGCTTCTAGCCCACACTCTCATTTTGCAACGCTCAGAAGAGCAGGGGAGTCTGAATATCTTTTCACATATCATGCTGGAGCCTGCCTGCCTGAAACTCCCTACCCAGGCCGACATAACCCTCTGGGACCATCCTTACTAGGCCCAGTCTTCTTCAGTGCGATTCCACATTTACTGTGTGACAGGAGCCACTTTGTGTCCAAGTGCCCCCCAAGAGTTCTCTTCTGCTGCACGTCTCCAAAGCATCATATTAGAAAAAAACGTCTGGGCTTTTGCCTTCGATGTAAAATTAGTCATATTTGTCAACATTTTATGTTGCTTGCAATGCTCATAATGACAGTTACTTTTAATGTGTGTAAACACGTAACAGCAATATTAAGGAAAATTTTGTAAACAAAAAATAAAGGAAGAAAAGAAAGAAATCACCCTATTCCCACCACTCCAAAACAGTAACTAGGGTTTTAAAAATTATATTGTTTCTATATTTTTGAGTCTTTGCTGGTAAACTCTTTGTAATTTTATTGAAGTATAACACATATGGAAAAAAGTGTTCAAATCACAAATGTACAGATTTAAGAATTTTTGCAGAGGGAACATGTGACCACTACCCAGATTTAAAAATGCATTCATAGCACCCCAGAAGCACCCCTACACTCCATGCCCCCTGCTAGTCCCTAGCACCCACTGGCCCCAAAGTAACTAATTTCCTAACATCTGATACCATACATCATTTTTCCCACATTTTTATTTTTATGGATTTGTGATAACATATATTCTCCTGCCTGGCTTATTTCATTTCAAACTATGTGAAATGTATCCATGTCATTTCATGATGTGGTAGTTCCTTCATTTTCATAGTGAGAGAACAACATTTTCATAGAGTTCTCAACCTTTTTGTCCTCAGGACTCCTTTACCCTCTTAAAAATTATTGAGGACTCGAAAGAGCTGTTGTTTGTATAGATTGTATCTGTTGCTATTTATCTTATTAGAAATTAAAACAATTCTAAAAATAACACATTTATTAATTCATTTTAAAATAATAGTAATACATTTATTATGGTTAAGCATAAATAGCATTTTAATAAATAACTATTTTTCAAAAGAAAAAATTGTGAAAAGAGTAGTAGTGTTTTATATTTTTGTAAATTCCTTTAATATCTATCTGGTTTAGTAGAAGACGGTTGGATTCTCTTCCCTGCTTCTTTATTCAATCAGTTGTAATATGTTTTTTTTTTTTTGATTGAAATACGGGAAGAAAATCTGGGTTTTCACAGATGTGTAGTTAGAAAAGGAAGGAGAATTTTAATAGACTTTTCAGAAAATTATAGATATTCTTCTTTG
Organism: Vicugna pacos; assembly: GCF_048564905.1. Classification (NCBI taxonomy): domain Eukaryota; kingdom Metazoa; phylum Chordata; class Mammalia; order Artiodactyla; family Camelidae; genus Vicugna; species Vicugna pacos. The sequence continues at coordinate 38,129,378 of NC_132997.1, read as the reverse complement.
ATACTACACCAAAATTCAACAATTTTGGTAGTTTCTTAAAGGTTACTTGAAACTTTAATCAGGGGAATTTTTGTACTCTGTTACCTTAAAATGTATGAATTATCTTGCACTTTGAATAGATGTTTTAACCCATACATAATTTGTACATGGATCGGAACATGCATGTAACATGAGTTGGGAATATTGGTTCCCTGAGTTCCGTACGTCTCCCAAAAGTTGACACACTTTATTATGCAGTATGGAAAAATCATATTCATGCACCACCAATCTTATCAGAAGAATATTTATCTACTGGGAAACTGTCAAGTTCACAGAGGAAGGTACTGTCAAGCTCACAGAGGAAGGTACAAGTTTTCCAACATTTTAATATCTGAAATTTGAAAGCTCAAATTTTATTATAGGCAGCAAAGACTGTCGGTGGTTTTATTTGATATGACAGGTTCACTTTGTTCATTTGCAAGAAAGTATCTGCCAGATGTCCAAGTCTTCATAACTGTAATTTTGTCTGTCAGTCATTCTTTCAAATAAAAATGATGTTCTATGACAGAAGCAGCTAGTTCAGCTCACGACTCTAACAATTACACAAGTGCTTCTCCTTGAAACAACCGTCATGATTTTTGATATTCAGAAGTGCTTTATGCAGATTTCCCATTTTATCACGTAGACTATTGAAAAAGAAGTGTAGGCAAAGGTTGAGATTTCATAAAATTAACCATTTGTGTTGTTTCAGCAACGACATTCTTTTTTTGTATGTATATATTTTATTGAAGTATAGTCAGTTTACAGTGTTGTGTCAGTTTGTAGTATACAGCATCAGTGACATTCTTAAGTAAGATTTTTTTTTTCCTTATGAGTTTCTAGTGGTGAGGATGGCAATACAACGGTTACTGTACAGTTGGTGCCAATGCCCTGATTCGGGCTGCGACACTAGTTAGTAACTCACTGTGGCTTTTGAACTGTCAATGCAAATGGCAACACGGTGAAAAAAGGCAGATGTCCTAGTATTTTGAAAATAGTTTTGACTTCACAGATTCCCTGAAAGGGTATCAGGAACCTCTAGGAATTCATGGACCACACTTCAAGAACCATCATCGTAAAGGATTCAGTATTTAAATGTATCATAATTTATTTATCCAGTCTATTACTGGTGGACATTTGCATTGTTCCCAGTTTGGGACTATTTCAAACACTGCTGTTACGAACATTCTCTCACATGTCTTTTGGAACACACGTGTGAATTTCTGCTGAGTATGTATCTAGGCATGAAATTGCTGTTTCACTGGGTATGCGTATATTCATCTTTTAAGACACTATCAAACGATGTTTCAAAATGGCTGTACCGATTCAGCAAGGTAGGAGAGTTCCAGTTGCTCCAAATCATAATCAAAATGTGCTATTATTAGCCTATTTGAATTTAGATATTCTTATTGTGGTTTTAGTTTATATCCCTCAGATGGCAAATGAAGTTGACCACTTTCTCATATGTCTGTTGGCCATTGGCATCCTTTTTTATTTAAATGAAGTACCTGTTCAATTTTTTTCTTTTAAGAAAATTTCTACTAAATGTCTCTTTTTTAAATCTTACTTACTTATAGTTGTTATTTGTCTTTTCTGGATGTGAATACTTTTTTTTTGAATGGTAAAGATAGAGCCCTCAATGGCTTTTCTAAAATTAAACTTTTTATTTTGAGAATTGTAGATTCACATTCAATTGTAAGTATTAATACAGAGAGATCCCATGTACTCTTTACTTGGTTTCCCCCATTGGTATCATCCTGCAGAAGTGTAATACAGTATCACAAGGAACATTTCCATCATTACAAGATGTTGCCCTTTGGGGATTGTCTTTTCTCACTCAGCACAATTCTGTGCAGATTCATCCAGGTTGCTGCATGTATCCACCGTTCAGTCCTTCTTATTGTCGAACAATATTCCACAGGAGTATGTTTCACAGTTTGTGTTAACTCATTCAGCTGTTGAAGGCCATCTGGATTGTTTCCAGTTTTTGTCTATTATGAATAAAACTTCTATAAACATTCATGTATAGATTTTTGTGTGAGTGTAGGTCTACATTTCGCTGGGATAAATCCCCAGGGTTTACAACTGCTGGATCCTATGGTAGGCATCTAGATTTTGAAAAGTCTACTGATGTGTTTTCCAGAGTGTGTACCATACGTTCCCATCAGTAATATATGAGTAATCGAGTTTCTCAGTATCCACGCCAGCATTTGGTGTTGCCATTGTTTAATTTTAACTATTCAGATAGATGTGTAGTGATACCTCACTGTAGTTTTTATTTTCATTTTCCTAATGGATAATGATGTAGAACATAGTCCTCATGTGCTTTGTTGCCATCTGTGTGTCCTCTTTAGTGAAGAGTCTATTCATGTCTTTTGCACATATTCTAATGAAATTTTTTTTTTACTGTTGAGTTTTAAGTTTTTACTGTTATATTTCATGTATGTTACAGATACTAGTCCTTTGATGGATACATGGCTTGTAAATGTTTTCTCCCAGATTATAGCTTATTATTATATCATCTTCCTACAGGTTTTTGCAGAACAAAAGTTTTTAATGTTGATGGGGTCCAATTCATTATGAGTGTGTAAATTGTGCTTTTGGTGTAAAATGCTATAGCATTATGTTATCTTTGACCAGAGATCATTTCTTTCTAATTTGGATGCCTTTTATTTTTCTTCCTTTCCTGCTTTCCTTGTCTAGAACTTCCAGTACAATGCTGACTAGATGTGGTGAGAGTGGACATCCTGGTCTTGTTTTTGATGCTAGAGGGATCCATCTAGTTTTTCAGTACTAAGTATGATGTTAGCTATGGGTTTTTCTGGATGCCTTTTATCAGGTTGAGGAAGCTCTCTTTTTTCCTAGTTTTTTTTTTTATGAAAGGATGTTAAATATTGTCAGACACTTTAATTTGCCTGCTGAAATGATTATGTGTATATTACATTAATTGTTTTCAGGTGTTAAACCAATTTTGCATTACTGGGGTAAATCCCACTTGATCATATAATTCTTTTTAATGTTGCTGGATTCAGTTTGTTAGTATTTATTGAGGATTTTTGTATTCTGTGTATAAGAAATATTGGTGTTTTTCTTGTGATATATTTATCTGGTTTTATTATCAGGTTAATACTGGTCTCATAGAATGTGTTGAGAAATGTTCCTTCTAATTTTTGGAAGAATTTGTGAAAATTAGTATTAATTGTTCATTAAGTGTTTGGTAGACTTCAGCAGTGAAGACATTTAAGCCTAGGCTTTTCTTTGTGGGTAGTTTAAAAAAATATTATTATTAGTAATTCAATTTCTTTACTTGTTAATAAGTATATTTTGACTGTTCATTTCTTCTTGAGTCAGTTTTGGTAGTTTGTGTCTTTCTAAACGTGTCTATTTCATCTAAGTAAATCTAACTTATTGGCATATAATTGGCAAAAAACAACCTTGATGGGATGTTTTTTGGGAGTAGAGTCAAAATATCAGGGTCCCAAGGGGAGAAAAGTGCAAAGCCAAGCCAGAAAAATGGGAAAAACAAACAGATATATTCCTTTATAATCATAGTGTCATCATTCTATTCCTCATGATATTCCTTTATAATACTTTTTATTTCTTAAGGCTAGTAGCAAGGTCCCTGTGTTTATTTCTGATCATAGTAATTTGAATCTTCTCTCTTTTTTCTTAAATTTAGCTAGTTTGCTCAATTTTTTGATCTTTCCAAAGCACCAGATTTTGGTTTAATTAATTTTGTCTGTTGTTTTTCTGCTCTGTATAGTTTATGACTTTCTGCTCTAATCTTTATTATTTCCTTCCTTTTGCTTGTTTTAGGCTTAGTTCACTCTTCTTTTTCCAGAGTTTTAAGATAGGTTAGAATATTGATTTAAGGTATTTCTTTTTCTCTATTTACAACTACAAATTTTCTTCTATGCTCTGTTTTAGCTAGGTCCAGTACATTTTGGTATGTTATCTCTTTATATTCATTCATCTCAAAGTTTTCCCTTTTGAATAAAGAAGCACTTTTTTGACCCATTGATTATTCAAGAGTGTTATATAGTTTACACTTATTTTTAATTTTAACAAATTTCTTTCTGTGAATTGATTTCTGCTTTTATTTCATTGTGGTCAGAAAACATACTGTGTATTATGTCTGCTCAGATTTTTGTAGGTTTGTTTTATGGCCTAGTATATGTTCTGTCCTGGAGAATGGTCCACGTACACTTGTGAAGAATGTATGTTTTACTGGTTTTGGATGGAGTGTTCTATAGATGTCCGTTAGGCCTGGATGGTTTATAGTATTCTGGTTTTCTGTTCCCTTGATGACCTTCTGTCTAGTTGCTCTATTCAATATTGAAAGTGAGCCATTAAAATCTCCAACTGTCACTATTGAATTGTTTATTCCTTCCTTCACTTCTGTAAGTTTTTGCTTTATATATTTTGATGCTTTGCTAATCATTATGTGTTTATATTTGCTTATATGTTTATAATTGTTACAGCTTTCAGACAGATTGACCCTTTATCATTATAAAATGTCCTCCTTTATCTCTGGTTTTATGTTTTGTTTTAGAGTTTTTGTCTATTATTAGTATAGCCAGTTCAGCTTTCTTGTAGTTACTCTTTACATGATATACCTTTTTCCATTCTTCTACTTTCAGTTTGTATCTTTGACTCTAAAGTGTGTCTCCTGAAGACAGCATATACTTGGATTTTGTTTATTTTTTTATCCAATCTGACAATCTCTGCCTTTTAATTGGATTGTTCATTCCATTCATATTTGAAATTATTATTGATATGGTTGAGTTTATATCTTTTTATGTCATTTTACTTTTTGTTTTTTATGTGTCATGTCTTTTTTTGTCTCTACTTCATCTTTACTGCTTTCTTTTGCATTAATTGAAGGTATTATGCTGTAGCATTTAAAATTTTTAATACTTTTTTCACTATTATTTTTGAGTTATTCCTTAGTGGTTGCTCTAAATTTACCAGATGCACATAACTCATCAGAATCAGCTTCATGCTTATACTAACTTAATTCCAGTGAGGCAGAGAAATGTTACCCCTTTACCTTTAATCCTGCCTCCTTTAATGGTATTATTATTACACATATTCCACTTGTAAATGTTATAAACTCAAAATACATTCTCATAATTATTCATTTATGTAATTTTATGTCTTTTAAATAAGCTGAGAGAAAAAAAGAGGAGAGCAGGTATATATTTATAGGCTTTTTAATGTTATTTCTTTCTCTTATTTATTATTTTTAATTGAATTATAGTTGACTTATAATATTATATTAGTTTCAAGTGGACAACATAATGATTCAGATTTTTTAGCAGATTACACTCCATTAAAATTCATTACGAGATAATGACTGTAATTCACTGTGTTATACAATATATCCTTATTGCTTACCTATTTTATACATAGTAGTTTGTATCTCTTAATCCCATACCCCTATCTTGCCCCTCCCTCCTTCCCTCTCCTCACTGGTAACCACTAGTTTGTTTTCTATATCTGAGGGTCTGTGTCTGTTTTGTTATATATATATACTTTTTTTGTTTTATTTTTTTAGATTCCACATATAAGTGAACATCTCTCATTAAATTATTTCTAAGTATTTGATATTTTTAATACAAAAGTCATAAGTCTATAATTTTAAGATATTTTTTTAAAAATCATTTGTTGTTAGCATGTACAAATACAGTAACATTTTGTGTTAATAGATCTTGCTCAAGTTCTTTTTAATTATAATAGTTTATCTATGGGTATTTTTTCATTTTTAGTGTACAGAATAGTGTTTACTATGAGTAATTTTAGTTTTATTTTTCCTTTCAAACCTTGTACCTTTTATATCTTTTCCTTTTTCTATTGCACTGGTTAGTACCCTCATTAAAATGTTGACTACAAACAGTGATAGTAGACATTCTTCTCTCATTTCCGATTGCAGGGTAAAACTAATATAATACTTGCTTCATATTTGTTGCAGCTGTCCTTGATCAGATTAAGGAAGTTTTGTTCTTTTAATTTGCTGAGACTTTTTATTCTTAATGGCTGTTGCATTTTATGAAATGCTTTCTCTAAACTGTTGAGAAGGTCATGTGATGTTTCTCCCGTAATTCATAAATGCGGCAAATCATGTTCAATGTTTTTCAATCTTCATGTCAATTTGTATTCTTGGAATGAATCCAATTATGTGGTGCTACATTATACTTTTATATATTGCTGAATTCAATTTACTTTTTTTTCTCAAAGTTTCTCCCCCATCCTCTCACTCTCATTTATGCTCGTCCTGAAATTTTCTCTGTGGGAAGAGTTTTATTTATGGATTTAGTTTCTGTAATAGACATTGCATAATTCAGATTTTCTATTTCATTTTGTATCAAGTTTGACAAGCTATATTTTCCTGGAAATGTGTCTCGTTCATCCAAAATTTCAGATGTATTAGCGTAAAACTATTCGTAATGACTTTTTAAATGATACCTCCTTTCCTCATTCCTGTCCCTAGTAAATTTTGCCTAGTTCTTTGTTTCTTATCAGACTTTCTGGGGGACTTTTAATTTATTTTTCTTAGGTTTTAATTTTTTTCAAATTTCTTGATATGCATGATTAATTTATAGGCTTAAATTTACATTCATTTTATATATATATATATATATTCCCACAAAAATTTTTAGCTCTAACATATATGCTTCATTGTGTCATTTTTCATTCTAATTTAGTCTAAACTATTTTCCAATTTTTTTAAATTATTTTTTTCTTAGTCTTTATTTTTGCAGTTTTACTATGATAGGCTTATGTGTGGTTTTATTTGCATTTTTGTTTCAGGTTTATGGAATTTCTTTTTTTAGTTTTGTTTTTTATTGAAGTGTAGTTGATTTATGATGTTAGTTTCAGGTGTACAGCAAAGCGATTCAGTTATGCATATACAGATGTATATATTTTTTCAGATTCTTTTCCATTGTATGTTATTATAAGAAATTGAATATGGTTCCCTATGCTATAGAGTAGATCCTTGTTGTTTATCTGTTTTATAGTGAGTAATGTGTATCTGTTAATCTCAAGCTCCTAATTTTGTAGAATTTCTCAAGCCTGTGACTTGATGCCTTTCATCCATTTGGGAAAATGCTCGTTAACTTTTCATATATTGCTTCTGACCCATTCTTTCTCTATCTTTGAGACTACAGTTCCACATATGTTAGATACTTTCTACATATTACATATGTATATTACTAATATTACATAATATATTACATAACTCTATCTTGTATTTTTCATACTTTCATCTCATCATAGTTAGCAAGAATATTTCTTCAAGTTCACTCATCCTCTGTTGAGTTGTGTCCACCCTGCTGTTAAACTCACCTATGGAATTTCTTTTGGGAGCGGTTGGTTATTCATTTATTTCTATTTGGGGTGGATACTAGGGACTGAACTGGGACCTTGTGTATGTCAAGCATGCACTCTACCACTTGAGCTATGCCCTTCCCTCACACCTATGGAATTTCTAATTTCAATTAATTCACCGTACAGATTTAGAATTTTTATTTGGATAGTTTCATAGATTTCATGTCTCTTGCAGAATTCTCCATATTGCATTTTGGACCATATTATTTGCATTATTTTAAGGTCCATGTCTGATAACTCTAATATCTGGGTACCTTTGGGTATGTTTTTATTGTTTGTTTTTCTGTTGCTTCTTTCTATGGGCATATCTAATAATTTCTGCTTGACTGCTGAACATTGTGTTTAAAAATCCTTGATTAGAGACTTCACATGATGTGACCCTTCTCCAGAGGGGACTTTTTTTTTTGTCTTCTTGCATGTTTGGGGGGTAGGGGCACATCACTATAATGTACTCAGAGATTGAGCCTATTGGAAGTTGGGTCTTGGCTTTGTAAGGCCTGGTCTGTTTCCTGCATGTTTCTATTTTGCGGCCCTTCAGGGAACCCACGAGGCGAGGCCTCCTTCTGTTGGCTTCTACAGACTGAGACTGCTGGAACTTTACTTACGTCCTCAGCCTCTCAGCACCCCTACTGTTTATGAATTGGCAGTCGCTTAAAGAGGAACACTGATGCAGAAAGCTGGGCCTATTTCTCTTTACTGTCCTCTTTCTGGCCTCTTGATTCCTTATGTTCTGGAGGCCTTGGTTGACCTGGACACCAGTTTTGTCTTCTTGGCCACCTGAGGCTTCCAAAAAGTCTGTTAGGCTTCTCTGCTTCTCAGCCACCACTTTCTGCTCAGTTTCTCAGCCTCTTGTGCTATTTGCCTACTTGCTAATATCTTGGGGGGAGGGGAGAACATAGATATTGGACACTGGGCACATCTTAGTGAGTCTTGGCTCTCTTGGTAGCTCTCTGCTGTCTTCAAGTACATTATTCAAATCTAGCTTTTCTACTTACTCTTGAGAGAAAGATTTATCTACTATAAGCTAGTTCATCACAGCTGGAAGTGGAATAACCCATAAGGATGAACTTCAGTTCATTCAAATTGATTGAAGTGACCCATAAACCTGTCTGTGAATGTATCAGCATGGCTGAGACGTGTATGCGTGAGGGTATGACTGATCTGGTCACCGAGTGCTGTGGCTGTCACTTCCCCTGGTAGTTGGTTAGAGCAGAGAAGCTCCCCTGTATACTCACAACTGCCATTAGCTCTGACTTGTTTTCTCTCTTCTCCAGGATTTTGTGTCATGTATTGAGAACTATAGACGAAGAGGTCAGGAACTCTACGCATCCCTATACAAAGATCACGTACAGGTAAGAGACAGGACAGTGCCTTTCTCTGCACAGTAGACCGGAGTCCACCTTGAACTTGAAATAAAGAATCACAAGGGCCTTCGGTTTAAATTTGAAATTGGCTAAGTCAATAATTGGTCATTAGCAATTCAGTCCTACCTGTGTAGTGTGACCTGTGTAGTGGGATTTGTACCCACACTGTCAGCATCTGAGAAGATGGGCAGTGAGTGTGTCCATCCACTTATCTACTGAATTTCCAACTAGCAAATAGGCCCCGAGAGCTGAGGGTGTAGCAGACCCTGTGCTAGGAGCTAGGGGCATGACTGTGAACACACCAGGCGTGGGCCTCACTCTCATGAACTTCACTCTGAAGGAGAGCTAGACATTCAATCACTGCACGAATAAATAGATCATCATAATTTGGAATGCGCAACAGGCAGGAAAAATGCGGTGGGAGATTATGATTGGGGATGGGTATTTCATTTGAGCAGATCAGAGGCCCTCTCCAAGGAAGTGACCTCTAAGTTAAAATCTGAAGAAGGAGGCATAGGAGCTAAAAAGCATTTTAAGGAAATGGTTTTGACTAAGGGGTGGGAATGTGTGAGGCTCCCGGGTCAGGAAAGCACTGGTGTTATCAGTTACGTGGGAGAAGAGGAGGTAACTGGGATGAGCTGAGCTGGGAAGAGACAAGGGTGAAGATGAGGCAGGGCCAGTGCACAGAGAGCTTGCTGCCACTTTAGGGTTTTGCATATTACCCTAAGGGCGATGGGTTGCCACTGATGACGGCAGGTTTAGATACTGGAATCACCTCTCCAGGTGTGATATCTGTACAGGCGAGCTCAAGAGTTCTGGCTGGCTGGCTGGATCTCATGCTAGTGGGATCTCTATTTGAATCTCAGGCCTGCCTCTTCCTAGGCCTGAGTCTGAGCCTCAGAATCCCCATCTTTAAGACGGGATAATACTGCCTATCTGTAAAGATTAAAGAATGAGTAGGGAAAGGCTCATTCCGTGGCTGGCAGGGAATAGATGTCCCATATGTAGTTAATAAATGGCTAGGACGTTCATTTTTAGCCAGTGTTATTGTTGTTAACAAAATTTATAATGCTTGCTAATAATAGACCACAACAATAGTATTAAAACTTCACAGATTATATTTTTACTTTACCATTTCTCTGTGCCAAAGCCTGTGCCAGGTATAGGAGAGGCAGAGATGGTCATGACACTGCTCTGCCTCAGAGGTTCTTTACATGCAGTAGTGGGACCAAGAGTAAAGAAACAGCCAAACTCAGGGCGACAAGGCCAGTACTAGGGTGCTCTACCACCAAGACAGGAGCAGGGGGGTATCAGGAACCAGTGAGCGTGCCGTGGGGACGTGGGAACAGGAGTTCCCAATTTCAAGGGAAGCAAAACAATCCAAGGAACCTGATCCAACATATGCTTGTCTGGGAGCCCACAATGTGCCCCTGGGAATAAGGATTTGTGAGACGTGCATCCAGCACCCAGAAACACACAGTCTAGCCACACAGCCTCCCAGACTATGCTGTGTAAGGAGATGGGCAGTTTATCAGTCGCGGCAGGGGTGGGGGAGGAGGTTTCGGGGTACACAGCTGGGTAGATGTCTTGCTGGCATATCTTTGCATGTTATCTGTGCTCCTTGGCAGGCCCTTGCATGTCAGTGCCTCCCTACCTGCATTCACCAACCTCATTCAGGACTAGCAAGACTGCTAATAAATTCAGTTGCCATTGCGGGGAACATAAGATGACTCGTTTAGGACTGAGTTCTTTCTTTATGGATATCCTTATCACACTTGGTCCATTTCAAGACAGAGGGTGTTCTTTATCTGAACTTCCACATTGTCACCTAGATTGTGACCATTTCTCCTTCAATGGTTGGAAAAGCCTGAAAGATTTGGTCACGGCTGGGAGAGCTGTGCTCTGTGATACTTCATGGATTTTTGCTGGAATTTGAAGGGTTGAAATTTCATCAGGAAGGGCAGCACCTCAGCAGAGGCTCTGAGCCCGGAGGGCAAGCAGGGGTCCAGCCCCCGGAAACGTCAGCCTGGCTCGTTCTCAGCAGCTGGCCTGACTGGGGCTCGGAGGGCACCTGAGAAAGCTGCACAGAGTTTTACTGTCAAGTGAGGTATTTTTGAGAAAATCAGCATTTGAAGCTAATCCAGAAGGATACTTTCCAAGTGTTTAAATATTTAAGACAGATTGTTTCAATGTTTAAAGGAATGTAGATGTAATCACCATCTGACGGAGATAATGGGGTCTGGAGCGTTCACCCCGATTTCTCTTAAGGAGCAGCACACTTTCCCAGTGCGGGCCCCAACCCACTTCCAGAGAAGTCAAGTCCAAGTTCTGGAAAGAAATCAGGCTTGTGAAATATGCCATAGTTTTCAAGGACAGTTTCTCCGAAGCACACTCAGTGAGGTCCTCCCAAGAGGGTGGAGGTAATGAAATTGCGGGGCCCCAGCCCACACGGCTCTCAGTGAGTTTGTGTGAAACTCTTCTAACTCGGCGTGTAACCTGTTTACCTACACCCGAGAGCTCGCTGAAGCCGGCAGGTGCTCACAGCATGAGGAGACAGTGTCACCCGGTGTCCTGGAAGTTAAACCAAGCATCATCCCATCACCAGCAAATCATGCAGTTGTGATACTCAGTCTCCCAGATTTCTCATCATCCCAGAAGCAGTGGTGAAAACAGGTGCCTCTACTCTGGCCCTGCCCAGACACCTCTGTGCCATTTCCAGTTCTATTTGTTCTCTTGTCTGTGGTCCAGCTGCTCTGGTTCTGCTCTGTTACATCCCCAGACCACCTGTTCTCCCCCTGAGTCCTCCGCATTCCTTACAGAGATACCTCATTCTATGCTGTTTTTTTTTTTTAAGCACTAGTTAAAGCTCTTTGCAAGATGCCTTCCACCCCAGAAATGGCCTTTCTTTTAGTGTGCAAGGGGCTGTCCCCTGCTCTTTTGGGCTCTCTGGGGGCCAAAAGGCTATTTCCATTTCTTGCTCAGTCTCTATACATTCATTAAGATTTGGTCACAGCTCTTTCAGATGTAAGTATCAGAAAGTCAATTCAAACTAGCTTAGGCAATAAATGAAATATTTTGTGTTACTGCAAAATCCAGGAGAAGATCAGGCTTCAGGAAGAGTTGGATCCAGGTATTCAAACTCTGCTCTAAGGAACCCATGTCCTCTCTTCCTCTTTCTTTTCACTCTTTCACACACACACACACACACACACACACACACACGCTCACATAAACACACACACACACACACACGCTCACATAAACACACACACACACACACAAAGGTATGAGATTACTAATATGTTTGAGGCAGCAGGGCAGGTGAAGGAGACCGCATGTGAGGCTGGAGTGAATTCATGCCCAGTTCCCTTGGCTGTACATCCTGGAACGAGACGGGGCTCCTGTAAAGGATGAGAAATCACAAAGGGACTGTCTTGTTGTTGAGTGGCCTGCCGGTAGGCTGTATCTGGCTCAGCTGCAGATACATCAGGTGCCTTTTCCTGATGCACACAAGGTTGCCTGGGATCAGAGGTGGGCTACCTTGAACATGTACACACCCACCTCTCTGCCGTGTTCCCTGTACGGGCCCTAGAGACCACCCGTCCTCATCCCAGGGAATGATGCTCACTAGCCCATCCTACAGCCATTCACCACCCCTGAAGCCAGGCCTGGGGTCAGCCGTCCAAGCACTGGGGACTGGAAGTAGGGAAGGGCTGGCTGCCAAGAGGAAGCTCTCAGTGATGCTACCCCAGAGTTTCTATTCGGCCGAGAATCATACCTGCCTCTAACACACCAGCATCCGTGCCTCTCCATCCAGTGTGGCATTTGGCCCACTCAGGGTTTGAACTGAAAGAGTACCTCACCTTGTGCAGAAACACGGGCGTTACAGCATCCCTTGCAGGTGCAGGGACTCAGGACTTTTGTTTATTTGGTCATCTCACGTCCTCTGTCGTGGGGTGACCACACGTAGCCTTCTGTCACGGACTAAACAGTCATTCATCTCAGGGGGACTGCGCCGCTGACACACATCTGTCTGGCTGCAGATGTTCAAGACAACACATTTGATTTGTCCTGTGATGAAGACTCAAGCAGCCGTGAATCTCAAGGCTGCGTATGTGGAGATTGGGGTGAAAGGAACACTCTTAAAAGACTAATTTGAAGCCCCTGGGTGGACAACCAAACAGCTGGGGATTGTTCATCCTTTTATGAAGCTCAATACTACAAACACAGCAACAGTCTCCAAAGAGCTGAAATGTTTTCCCCAAACAAGTGTTCATTTCATATAACCAAATCCCTATAAAAGGCTTCGGATAGTCATTATTTTTCTGGAGTTTTCTATTAACCAATTGGCATTCTTGTAAAATGCAGTAACTATTTCATACGTGAATTTAAGAACTGTGGAGAAACAAAGCAATTTTGTTTTGAAGTAGGATCGTTATTCACAATAAAAATACTAACTGATTAAGCTGGGTAAGGCAGCGTAATAAACTCCAGAAAATATTGTCTCACTTGATAGTTACATAAACCCATGTTTCTGTTATGGTGGTAATATTACTAACCAAATTTGACGAATGGGAAGCTGAGTCTCCTTTAGCTTAAACAGATAGTGAGGAGCAGAAATGTGGTGACGGCCCAGGTTCATTGGACACCAAAGACCAGGTGCTGAGCACTATACCAGCTGTCCTGTTTTTGTGGGAATTTTCAAGTTCTGAGAACCATTTATCAAATCAGAATGGCCTGGATTTACAGGGTTTATCTAGATCTAAGTCTGTCAGTCTTTGAAGTAATACCAGCAGAAATCACAAGTTACTGGAATGATTGGAATCATACCAATGACTGGAATGATACAAAGTCCCCAGGAAAGAAGTTAAAGCATGCAGGCTTAAGCGAAGGTTCTGGAATCAGACAGACTGGGTTTTGATCTCAGCCCAGTCACCTGTTGGTCCTTGGGGAAGTTACTTCTCCTCTCTTAGACTTGGTTTTTCTTTCTTCCTTTCTTCCTTTCTTTCTTCCTTTCTAACACAGTGGTGATTTTTATTTTTATTAATTTATTTTTTTAATTTATTATTATTTTTTAATGAAGATCCTGGGGACTGAACCCAGGACCTTGTGCATGCTAAGCATATGCTCTGCCACTGAGCTATACCCTCCTCTCTAGATTTGGTTTCCTCATGAGGATAATAGAAAACATTTCCAAACACCAAGTTGCACTCATGGTGTCACCGTGTAGAGGAAATGAGAAAGAGTGAGTGTGGGGCTCAGCCTAACGCATGACAATGCATTTCTTTCCTCTTGCCGCAAAGTTTATGAGGTCTGCTTCATGTTATTAACACTGTCACCTTTTAGTTTTCTGAAAAATGAAAATGAAAATGTAGGGTGCACACCATCAAATATTTCAATAATTGCAAAAGTTCATGCTACAGACAAAGTTGATTCTGCTGTGCAGACTGAATTGGAACGTTTCCTTGACAGATGAGGTATGAAACCTCAGCGTGGCATACAAATGCAGTTTAGGAATGTTGACGTATCTTGTAGAAGGTGTGAGTTATACTCCAGCAGAAGGTGTAACAGTCAGGTGCCGCCTGTGCACGCCGTGAGGAGTTCATTGATACTAGGTGGGATTATTTTAATTAATGTCAAAGGTTTTAGCTTCTGTGAGCATTCTCACCACATCGCCAGTCTAGACACTGGAAGGAGTGTTTTCAGCATCATTTTGAAGGGTAGGGGCCGTGGCAAAATTTCTGGTCCATTGGAAGGGTAGGGCTGTGCTGAGGGTCTGTGTCCATCCTATCACTCTGATGAATCTGAAGGCCAAAGGGCAGATGGTTTTCTCCTTCCCTGAGCTAAATTAAATGGTCTCCAAGCTGACAAATTGATTTTCTTCTCCTGGCCTGGTCCTGGCTCCAGAGGGTACGCTACCCCACCTGCAGGTGCTTGGGGCTACCTCTTGGGGTGATTTTCCTCAGTTATAGGGGCCTTGGTCTGTTCACCCAGGAGGTTGGGGGCGAAGCCAGTGAAGAAATGTGTCTGGGGTGACACTGCACTTTTCTCCTTCCCAGAGGCGGAGATGTGACAACATCAAGGCAGCCACTGCCTGGGCCAGGATCCAGGAGCAGCTTTTTGGGGAGTTGGGCTTGTGGAGCCAGATGGCAGTAGCCACACCCTGCTCCCAGTGGGAACTGGACTGGCGAGAAGGGCCGGCTCGCATGAGGAAGCGCATCCGACGCTTGTCCCTGCTGGAGACCCGGCGCCGAGAAAGGCTCAAGGTAAGGGTTAGACGAGACGAGACAAGGATGCTTCCAGGCAGGAAGTGTTCACTTTAGCATCTGATGTTGTTTTCATCGAGGGTGCTTCGCACGGGCAGGTAGGAGTGAGAACATTCGCAATTGACCGTAGGAGAGCTGTGCTGTGTTTCTGATGCTGCTTCCCAGAGGAAAAGAATGACTAGCTCCCAGGGTACAAGAAGGGATGCTGTGAGTACAGCCTGAATGAATGGATGAAGGAGTGAGCAAGTGGTTCATATCTACACTGCTGACCCACTACCAGGCTGACAAACAGAAAATTTAGGTAAAGTGATGTGGATGCTGTGTTTGGAAAGAGCCACGTGATGGCCACTGTCTGCTCGCACAAGTTATGTGCTGTGGAGTGGTCATAACCAGCGCCGCCAAGGACATTACTGTGCAAGCAAATCCTGTGTTGCCTTAACTTGAAACATCTTGAACTCAGCTATTTCTGCAAGCTCGGGCCAGTGCCCCACTTGTCCAAATGACCCGGAAGCTGGATTGAATTCCCAGGCAACGGGAGCTGGGCAGTCTCTGAAAGTTTGCTGTAAGGGAGCTTGGACTCTCTGTTGTCAGCCTTACATTTTTGCCTTTTAAAGGATGGAGAACCATCCTTGGGTTGGTAGTAGATATAGAAGAATCTGTTAATAGGATCTCGTGTCCTCATTGAACAATCGTGATTTAAGATATTCTAAAAAGTAGGTTTCCGAACACTGGAACACAAGACATTTCCTTCGGCATCTGTCTAGAATTACAAGGTTCTCCAGTCTGTAACCTCAGGTTTATAAAACCTAATGAGAAATTACATTTCACTTATTCAGTAGACACTTAGATTTTTAATGTATTGTCAATAAATGGTGGTATATAGTACTTTTCCCTCAATACATTTCTTAGATGGAGGCAGGAAAAATAAACCTGCCCATAATGCTGCTGACAAGGCCAAAGGCTGGCTATGGAACTGATCTCTGGTCTTCTGGGCTGTCCAGTTCCAGACCCTGTCCCTGGTCCCCCTCTCCAGAGTGGCCTGTACCACAGACATCCAGGATGCTGTCAGTTCCCACCTGGCATCATCTTCAGTAATTACTGTAAATCCTACTTAATGGAAGATTGTGGGTTTTTTCCCCTTTGACTTAGGAACATTAATACTTACATTTTATTGCAGTCCTCTAGGATTTGGCATTTGGCTTCCCTTTCGTCTGAGTCTTGAGTGTATGAGTGATTTGAAGGGGTCGTACGCATGTGTGTGTGTTTATGAATCTGTGGAACGGTGAGGTGGGGTACCCCAGATTCAATTTCTCTTTGGCTTTATTTCAGGAAAGCCAAGACAGAAATGGTGCTATGTCTCAAATGAATGCTGAAAACCAAGGTATTCAGTTCTTCTATTTTTTATTTACTAGTTAAACCAAGTCTTGGCTTTATTTAACATCCTCTTAAAGTGAAGTTAATATATCATAGAAAGAGAACGCTGCACGTCTCGAGTCATGAGTGCAAGGGCTTCTGTCTGTGGGCTCCCCAGAATGAAGAGGGACCCATCCAGGACACTCCGTTAGGGGAGGAATTTCTTACTTAGGTTTCAACAATCAGAATTTTTTTCAGGGAAACTATCAATTTACAATATGAGGGAAACTTTAAAGGTGTCCCCCTCACCCCCACAAATACAATACATGTTCAGTATGTGACCCAGAACACTTAGGAGGAAAACAGTAAAATGTGTTAGAGCGAAAATGGGTGGAATAGATATTTAATACTTACGCTGAATTATCTGATCATGGAAATGATGGAGATGATAGTCATTATTATTTCCCCAATTAAAAAAATGCTTTGAATCATTTTGGATGTTTATGCTTATGCTTTGTGTAATACTCATGGAGGAATTTGGTTGAGGCGATATGTTGAAAATCCTGTTTATTTTCAAGGGTCATTTTGGCCCGAACACATCCGAATGCACCACACACACACACACACACACACATGCTCTCTCGCTCTCTCGCTCTCTTTCAAATTTTGTGTTTCTACCGAAGACTCTGCCTTGTGCTTCAGACGCCCCCTGTCTGTGAGTTTCATCGTATCCTGAGCTGCAGCTAATACCATACTCTTACCCCAACGACAGCTTCCTGGAGCTGATCAGATGTGTGTGATTTAGTGTCTCAGCACTGATTCTGTGTGAGCCTGCTGTCTTGTCAGTCTGCAGTGACAAAGCCCAGAAGTGAGGATCGTGAGCTGTGACCCAGGTTGACTTGGGGGTGCCACTGTAGCACAGGACTTGGGATGACATTGTAATGCCTGTTTTGGGGTTTCTCTTCTTTCCACCACAAGCCCCCGAACCCCAGGTCAGAAGGAGAGTCTGCCTGCCACCCCCCTCCCCCGAGAGTGAGTGGCTGCAGTGGTAAAAATCACGTGGACTAGGGCCATGGGCTGCTAAGTCCCCTCGCCCCCTTCATACAGAGCCCCTGGTCACTTGTGACCCCAAGCCTCTTCCGTGTCTCCAGCATGGACCCCCCAGCTCCCAGTAGGGAGCTCAGTGGAGGAGAAGAGAGGGCTGTGATTCTCCAGCCTTCCTTCCTGGGTGCCTGTCTCTACGCAGTGTTTCTCTGCCTGGAGGAGAGCCTGTGATGGCTGTTGCTGTGAGCAGCAGGCACTTTCATTCATCCAGATATGAGCCTCTCAGGTGGGAGGGGGGGTCAAAAACATGAGCATCTTGGCACAAAGAAAATGGCCAGTAGCACCCTGACTTTGCAGCCATGTGCATTGTACTGCTTCGGGCAGGTGGACGCCCAGGATAGGGTGGAGGAGCAAGATCTGGGGACCCACGTAGGTATAGGCCTAGCTGGCACCCAAATGCGCATGCCCAGGAGTGCAGCCGCAGGGAATGAGGCTCGATGCGCGCACGCACACATGATCGCAGCACTGGAGATTTTGGTCGTCCGGAAACAGAAACTAGTTGTATCTCTGAAAAATAGGAGATGGGCCGGGTGATCATGGAAGATTTCTGCAAGAGATTATTACACAGCCGCTTTAGTTGCTTTCTAAGAACTTTCAACAGAGTGGGAAATTACTCGTGGTGTAATCTTGAGCAAAAAATGTAGAAAAGAAAAACTATAAATTCAGCATTAATTCTTATCATGTCCAGAATTACATACGTGCGTGCACACACTTATATGTACAAAAAAGATGTCATAAGTAAACCAAACTGAGGCCAGTGAAGACACACAGCCTAGGGTGGAAAGGTCAGCGTCAGGGCTCAGAGAGACTCGGTTCAGACGCCGCCTCTAGTTCTTAGTAGCTGTATGACCTTGAGCAAAACATTTAGCCTCTATCCACTCCCTCACCTGTGAGTGAGGATGAAGTGGAATCTACAGCCTCTGTAGGACTAGAGGAGACATGTCCTTCAGGTCCCCAGCACAGGGAGTGCTCATCAAATAGACGCTGCTGTTAGTAGCACCCTCTCTGGGGACATGGCTGGTATTTATTTTCTCTCTCCCAATTTTTGAATGTCTCCCAATTTCACATGCTTCCAGTTTTTTACAATAAGAAGATAGTGCTTCTGTAATTAGAGGTTTCTGAGAAACTCATTCTTTTAATGGAGTTAACAAAATGTAGTTCAGAAAAAGCACTTCCCGGGTGACCCTGTAGGCAGTTGCCTTCCTGATTAATGGAGGTGAATTCTGAAATGTAGCCTGGTGGTCACTGGAGAGCAGCCAGGCCCCGGGCTCACCTTCCGGAGGGCGTCAACCTGCAGGCGTGGTCACCGCACCACGGGGTCAGAGGGGTGTGTCCACTTCCGGAAATAGTGAGGGTCCTGCTGGGATCCACACCGTTCACAGCTGCCCTGAAACCCGGCAGTTCCTCCCAGGGACTCGGGCCCAGGCTGCACGCCATCCCTCGTGACTTCTGGCGGCTCAGGCTCAAACCCAGTGTCCCTTTCTGCTGCTGCAGACGAGCTGACAGCTAAGGAGGCTGAGAGCGAGGGAGAAGAGGCGACAGACTGCACCCAGCTGACCTTCTTCCCGGCCTTACACGAAAGTCTGCACTCCGAAGATTTCCTGGAGCTGTGCCGGGAAAGACAAGTCATTTTACAGGAGCTTCTGGATCATGAAAAGGTAACACAGGCTGTCACCATTATTCTTTAAAGATGCTCAGACATGGGAGGACTAAGCTTTCTGCACTCAAGTGGGAGGTGATATGTCCATTCACCATCAAAAAAAAAAAAAAATCAATGAGCAAAAACAACAGCGCGCTCCTAAACTCGTGGTCCCAGAGCGAGGGTGCAAATGTCCATGCAGCCTGCATCAGGATGTTTGAAAGATGCAAGTCAAGCTAATGAACTGTTAAGTAAAATACGTTCTAATGTCCCACACTGACCTTTACAAGGCAGGCTTCAAATTTAGAATTCTTGACCTTCCTGTCATTCAGCAGCTTGGCCTCCTGCTCACAACCTGACCACCCTGAGGGGTCCACCCCACAGTTTGAGTGAGGGGTCCTGGTGGGTGTGTTTGCATATCCTGACCCATATGTCCCAGCTGTCCCCACACTCACCACCCTGAAACCAGCTCCCCTTGGCCTCCACTCAGGCCTGGGGAAGCACACTTGTGACATCGTCAGCCCTCAGAAGGGTGGACCCGGAGATGAAGTGTGCATGGCCAGGAGGCAGGCTGGGCCAGTTAGCAGAGACACGCACGGTTTGGGATGCCTGGAGCTGGGTTGTGGGAGCCCAGGTGTGCACATCCCCTTGGTATGACCGGAGGAGGGCTGGTGTGTCCTTTCCAGAGGCAGGTTCCTTGCAGAGACTCCTGGAGGGGGTTGGGTAGAAGGGCTGCCTTGAAGTGCATCAGCCAGATGGACAGCGGCAGAACTTCGGCCGAGCTGCTTAGCTGCTTTCAGATTTGGGTAACAGTTCAAGCGACGCAGTCCTGGAGCAACTCCGTCCTTATACCTGCTTAGCCCACAGCTTTCAGACAGAGAGCACACCTGCAAGTCCCCATCACACCTCGCCACCAGGCCTTCGCTCCTGCTGCTCCGGCTGCCTGCAGCGCTTTGCACACTAGACTCTGGGCAGCTGACTCCCTGAAGCCCATCTCGACCAGTCCCCAGTCTGAGACTTGGAGAGCTGGTCTCTCCCCCATCGCTGTCTCCACTGCGCCGTTGCTCCCGGCACACAGGCTAACCTTCCTCACTTCACCTGTCGGCCTCTCTCACTACACCCCCACCCCTTAACAGAGGGACCCCTCCCAGGTACCTAACCACAGGCAGGCCCGGAGAAGCCATTCGGTAAATACTGGTGGATAACGATGTATTACATTCATGTTCATTTTATTTCGATTACAGAAGTAATCCTTGTGAAAGTTTAAAAAATGGATATCAAAACATACATATTTATATATGTGTGTATGTATATGCATAATGTCGAGCCCCTGAGTAATAACAAGCGGTGACCTCTTGGACATAGCATATAGTAATACGTTCATTTGGGTAAATGGATATTTAGTAAATGCCCACTCAGTTGAAAACAGCTAAGAGATCAATGCTTTCTTACTATAAAAACTCTTCTTTGCCTCATGCCCTTAAAGGATCGTATAAAGCAGTGATGCTGAGCAGGGGACAGTTCCCTGAGGGACATTTGCCAACATTGGTTGGCATGACGTGGTGAGGAGGGGGTGCTGCTGGCATCTGGTGGGCTCGGGGCGGCAGAATGTTATCACTCCGCCCCGAATGCCTATATGCCAAGGTGAGAAGTCCTGCTATGAAGGATGCACGTTCAACAGATGATGGAGCCCCAGCCATCCCATCTACTTTCCTGATAGGATAAGGAAATACTGCATTATATGTCATCTGTCCCCATATCGGTTCTTTTTATTGTTTTGATAAGAAGGAAGCGATGCTTCGGTTTTATGTGGTATATTAATTTTCTTTTGCTGCTGTAACAAATGACCACAAGCTTAGTGACTTAAAGCACTACACACTTATGATCTCAAAAGTCTGAGCACAGCATGGCTCAGCTGGGTTTTTGCTTAGAGTCTCACAGAGTTGAAACCAAGGTGTTTCTTTCTCGAGGCTCCGGGAATGAACATGTTTCCAAACTCCTTCAGTTGTTGGCAGAATTCAGTTCCATGCTTCCATAGGACTGAGGTCCCTGGTTCTTTTCTGGCTGTCTGCCAGGGGTCATTCTCAGCTGCCAGAGGCCACCTACATCCCTTGCCTAGCGGTCCCCTTCCTGCAACTTCAAGCCAGCTACAAGTCATGGCCATCTCACCCTGTGGACTGTCTGACCCTCTTCTGCCTCGTCTCCCCTCTGCCTCCATCTTCCATCGTCTCTCCCACCAACTCTTCTAACTTCCTCTCTGTTGCTAAGGTCTCATGGGATTACACTGGACCCACCAGGTAATACAGAATAATCTCCTATTTTAAGTTCCACTGATTTGCAATCTTAATTTCATCTGGAGTGAAGGATAATTTCAAGCCCTTCGAGTAGCACCTAGTCTAGTATTTGATGGGATAACCAGGCATGAGGCTCCTGGGGATACATCTTTGTCCCCAAATACTTCCTGCCATGTCTGGTATCGCTCAGCGTCCACATCTCACCTAGTGCATGACCTCACCTTCCAAGAAGAGCTGTTCTGCAGATGACCTGACTCCCATGTGCTTCCCAAGACTAGTCGTGTGGTTCCCACCCTGACTGGGCTGGGCTGAGGGTGAGGTCTGGAGCTTAGAGTCCCAGCCAGAGCTAGTCCCTGCCCGGCTGGTACAGCTGGTACTTGCCTTTGGTGCTTGTCCTGGTCTCGGAGAGCCTTGTTTTTGCTAACTGTCCCACCCAGCAACTCAGGGGCCTTGCCGGGGGAGCCGGAGTGGTGGGCCAGGACCAGGAAGAGGCTGTTTTCCCATCCTCCACTGCCTTGTACTTAAACTTTGGTCCTTCTGGATCCTCCCGTCACACAGCGGGAAGCTGTCAGAATGCCGCGTGTGGCTCATTGTGGTGGCAGGGACCCTAGGCTGTGCAGACAGAAGCATGTGAAATCCAGCAGGGGCCGAGGCCGGAGCTGGCCTGTTTCCACTTAGTGCTGGGAGGGGCCAGCCGAGGTGGGGGGTCAAAGGAGTGTCAGCTCCCTGAAATGGGGGGCTGAGCAGCTGCAAGGAAAGGCAGTTCTGGACACTATCAAGACATTGTTCTTTGCACAAGTTGTTTTGATTTCATTTCATTGGGTTGTGCTTGTTGCCTCTGACTTTGGTAAATTGAGGGAGAGATTGTTTCCTGACTCAGCCTGAGTTCTTGCAGGATCAGTGGAACCAAACCACTAGGAACACCTGCTCCCTGGAGAAGCAGGTCTAGCAGAATGGCCAGGGCCAGCCGGGGACAGGCTTCCTGGCGGCAGGGTGGGCAGAAGCTCTAGCCTGGTCCCAGTCCCACCTCCACCACTTACACTGCGTGTCCCTGCCCCAAACTCTGGGCCTGGCCCTGGGGGAGTGCTTGGTGGCTTGTGTCCACTGTTATCACCGTGACTGTGGCTTGTCTTTTAATAGTCCCTTAGGATTTATTCTAAGAAGGAGGGAGGAGTGGGATATGAACCCTGGTACCTAAGCCATGGCCCCGAGCAAGTGGGAAAGAGCCTGTCAGTGCAAATGAGGAAGAGCTCCTGTTCACGCCTGGCCCTGGCCGCCTCCAGGATGCTCCTGGGAGCCGGTGAGGCTGGGAATGGCAGGGGCTGGGCTTGCGCTTGGTGAGTGCTTGGGCCAGATGGGACACTCCGGGTCTGAATGAGTCTCTTGTCTTACTGAGTTGGTGGAGGATGAGACAGAGGGTCAGAGTAGAGCCCACAAGAAACCTGACCAGCTGGAGTGGGTCCCATCTAGGAGTTCTGTGCCCAGTACAAAAAGCCAGTGTTTAGTGGGAAAGAGGGAAGTTGCTGGGTTTGGGGCCTGGATGATGTGTGGTGAGGCCCCTGAATGTAAAGCACGAGGCAGGGAGGTGCAGAGGGAAGCAGGCCCTGGAACTTGAGGACATCCATGGGCTGGAAGAGCGAGCAGGGTCAAGTCTAGACTGAAGAACCCTTAGTGGGGCAGGCCCTTCTGGCTGGTGGGGCAGATGGAGCTTTGTGACCTGGACGCCTTCCACTGTTTGCACCTCCATCAGCCAGCTCCTCAGGGCTCCGTGCCCACTGCTCACCGCTCCCCTGCAGCCAGAGGCCTCCTCCTCTCCTGGGTGAGCTGTGCTGGTGTGTCCATCCCCAGTGCACTTAGAGCCCCAGGGCTGCCCAAAGCACTCTGCTCACGCCCCTGCCAGCATCCTCCTTACCACTCGGCTCTGTGATTATTTCTGACTGTGATGTCTTTAAGGGCAGCGACAGACTGGAATTCATCCAAGTCTCTTCCTTCCATGACACGTAGCATTTGTGCTTTGGAAAGATCTGCTGACCTGGAGAGCGCAGCTGTGTCAGGAAGCTGTGCACAGGGAGCCAGCCAAGTGTGCCGCGGGAAAGTGCAGGGTCTCAGGACCCTGGGCAGCCTGCCTGCAGCAGTGACCCTGTCTGCTGTCAGACACCTCAGGACGCAGCCTGAGGAGTGGCACGCCGTGGCTGTGTGGGGAGCCCCTCTGGGAGCAGGTGAGGCGTGGCTGAGCAGAGGGCTGGCTGCCTTGCCAATCCACCACCACCAGGGAGGCAGGCGCCAGCAGCCTGTGCCCAAGAGGGCAGTCTGGCACAGGGCAAGTGCTCAGACTGGACTCAGAGCCTCGTTCTGCTCTTTATCACTCTTGTTGGCAAAAATGTCAACAGCGGGACATCTGGAGCCCCTGTTTTGGGTGCTCTTCATATAACATCTCCTTTAGTCTTACAAGGCTCGTGAAGGAGGCTTTATCATTTCCATCCTGAAGATGGCAAAACCAGAGCCTAGGGGGGCTACTAACTGCAATTGCTCGGATTTCGTCTCAGGCCTGTCTTGCTCCAGGTTCGTGTGGTTTTTCACTCTTTCTACTACCTCTCAACCCCCTATGTTGGGCCAGTTACATAAACTCTCCATCACCTTCAGCAACCTTCCCTATTGGGGCTTGGAGATTGGCTCCAGGCTCCCCTCTGCCTTCTTTGCAAACGTTCTGGTTAACGCTGGTCCAGGCAGGCAGGCCTCCAGGCTCCAGGGCGTCCCCTCCCACCGTAACCTTAGTCCTTGTCTGCTATACTCATTGTCAAGGACAGGCATTGGAAGTCAAGGATGGGAGGATTGCCGTGCTGACCCTAGGACCATGAACCTGTTCAAGCAAAGATACGGAAAGTTTGCCCCACAGCAGGTGTTTGTGTGCATGTGTGTGTGTGTGTGTGTGTGTGTAGATGATTATTTTCTGCATTTCCCCAGACTAATATTTTCTGCTTGTGTTGAGACATTTTGTAGTGAGCATTGTGGTAGGCTGAGAGTTCCCCTAATTCAGATGTCTCCATAAGACCTTTTGGACCGTGGGCTTTTTCTAAGTGAAAGCAGCCCACAGCAGGGTGTGCACCCACACTCAGCAAACCTGGGGCACCTGCCTTCAGGTGGCTGTCAACCTACAGTGGGCGGGCAGCCCCACAACAGCCCTGGCCCCTCCTCCCCTGCCGTCTCAGGAGCACTTGCTTTTATGGCCTTTGCCACACACAGTCCAGGAGACTCCAGGGCATAACCGCCTTCCAGACTTCTAGATGGCTCAACCCAGACAGAGGCCTCTAGGGGATGCAGGCAGACCTGGCGCTCCGGGATGGCACCAGCTTAACTCATTTCCTTGCCTGAACATTGGATCTGTATTCGCCTCCAGCGATACCTGGGACTGTAATTACTCTGTGCCACTTTTGAGTCATTGATTAATGATTCCGGGAACCACAAACACATTTCTCTGCTACCAGCTCCATCTGATGTGAGGAGGGGTTTATTTAACGCATGTTAACCGCGGGCTTGCGTCAGCCGCTGTGCACTTGGGGATGGTCCCCTGTAACCCCTCCACGGAGCTGCTCTCAGAAGTGAGTCTCTGCTGGAAAAATGCGCTTCCAGACCCAGTCCAGAGTCAGAACTCACATGAGTTGTTTTTGCCGTGGCTGTTCCTTTTAATTACATGAACAATTAAATATTTATAAAGTTTTCCTATAAACTCGATATAAAATATTAGTAGAAAAGAATCAGCTCAAAGGGAGATAGTTTTGCTCTGGACAGCAGGGTGCAGCTTCAAGCTCTTCCTAGGTGTTTTTAGCTGAGGTCATTTGTAGAAAGTGAAGAAGTGTGTCAACCTTTGCACGTAGTAACTTCCCCCCACCCCGGGGTGAATCACCACGGCCGACTTTCTAAAATACAGAACTGCAGTGTCATCACTATATAACACCTTCTGAGACTCTGTTCTGCAAACTTTGTGCATAAGGCCACTTGTGAGCTGGCTCTGTGCCTCCCTCACCCTTATACAAGCGTGCAACACTTACACATCTGCCTTTGTAGTCTGATTATACAGAACTACTTATAATCTCAAAACATGTCCAACTGGCTCAAGATTTTGTGACTTGGGATGTTTGTCCACAGTTTTTATCTTCTTAGCTCCTAACCCCAGCCTTGGGGGACACTGCCTTGGGGCCCACTTTTCTGATGTCACCCCTGCGCCCTCTCCCGCCCCTGTCTGGGCTGGGCACTCTCCTCTGTGCCCCCAGAGTGCCTGTCCTTCCCTCCAGCCCCATGCTGTGCCAGGACAGTTGGCATTCTTCTGTCTCTCCTGTTAGACCACGAGCACCACGAAGATGTGCTTTATCTCCCCTTTTGCCTGCACAGGGCACACGCTAAACATTCGCACTTACCTGTTCAGTGACAGCAAAGGAATGAGTTACAGCGATTCGCTCACAGGAGACGGGACCTCATCTTTCAGAGCCTTGCTGGTGTCCAGGGGTCACTTTCTCAGTGTATGGTCTTCGGATCGTCTGCATCAGGATCATCTGGGCTGCCTGTTAAAATGCAGATTCCAGGGACCACTCCGCATTTGCTGAATCTGAGCATGTGGCAGTGTAACCTGGGACTGTGGACTTTAACAAGCCACCTGGGCAATTTTCATACATACTAACTTTGTGAATAAATGTCTGGATCCACAAATCCAAGTTTTACAATATTCTGAGCATCCCTGGCTGGAAATGTGCTCCAACTTCCATCAGTCACCAAAGTGCAGATCCTTAGTCAACACAGCTTGTGCTATGCGCTGTGCTTTGAGCAGTCCCGGGACTTGGAATCCTTTTCACATTACAAAGGATGGCAGTTTCCATCCTTTCCATCTGGTCTCCCTGAGCTGGCAGAGAAAGGCTGGAGGCCTGGCTGTCTGCAGGCTCGCCTGTGGAAGTGGCACACGCAGGCAGGCAGGGGGCATCCCTGCTCCTTGTCTCCAGCTGAAAAGATGGGCTGCCGACAAGTCATCCACGCACTGTAGTTCTTCGCAGATTTGCCAAGTTGGTGTGTGAAAAACAGTATCTCCTTATTGTTTTAATATCCACTTCCTTGATTACTCATGTGACTGAATACTGCAGCTAGAAGTGATCAATGTAGAAAAAGAGGACGCTTGAGTTCACAGGTAGCCAACATCAGTAGAAATGGGCTCTCTCCTCTTTCATACTTTCTCGCAGCAATCTGTGCTTTTTTGAAATATACGGATACTCACCCCATGCACCAGAATAACAGAACAAATTGCTAGCAAGTTCTGCATGAGCAGATGTATGGAATGAAAGTGTGATACACTTGAGCAGGGCTAAAGCTTTCTTTGAAGTAGCTGTTGCATACAAGTATAAGAAAATGTACACATTAGCTGTATGACTGGGTACCTCATATGGCAGCGCTGAATCTCGCTTTTTCCACCTATAAAACTAGAGAGCATTGCATTAAATTGCAGATGGATAAAGCTGGAGAAAATCTTTGGGAGCCTCTAGTTGCAGACGTGCACACTGAGGCCTGCCTCTAGAAGACGATGCTGGCATGGGCTTCCACGGAATGTCCTGGCAAAATGTGGCCCTTCTAACTTCAGCTCTGGCGTTTTGGAATTTCCAGAAAATCTGTTCCTTGTCATACACAGGACCAGGTGTGGCCACCCATCCGTGGTGATAATATATCATGTAGCCAATTTGAAAAACATTCTACTTATGAAGCAGAAGTTCCATCCTTTTTAAAGTGATCGATAGACTCACATGGCGGGGGGGCATTTCTTAATCATGAGATAACTTGGTGATGGAGCCCTCCCAGGGCTAATTTAAATGGAAGAGCAGGTAATAGTTCACTTGGGTTCATTTTCCACTTTTTAAAATGCCATTCTTTTCTAGCAGAATCGATGTTTAAGCTATTAACCCAGCTCTCACCAGACATTTTTCTTGTGGTTTGGTTTATTCTGGTTGTTATTTAATTCTCCCCAAAGGAAAACACCAGGAGACCTTGGGAATATGCTGCAGCCCCTGCTGCTGGCACCACAGAGTTCGGGCGAGGGTGGGGCACGGCGGGGAGGGGAGCAGTTTAGGAGGTGCCCAGGCCCAGGCTGGTGCCCTGGCTTCACCTCCGACCTTGTTAACTTGAGGATGGAGTATCCTTCGTACGAACACATAAGAGAAAGCATATAGAGAGCTTGGCACAGGAGGCGTACACACGCCCCAGCAACGCTGGTGGGAGTGTAAACTAGTGTCACCTTGCAGGAGGGCAGCGTGGCAATAGATCAGAATTTAAAACGCGCACACGCTTGACGTGCAATTCTAGGAATCTAACCTACAGGTGGAACTCACGTGTTTAGAGTGACGTATGCACAAGGATGGTCACTGCAGCATCGCTTGTACTGTCTCAAAACATTTGAAAACAACCCAGATCAATTGGGGATGGGTCAAGTAAGTTGCAGTACATCCGTGCAAGGGTCCGGTGTGCACCATTTAATAAAAATGAGACAATCGTATAAAAAGTGATTTGGGAGGGTCTTCTAGATGGGAGACCTATTGAGGGAAAAAACCTAGTTGAGGACCAGTCCTTACATGAATATGCCGTTTGTGTAAAAAAAGAGAAAACGTGTAAAACATGCTTATGTAGTCATAGGCTCTCTTTGGGATGGTTGAACAAGGTTTGTTTGTGCAGGTTTCTGTTGGCCTGACTCCCTGTCTCTGGTGATAATATTCCTTCCCTCCTGGCAGAGGGGGTTTTGTCACATGGGGTTGACCTCCCGCTTTGGGGAAGAAAAGAGGAGGTGGGAGTGCCCGTCTTGTGCCTGCTGTGTTTCAAGGGTCTTTAACTCAGAATAATACTTACGCCAAAATAGCAGATTTGGGGGTGGCATATGCAGTGCCCTTCCACATTCTAAGGCAGTACTGGTGGTGGCCTCTGGGCGCGGCTTCTAGGGAAGCTGGGAACACCACTCAGTTGCCTAAGTCCCAAGGTAGACACGTGTCCTCCGTCTTTCCTTTCAGTTTGTCTAGTAGCAGCTCCTGTCGATGCTACCTGTTCTTGTTTAGATTCACCCACTTCTCCTCTTCCTCCTGCTTCCCTCCACCACCCCCATCCCATCCGCCAACCTTCCTCCCCAGGACACTGACACAGCCACGTGACCGATCACCCTCCTGCCACTCTCAAGGCCCAGGAGCCAGTGTCACCTTTTGGAAGTGACCCCTGCTGCAGCTTTCTGTTGCAACCAGAATAAAACCCAGTGCCCTTACCAAAGCATCTAAGGCCCCCATGATCTGGGCACTCTGGCTTTCCAGCGCCACCTCAGCCGCACTGATCTCTCTCCTGCTCCCTGAATCTGTCCTTCCTGCCTCGAGGCTCTGAGTTGGATGTTCCCTTTCCCCGAAATGTTCTTCTCCCAGCTTTTCCATGACTGCCCCATTCCACCCTTCAGCCTCAGGATTTGTCTAAAATAGCATCCTTTCTCTCTGCCTTATCATCACCGGCCTGTTCTTTTCCTCTCAGCACATATCACAGTCTGTAACAGTCTATCGGTTGACGTGTATTTCTACTCTTCATCCTCCCCCAGGAGGGTAAGATTCTTGTTCATCTTGTCTGTCGTTCGATCCCCGAAGCCTGGCTCAGGGCCTGGCATGTACTAGGCGCTGAATCCATGACTGTTGAACAGATGAACATCTGGATGAATGAATGAGGTTGGCAATGAGTCCATCTTGAGCTGTGACTGCAGGTGCTTTGGGGACCAATTCCTCTGATAAAGTTCAGGCAGGAGAGGCCGAG
This sequence comes from Vicugna pacos, assembly GCF_048564905.1. Taxonomy (NCBI): domain Eukaryota; kingdom Metazoa; phylum Chordata; class Mammalia; order Artiodactyla; family Camelidae; genus Vicugna; species Vicugna pacos. Next base: position 38,100,148 of record NC_132997.1, on the reverse strand, counting down.
AGAGCCAGCTGCCTGCCGCAGGCTTGGGCTACAGGAACCACGACCCTCAGTGACTCCACACTTAGGAAAAATAGTTCAGTGACACCTTGTCCTGTATCGTAGTGCTTCATGCTTGTCTTGGAATGTAACCTCAGTGAATCTTCGCTTCCTGGCCTTGGCCCTCACTTTGACTAATCCCGTCTGATTCAGGGGCATGAGAACTGGTACCCAGGGCTTCTTTTGAGGTTTCACCACTGTGGCCCCATCATTGCTCCCAAAGATGAGCAGGGAGCTTAGCTTCAATCCCAGGCTCTGCCAGTTACTCTGGTGAGATTCTTATCTCTGGGACTTTTTAAAAAAAAATCTCTAAATTAGAGTTCTAAAACCAGCCAGGCCCAAGTGTAAGGATTATCTGCTTAATGTGCATAAGATGTTTACTGTGGTCATATAGTAGGTAGTCCAGAAAATACCAGCTCCTCTTTAGTATAACTGGAGTTAGCACGGAATTACCCTGAGAAAGTGTTGGTCCTGGCCTCACTCGGGTCCATCTGGGCTCCCATCATCTAGAATTCCTGCCTTCCCTGCCTCGTTCCTTCAGAGATTAATTCCATGAATGGACGCACCTAGTCTTTCCATCATGCAGGACTCTGGGTCATACCAGACATTATAGCAGGTCAGTATCCCTAGAAAGCCAGCTGTGAGCCAGAGATGTGCAGGCAGGACGTTTACTGGGAGCGTAGGTCCCAGGACCGAGTGGAGGGTGGAGGGGAACTCCACTGCCGGCTCAGTGAGGGCCCCGCTGATCCCACAGGAGCTCAGAGTTGACCTGAATTGAGGCAAAGGGTCTGGCCCTTCCTTCTCTGCACTGACTGGTTGTTGGGAACCGATGGGGATGTGACCTTTGACCAGGTGCTCTCTGTAGCTGAGGCGACGCTGGAAAACTGCCAGCATCTTCAGTGGCTGAGAGAACACACTTGAGTCAGAAAGGAGGGGTCGGGAGCATCTCATGCCTCCTCTGCACACACCTTGGACCGGCCTTGGCCTTGGAGACAGCAGTACCAGTCTTGCCCTTGTGGTTCCAGGCAGACCTAGGACCAGTCCCGGCTCAGCCACTTTCCAGCTGGTCCCTGGACAAGCTCCCTCGCCTCTATAACTGAAGGACGCCTCATACCTTGAACACTTTGTTCACTGTTCACTGAGGAGTGTTTTGCACAGTTGTGGGGGACCTTAAAGTGAGAGAAAAAATGTCAACGTGATCAAAAGAGCAATAAACACTCATCCGTGTGCCTCGGTGGGGATGCGGGTGGCTGTGGGTAGATGGAATAACTAAACAGCGTGTTGGGGGTAGAAGGGCCACTTACACTGTGATGAGCAGTGCCCTGGGGCAGCGGCTCTGTCATTCTCACGGGTGCCACTCTCACCTCCGAGTGCCCGATGGGTGGCCAGCCACCGCCCTCCTGTCCTCCATAAGGAGATGAGCATGATTCACTTGCGCATGGCCTGACTCTGGTGCTGTCTCCCTCCAGGTGACACAGAAGTACTCTCTGGTGATCGTGCAGGGCCATCTGGTCTGCGAAGGGCTCCTGCTCTTTGGCCAACAACACTTCTACGTCTGCGAGAACTTCACGCTCTCTCCTGTGGGTGACGTCTATTGCACCCGCCACTGCTTATCCAAGTGAGTGCCCTCCCCTCCCAGCAGATTCGTCCCTGAGCCCCCCGAAGCTGTCTTCTCTGCCACCTGCACTTCTACGCCTCCCACCTTGTCCTTACTGTGGACTTCAGTGCAGGCTGCAAACTGAGCCATGAGATAAAACAAACGAACCTTAAGGCACAGGCAGCCACAATTGTGGTTCCCCAAAGCTGAAATCTGGAGCAGTTAACAACGTGGCCATTCTCCAAGCCTCTCCTGGTGTGGGATGCCCGGCAGGATGGGGGGATTGCTCCTTAGGTGATTTGGGTAATAGAATCCAGTCCCATCAGGTTACTCACTCAACACCTTCTTCCTTGTTCACGGTTTTATAAGACATCAGGCATTGTCCCTTCATGCCCACAAGGGACATAGGTGCAATCGGCAGTGTAAACAGGTTCTTTTGGATAGAGTTGGGAGCACGCTGTCAAGGGACAACTTACATGTGTGTGGGAGGACTCTTTGAGGCTCCCACTTGGAGAACTGGCATGGGGCTGGTGGGGTGAGGGACAGCTACTTGAGGAAGTAGGCTGAGATCTGAGTCTTGAAGGATGGGTGAGATTTGGGTAGAAATTTAAAGAGTTATTTTTACACCAACTAATATCAGAGGTCTTTGGCAGCAAACTCCAAGGTTCTTCTTTAGGATTAAATGTATTTGATCTCTTTGGGTTCAGTCAGCTCTCATGGATGGATTCCCCCGTGTTTATAAAGCACAGTCATTCAAAATCAAATTGATTGTGTTTGTACTTCCGCTAAAAGTTCTGTTGTCAAGTTGTATGTTTTCATCACTTACAAAGAAATTCGGATGAAAATTTCTCTGTCCAGATGTAGGCCTTGATTTTTCTGGTTAGCCAAGTCTCAAGTGAAGACAAGATGACCTCTTAGCCCAGTGGCTCTCAAACTAATTTGCATCGAATCACCTGGAGGGCTTGTTAAAACAGACTTCTGGGACCCACCATTATCCCAGTTCCTAATCTGGGAGGTCTGGGTTAGGGTTTGAGATTTCAGCCAGCTCTCAGCTAGTACTGACGCTATTGGTCTGGGACCACACTTGGAGAACCGTGGACAGAGTAGCCAGTCTTACCTGCCAGTAACTAAGAATTTAAGCCCCAGGTGTCATGTCATTTCTAGCTTATGTCAGGAAGCAAGAGTTTAAGGAGTCTGGAAGGGTAGATGGCAGCCCACCCTCCTTTGATTCAGGTTCGCTTTAAAATGCTTGGCATTTTTTCTCTCTGCTAATTTCCATCTTTTATTCATATCAGACGTTCACCGATTGCAGTGAGTCTTCTGTGCTTTTCCAAGGCAGAAGCATAATTAATACTTGGCACACTCCTCCCATCTTATTGCTCATGTTTTATTGATACTGATCAATATGGACAATGGATCTGCAGACTCGCCTTTCTGAGAGCGGATGAAAGCTTTCTTTCTACCTATATGCATGGCATGCCCATGTAATGACTGCATAATCCATTGCTTCACTCTCCACCTCTGGTTTAAATTGAGTTAGTGTTTAGATAAGATCTTATTGATTAGGTAAATTGTGTTTATGAGGTGCATGTAATCACGATCGAATTGACTATCTGCACTTTTAATAGAAGCCCGGGCTTCAGGTTGGATGCACTCGCTTGCTTTGCAATGACAAGGGAGACTTCCCATGTCTGGAAATGTGCTCTTCTAGAATGCAAGTAGGAGTGTCGTGAGAACAAATTACTGCCTTGGAATGTCATGTGGGAATTGCATAGGAAATTTTAGTCTCCATACCTCAAAGAAGAGTTTGTTAACCAGACCATGCTTCCTCTTGGCAGTCTTGTATACTGCCTGAGAAACTGCTGGCGCTCGTGGAGATGTGACTCTCAGAGATGGACTATTAGATCACGTCAGATCAATGGGGATTAAGTCTTATTTTGACCATGGAGACTAAGGAAGGTACATAAATAAGCCAGTTAAAAATAAAGCTAAGTCAACTCTGAAATGTTTCTCTAAAAGACTGCCATAAATTTGAGTGTAGTTGAGCATTAGACCTTGAAAGAGGCTCTCTGATGGACCATAAAAATATCCCAAATAAAACTCAAGAACACTGCAAGTCCTCCAGCAGTGATTGGACTTGTGTACTTTGGAACTTCCCTCAGAAAGTAAGAACCTTTCTAGAAGGTTACATTTTGCTTCCGATGGGACCCCTTCTTGGCTGAATAGGGTGACCGTATTAGTTTGCTAGAGCTGCTGTAACAAAGTGTCAAAACCTGGGTGGCTTTGAAAAAACAGAAATTTGCTGTCTCACCATTCTGGAGGCTAGAAGTCTGAAATCAAGGTGTCAGGAGGCCACGTTCCTGCTGCAGCTTTGGGGGAGGAGCCTTCCCTGCCTCTTCGAGCTGCTCGTGCTTCCTGGCAATCCTCAGTGGCCCATGGCTTGTAGATGCATCACTCCGGTCACATGGCATCTCCTCCCTGTGTGTCTTCACGTGATCTTCCCTCTGTGGGTCTTTCCCCTTTGCATGAGGAGACTGGTCATACTGGATTAAGGCCTATCTTAATCACCTCACCTTACTACCTCCATGATTTACTTCAAATAAAGTCACATCCTGAGGTTCTGGGGGTTAGGACTTCAACATATGTCTTTTGAGGGTCACAGTTCTACTTCTGACAGCCAAACTCACAAGGTATATAGCTTTTGATTCATTTGGTGGGAATCCAAACCATCCAACTGGCTCTTCACGATGGGGTGCTTTTAATTAGGTATTTCCTTCACATCAGTCAGCAGTTTTAAGGCATCCCTTCTCTGTTTAATTCAATTCAACAAATACTTACTGAAAATCTGTCTTGTACCAGCACTGTGGTAGACTCCACAGATACAGAGATCACTCAGATGTGGGCTGAGTCTGGTAAAGAGTTTGTGACCTAGTGCATGATTTGGGTATAAATTCCAGGTGTCAATTCTGACAGTCATTGGATACATTCAAATGTGGGGCAAATCAAAGTACATTTTAGTCTGAAATCCACTTCTGTTACCAAAAACTAGGTCAATCAATATCATAATTATCCGTTAGCTTACTGTGATCTTCCTAGTTAAGAATATTAAAAGATATGTTATGACCACATTGGTCAATTTGCATATTTTGTGACAGCTGTCATGCAAGAGCTGTGAACAGCATCCTTTGACTGATGGCCACAGCCCCACCTAAAGAAGAACATGGGTTGGCTGTTTCTTTCTACTCACTGACCTTGGGGGCCTGAACTCTGATGTAGTGCACAGAAAATGTAGAATATAGTGCTGGCAAAGACACCCAGTTGTAGCTGTGTGACTAATGCTGTATAAGACGGAACTCCAATCGGGACCCTCCATCAGGGGTCAGTCCCATTTTCACAATTTAATTTTCATAAGAAATTGGGTCTGTCTGAGCATTCCTGCTCTAAGTGGTTATTCAGTCCCTACAAGCAATAGAAGAATTAACGTCTTTCCTCCTAAAAGCTCCTTCCTAAAGCATTTTCCAGGGGGTTATTCCTCAGGTCACAACTATTTCAGAGTCCTGGTTGAGAATCAGCACAGAGGACACTGAAAAGCGGGGAGCTCCAGAGAGGAGCTGTGTCAGTGCCCGCCAGCCTGTCCGCCTTGGGAGAGCAGGTGCTGTGTGTGAGCTTGGGTGTTAGACTCAAGAGGACAGGGCTTGGAATTCAGTTCCACATGAAAGTCTCTTCTCTTCTTTGGAATGCAGTTTCCTGATATCTGAGAGGGGAATGTTAATCACACATGCTCAGCAAGGGGTTGGTGTGCGGATCCAATTAAACAACAGACAGGGAAGTGCTGGACGGGCTGTAGATTTGGGGCAGTGGTCAGTCTAGAGCAGATGTGGAGGGTGAGATCTGTGGACGTGGTCTGTTTCCCCACGAATTCACTCACAGTCAGCTGGGGAGAGAAACCAACCAAAGATGCGGCTAAGGTATGGAGGATGTTCGCTGTGGTCCCCCAAGCGTGGGGGCTGCAGGACCACAGAGGAGTCATCATCGTCACTGCCACCAGTGCCTTCACCTGGGATGCTGTTTGGCCTCAGTCAAGGGTAGGAACTAGTTACTTCTCTGGCCTCACTGGTAGTCAGAGAAGTTTAGGTGAAGCTCAGCTTAGCCCCAGGGGGAAGCATTAATAACGGACAGAGGGCCTCAGCCAGCAGTAGGTTTGAATGAAAGCATCCAGGCAGAAGCATCCGAACCAAAGCCACATTTGTGTTTGATCAGTCCTCCAGCAGTGTGGCCCAGAGCAGGGCCCTGAGAGAATTGTTGGAAGAAGGGGCGGTAGGACCTGCAAAGGGTTTGAGTCCACTCGGGGGTGCTGAGTAGCAGGCCCAGATGGTGTCCCACACCAGTAACCTTGCAGTCTACCCGGTAGGGACCATTCTGCATAGCACGCAATGCTGAGCTCTTAGCACCGCGGACACTGGGCCACCACCACCAACCGCTGAGTGGAGGAGTCTCGCCGGCCTACGTGAGGGCCTGATCTCTCTCTATTTCCCCCAGAAGCATGGTCTGCCCTGTAAGCTGGGTGGCGAGGGCCGCACCGGAGCTGGGGTCGGAGGAGGTGGAACACATTCCTGCAACCTTGTGCTGGAGTGAGGGCTCTTCGGCTCTGTGATGGATACGCAGATTTCTCGAGGGCTGAGGTGCTTGGGAGACCCTTGCTTTCTCAAGTCCTAAAAGGGTGTTTTATCTGAGCTTTTGTGGTCATTTACACAATGTAAAATTGCTGCTCAACTTGGATATTCAGAAAAGTTACCGTCCATAACCGAAATCAAATTTATTTCTCAAGTCCCCATTTGTTTTGCGGGTGGGAAGTTCATCTGGTTGGTTATTGAAAGGCATTTCAGTTACTTCTGGTGCAGAAATTGTTCTCTTTGCGATACTTAGTCAAATTCATGAATCGCCCTCCCCCGACCTTTCTTCCCAAGGCGAGTCAGTATGACCTCTGGAGACGGCAGCTGGCCTGGCCCCGCGCCCATCCTCTGCTCTCAGCTACGACGTCACTAGTCCCTGGCTTCAGGCACAGTGCCCTGGGGTCCACCAGTGAGGCTGTGGTCCTTATCTTTCAGCCCATCAGCTCTCAGCCCTGTCGCCCACCTCTTTGGGGGCTCAGAGTTTTCTGTCACTTTCTCCCATTTTACACTGGGTGCCACCCCAACGCCTGGTCCACCCTGGGCTCCACGCTGCCCGAGGCTGTGCTGAACACAGGCTTGTCATCTTCCTGCCCTGCGTCTCAGGAGCTTGAAACTTCTGCAGACCTCACTGCATATCTCCTCCATTCTTCACTCATCCTCTCAACCCATTTCTGACCCCTGTGCCCAGAGCCTTTTCACCCTTACGCTCTGCACCCTGTGTCACTGTCTGTCCTGGAGGCAGTCCCCTTGCCTTGCTGTCCCCTCGTCTGGTGTGGCCGGTGCTTCACCTATTCCTCGGGGCAGGCTGACCCAGACAGGGCTTATTGGGTCAGAGGGCTCTGGCACCGGTTGGCAGTGGCCTTAGGTCTCCTCCCATGTGTCTTACAGTCTCAGGCGGGGCCACAGGGCAGGGAGGGGACAGGCCCGCCAGATGCCCCCTCACTGTGTGGCTCGCTTCCTTTCCAGCATCAGCGATCCGTTCATCTTCAACATGTGCAGCAAAGATAGGTCCTCCGACCACTACTCATGCCAGCGCCACAGCTACAGTGACCTCAGGGAGCTCCGGCAAGCTCGCTTCCTCCTGCAGGTATGCCCTGGGGTGGGGGTGGGGGGAGAGGGAGGGCCATCTCTTCAGGGGACACGTGATCCAGGTGCCATCCAGGCCCCATTAGAATGTGAGGGGCACGCCTCTGTGACCCACATCACAGCTCTTTGGGACACACAGTGACTCCCCTTGGCTTATGTTGGGTTGGTCCCCTGGCTGAGATGAAATTCTGCCCTCTGCTTCACTGTCTCCAGAGTCCCTGTCATTTGGCTGCTGATCCCTTCTCTCTTACTATGTCATTTAGGATCCAGCCTCTTTGCTTTATTTTCCCCTTGACACGACCCAGAGCGGCCGTGGAGATACAGGAATACAGGACAGGGCAGTTCCATGGCCTCGCGGCAGTTGAGTGCCGGTCTGCCCTCTTCTGACCACGTGGACCCCTCCTCAGGCCACCGCCCCTCTCCTCTGCCCTGCCCACCACTTCACCCACCTTCCAGCTCCTGGTCATTTCCTGGCCATGTGGTTTAGAGGTCTCCTGATTGTCCCCTCCAGCCAGGGTCCCAGAGCCTTGTCTGGTGCATTCAAGGGCTCACCCAGGTACTAAACAGAGCTGACTCCTTCCAGAGGCAGAGCTCTGCTGTCAGCGAGTCGCAGCCCACCCCAGAGAGACATCACCTGATTTAGAAGCATCACCTCAGTGGCAGAGGGAGGAGGAAGAACTCTGGGGTCCCTGCTGGCCCCAAACACTTCTTACCTTCACCAGTCCAGCCTCAGTAAAAGCGAAGCTTTTGTGCCCAGGGGCCTCCCAGGCAGAGGAAGAAATGAGGGACCACTCTTGTAGGAAGGGAGGGCCCAGATCCTTCCCCCTACCCTCTTGGCAGAATGTTTGCTCTGCAAAGGCCAACAGAGTGGGCAGGGCTTGGCCCTCAGGAACCAAGAATAATTTCATTTGTAAATTTCTTTGTTCCTTGATCCTCCTGCAGGAGGCCTTATTATTATTTTCTGAAATGAAGACTCAGGGAAGCCCTTCTGGGGGTGCTCATGACCAGTCACCCTGCTGACAAGGGTTTAGCTGACTCCTTTCCTCTCCCTCCCCCTCCGCGGCTTTTGCCCACAAAGCAGCGTTGGTTCTCATTTGGCCTGCCCTTAGTGCGGGTCTTTGAGCGGAGAGTGAGCTGGGAAGGGGCTGGTGGAGGAGGCATCACCCTGACAGTGCTGACGTCAGCAGCAAGGGCTCAGTCCCACGGGGCGCCGCCACCTGGGCACCATTGTGCACCTCTCTGGCTTCCGTTTCCCTGCAGTGCACAGGCAACCACGTCCTGTCTTTTCCACCATTACATATGTAGCATTTAGTACATTTTGGGCACGTAGCAAGTACTCACAAATTATTATTTTTTTTTTATAATTCTGTGTCTGCCTTACAGGTTATATATAGTAGCAAACAGGTGTAGTGGCTTTCTTTCTCTTCAGTAAAAGGGGATTATTTCCAGATGGCTGGTTAGCCTGACAGTGGTGGAGGGCAGAAACGTCAGGGCGTGTGTGTGTGTGTGTGTGTGTGTGGCCAGGTGAGGCAGGGGGCGCTTTGTGAGCAGGACTGTCACCCGTCCAGCCCTAAATTCTCCCAGGAGAAAGTCAGAGTCTAGGCACTCCAGGTTGCCGGAGCAAGACTCCATAAGAGTCTACATTCATCATCCATTTGCACATTATTTATATTTCTGCTTGTAAAAAAAAAGTCTGAGGCTCTTAAGTGCACCTGCAGAGGAGGGGACCTTACATTATCATTATAAGGACTTTCCCTCTGCTCAGGAGTCTAGTGAGCTGCACTTTGAGAACTCACTTCCAGCCAGGTAGGAGCAGGACCTGACTGGTGTTGGATGCAGCACCTCATCTCTGAGTCTGACCTTCACCCACCCTATCTGTGCCTCCAGGCCTGGGCCTCACCTCCGCCCCCCAGGTCCCTCCCTCCAGCCCTGGGAATCCTCTCACTGACTACCTCTCATCCCTGAGCCTCCTCCTGTATGTGGGCTCACTCTAGCACTATTCCAAGTCTACTGTTTACTTGCTGTGGCTTAGAAGGGCGAGGGAGAGAGAAAGAAGGGAGGGGAAAGAGAAAGGAAATCAGATAGAGTTCGCTTAGGCATTAACAAAATACCCTTGAAACAACTTTGCTGTGTCAGTGTGGCCACATCAAAATGGCTCAGTGAAGTGGGCTTGGCAAAGCACACATGCCTTTAAGACTGTAGGTCAATGCAGGATACTGCCCAGATCGGGATGTTACACGCACCCAGTCAGCCCCTAGTGTTCCTGGTAAGATGACGCTTCGGTTTAGGAAATCAAACCCTTGACCAAGCAGTGAATTCATTGTTTGAGGTTGGGAGGGATTCTTGATGGATGTTCATTGGTCAGGGTGGGTCAGTCTCGATCTTCTGTAAATCAGGCATTTACGGAAAATCAGTCTCTCGGTTCTTAAGTTTTATTTTCCAAGGGCACATGCGTGAGATTTGCCATTTCATATTCTCCAGTTCCATTTTTAGATTGAAATCCTTTCACACCTGACACAGAGTCCCAAATGACCCACAGCAAGTGGCTCTGTTTCCACGGGTGTCTCCATTCCATGAAACTTTAGGAAAAGTAAAAGGGGTTTCTCTTTATAGGACATCGCCCTGGAGATCTTTTTTCAAAATGGATATTCCAAGTTTCTTGTCTTCCACAACAGTGATCGGAGTAAGGTCTTTAAAAGGTAAGGCTCTGAAAAGTCCTCCACTAAGCAAACTGATCATGAACCAATAGCAGAGGAACAGCTCTGTTCACAGGAGAATTGTTCTCAACCTACAGTGAGCAGGGCTTAGGTTAGACACAAGGAAGGACTCACCCACAGAACTGTTGAGTTACAGAGCACAGTATGGAGAAAGCTATAAAAGCTCCTTCCCTAAATCCTGGGAACCAGGTTCTATTTCATGGACTGAAGTAGTTTGAGACAACAATAACTGAAGGGAGAAAAAATTGTGCAGATGCAACATATTTAATGAGGCTTCCAGAATTTTCTGGCTTTATCTTTCAATTCTCCAAGTAAATTTTTTTTTTGGCTGAATCTTTCTCTTTGATCCCAGTTGCCAATTTTAGTTGTTTTGACTTCATATTTCATTGGTAAGAGCTCCATACAACTGATTGCCCACTTCCTCAAGGAACATCTTTTTTACTTAAAGAGAGAAGCATGCTGCTTTAATTTAACTTGTCTTTCTCCAAATAGATTAATCAATCTAAGGGATGTAAGCTATAGTTTAAATTTTTAGTTTATTTTTATTGGCATTAAAGTTTTAGATACGTAGATTTGCAGAGAATCTAGAAGGGACCGGAGGAGAGGTAGGTTCCTGGCCATAAACAGACCACACAAAAGTTGGATTAATGGAGGGGGTGGTCACATTGAGCTCCATTTTGGGCTGGAAGTTCTGAGGTGAGGCCTGACATCCCTGGCCGAATGTTCCAGGTCATTTTGTGCTCCGAGGTTCTAGTCTTGTCTTCCTGTCAGCCCTGGCCAGTCACTGGCACCAGGACCAACTGCTGGGTTGGAAGGAGAGGGCCAGGGTGGAGAGAGACAGCTTTCACAGAGAGGCTGTTTGCGCCCGCCCTGGGCGCATCTCCATGGACTGTGATTCTCCCTTTGAGGTTCTTTCAAGAACGGTGGTCATACCGCCTCCTGAAAGGTCTTCAAGTTCCATTTCAGACCCAACTGAAGGAGACATGCAGCGTTGAAACTTACATTCATTTTCTCTTGTCATTTCTGCGCAGTAAACAAAGTTTTCCATGATTGATCTAGAAGTCTTATACATCTGTAGCTCAGGCAGTGAGTGGTGCCCAACCCCACTTCATGCTGCTCACGGAGCGTTAAATTAAGACGCCCCTTGTCCCTGGACTACCGCAGGGGTTGCTGAAATCAGCAACAGAAATGCCAAGTGCCTGGCCCAGAGGAGGTCTCTAAAACATGTAATTTTTATTGTAACTATTGTTCTGTTGTTATCATTGCTGGTATTAAAGCTAGAATGTGTAACGGCAGAGGATGTTAAGGGTGCCTGCCAGGTACATCCAGATCTGGGGGCAGATGGGGCCCCCTGAGGTGGCAAGAATGGACCAACCTCTTGCCTGGCTCCTAAGATGTCTCCCTGGTGGTGGAAAAGTCCTGACTCTGCTAATAGGATGGTTTCCCTTTTTGTCCAGCTTCTGCTCCTTCCAACCCAGCTTGAAGGGAAAAAGCTTCACGGAGGACCCGCTCAATCTAAGGTAACGGGTGCAGGGGGGAAGCCAGCCATGCTCTCTGGGCCAGCTGTGTTGGCCTCACTTTGATTGTCTCCATTTGCCTGATCCCACTGCCAAGAAGGCGGGCCAAGAGCACACCAGCCTGCCTTCCGGATTATATTTCCCGCTCCCAGCCCCATAGCACCCTCATTCTACTCCTGAAGTTCCTTCTGCCAATTAAACCTCTACAGCCAACAGACTTGAAGTCCCAAGTGCTCCGGGGCTTGTTCAAACCAAAATGGCAGGGAGTGACCCTCCGCCTGTGGTGGGTGGGGGCAGGTTGCCCAGAAAGCTGTCCACCTTGGGATCAGGCCCTCAGGTGGGGGTGTGAGCCATCCCAGGTCTGTCATTTCTATCTGGGACTCTCTGAAAGCTCGGAAAATAAATAAATACATGATGGTATCAAATCAGATGTTAATTTATGAGTCTATGATAGGGAGCATCTTTCCCAGGAGACAAAAGGCTTACAGCCCCTTCCCAAGGCCCCCGCTTACAAGTACCCAGTTCTCCGGAAGGCCTGTTCAGGATCAGCAGGTGCTTTATTTCAGTTAGGAGTGGGAATAGGGCGAAGACACTGGTTGCTGGTCTTCTCCAGAAGTTTGTGGGGGATTGGACGGGGAGGGGAGTGGTGTTCAAAATATTTATAACGACTATGGGACGCACGCCATCCGTTCTTTTAAAACTATTTACTGATAGCTTGTCATTTACCGATAGCTTGTCGTGTGGTGTTTGCTGCTTGACAGGGCAACAAGCAAAATGCTTGATCTCCTCTGTTTGTTGAGTTTGCACTCTTGTGAGGAAGATAGATAGAGAACAATTTAAAAGAGTGAAATATAAAGCATCTTTGATAATGATAAGTTTAAGTATAAAAACCAAACCAGGCAGAGGTAAGGGTTGAGATCTTAGACTGGATGGTAGGGGAAGCCCTCACCAAAAATGTGAGATCTAAGACTTGAACAAAGTGGGAGATAAGTTATTCAGATAACTGGGGAAAGTGTATTTCAGGCCAAGGGTAAAGGCCCCCAGGGGGAGCGTGGTGGGCCTGGCTGGGGCCACAGTGGTTGGGGTGCGGGGAGTCAGTGGGAGGAGAGTGAGACGTAGCCGGCTAGTTCACGTAAGCCTCGGGGCTCATGGTAACGGTGTCGGCTTTTACTCTGAATGAATGGGGAGCATTGGAAGGATCACGTGGCCTAATTTATATTTTAGAAGACTCACTTGGGCTGCTGTGTCGAGAATAGACCATAGTAGGTCAAAGGCAGAAGCTGGGAGGCTGGTTAGGAGGCTTTTGCAGTAATGCAGGCAAGAGATGATAGTGGCTCAGATGGGGGGAGGGGGTGCGGGGAGGGACAGTAAAGGTGGTGTGAAGTGCTCAGAGTGGACATGGCTGGGCATGACTGAAGGTACATCTCATGAGATTTGTTAACAAATCAAGCATGGGTAGGATATGTGTGTGTAAGAGAATGGACTTAAGGATAAGTCCAAGGATTTAGGCTTGAGCAATTGGGAGTGAAACGGGGAAGACCACAGGAAGAACTACTCTGGGGGTATGGTGGATATCAGGGCTTGATTTTGGACATGTTCATTTGGAGATGCCTGTCGGACATCTAGGTGGAGAAGTCATGTAGGTGACTGAATATATGATTTTGAAATTCAGAGGGGTGGTGCTCCAGAGAAATGCAGATCCAGGCTCATGCAGGATGAGCCTTGACAAAATGAGGAAGCTGGAGCCCTGGTCCCAAGCTCTGAGGCCACCCAAGCAGCCAGGGCATGTGGTGATGGATGGGCGGCAACAGGCAGCCATGAGCTTTGGGGTCAACCTGGTTTGGGCTCATAGTAGGTGCTCAGTAAACTGTAATACCTATGTTTGGTTTTAGAATCAGCTGTTGTGTTTTGGGGCGTGTTTATGGAGCAGTTGATTAGCACGTCTGTCTGCTCTTAGCTCTTCTGAGGGTCTCCCAGCCCTTCCCCTACCAGACACAGTGTGCCTTCCCGCATTTCGGGGTGGGGAAGGCAGTGGTGGCTCCCAGACTTAGGACCCCTCATTCATGCTTGGAATGAACGTGGCCATTTTTCATTTGGATTACCAAGGACAGTGCCCCATCCATACACCAAGTCTTAACAAATGCCTAGCTGCCCTTGGGACACTCCAGTGAACACGAGCTTCTCATCTCTGAAGGAGGCATGTGGTCCATTCTCAGGGTTTTCAACTGGCCCACGATGCTTGGCATGTGCTATGGATTTTCATGTCTTCAGCCGCTAGCTCTTCGTGACTGATCTGGCCCCTCTAGAGGCCATCCTGACATATGGGAGACCAGAGCTTTTTGGTACCAGAATTTTGCCTAGAATTTCAGTGACAGTGGTTGCCGCCATAACTGAATTCCAAGGAGGTTCTGTGGGCCTGGAGCCCAAGTGGAAAATGCTTGCAAAGCCTAGATGAGCCTGGGATCTGTAATCCTGTGTCTCCCCATGTGCAAGACTAGACCATTCTGAAGGCAGCATGGCAGCATAATCAGACATCATTGGGGTGCAGGGCTTTGCAAGCACACAGTGGCTTCTCATGTAGAGCCAGCCAGCTAGACGCCCCCCCCCCACCGGATAAGCATCCAATGACCAGAAAGCTGCACGATATTAGGCACAGGCAGGCTCCGTGGAGATGTGGGAGTAGCTGAAGTTACAGGAAAAGGGAAGCTAGTTATCAATGTACAAGTAAAGAAACACACATTTTTGTACTTGAAGTTATCTGTCCCCTTCCACAAAGGGCTGGAGACAGCTTCAAAACTAAATATAGGCTACAATGATCCTTTAAAAATTACCCCAAAACTCCTTTAAAGGAAAAAAACATAGATGGGATATCAGGTACATGGAGTGATCTGGTTACTCTAATTGTCCCAAAACTAACAAAAATCAAACAACTGTGCTGGGTTACAACGTTTTCCAGTGACATATAACAAGAAACAGAGGGTTTTGTGCACTTTGTTTTTTCCTGGAACATACTTTCTCTTGGCACTGAATATCAGATTTGTCCTTGTCTAAATAGGGTAGTTCCCTTTTTATAAAAAATGAAAAAAGAGCATGACAGAATGTAACTTTCTATGCTGATTCTCTGAAAAAGCAGAGCCCTCACATTTTGATGTATTTCTGTACAGACGTGGCTTTGGGATGTGATCTGGTTCAGTTCCATCTCTTCATAGGGGTCTCAGTTCCTTCTGAGCCCAGAGTTCAGAGAAATACAAGGCCTGGGTGCCTGTCTGGCCCTTCTCTGAAATCTCTGTGGCACACGGCACACGTCTTTGAATGGGTGAAGGGCATCTTCCCATGGCTGTGGTCCCTGACAAGGCCTGAAATAAATACTTGCAGTGTCATCCAGACCTAAGTGTCCTTGGGCTGGAAGAAACTGTTGGTTGTCAGGTAGTGCCTATACTTAGGGCCTTACTGTATCTGGATGCTTGTAGTTTCTGAAATGTTCTCTCAATTGTACAGATGACTTAAATATAATGGTTAGGATGAAATTCATTTTTTGGCACAAAGTTCTGCAGTTGAGGAAGTAGCGTCTTTTATGGATTTCCTTTTAATGAATGAGTTTCCTTTATAGATTATTTTTGAAAAATAGTGAAAGACAGAGAACTTAGAAAACCAACCATAAGAAGCTATAAACTCCCATGAGAAGATGGTCTTCCACGATAATCAATCACACCCCTCAGGGCACTACTGGTGGCACTGTGGAGGCTAAATTTCAAGTACTCCATCTCCCCACTTCTGCCCCTTCGGTCCTAGTCTCCGTAGATCATCACTGTTGACCAGCTGGAAGACTGAGGACCTGTAATGTGCATGATTGCTTTGATAGAGAGATTTTCCTCCATCACTGAGTGGGGAGACATGCTCCTTTGGCTTCTTGGTAAAGCACAGCCCTGGGACAGCAGTTGTAGGGGCCACACAACTCAAACCCCGGGGTTACAGCAGAATCACTGGAACCAGAGGTGCACTAAACCCCTGGTGGGATGACCCATGCCCTGGCATCATGGATTTTCTCACATGGTTGGTTCAGCAGGCCCTGGGCAGTGGACCCCTGTGACCTGCAGTGAGCTCCACCTGAGCCCCGCTCAGACTTCGTTTTGGGGCCCCTCCATGCTGCTCTCTGTCTTTCCTATTCATGTCTCCTCCTAGCACAATCCTTAGTCCTGACCTCAGACCTCTTTCTAGGCAGAAGCCCAACTTAAGCCCTGTTCTCCGCACCAAGCCTGGCCCCTTTGTCCATCCAGCTTCACCCAGCCGAGGTGCTTCCACGGGGTAGTGGGCAGGTGTGTGAAAGTCCAGAACTGAGAGAGGAGCAACTCACTGGCTCACTGTCCCCCCACCCTACTTGCCACCTGTGTCCAGCCACCACCAGAAAACCTGGGGCACAGACAGAGAAGCTATGCGTTGTCTTTTTATTATTTTAGCATCTTTCTTGGGAATCTTCAATAAGATAAGAGCAACATGGATCATCTTAAGTTAGTCTGGTGATCCAAGGTTAAGGCACTCTTTCTCCCAAAATGCCTTAACTCTTCAGGATGGTTGAGGAACTTTATGCTTGCCATAGTCACTCATAAATTAGCCCTTGGCAGATACACAAAGATCTGTTTTTTGCTGCAAATAGGCTGTAAGATTTTTTTAAATTTTTTATTGTATTTTAAATTCAGTGTAGATTCATAGGAAGTTGCAAAAATAATACAGAGTCCCCAAGCAGCTTTCACTTGATTTCTCCCAATGGTTCCATCTTGTATAACTAAAGTACAATTTCAAAACCAGGAAACTGACATTGGTACAATTTGTATGCATAGTTCTTTGTCATTTTATCACACGTGCAGATTCTTGTAACCCCCACCACGATCAATCGACGTACACAATTTGATCACCACAGTCATGGTCATGCTCAGCAGCATCAATCACCCCTTGTCAACCTTGACCCCTGGCAACCACTGATCTGTTTTTCATCTCTAGCATTTTGTCATTTAGAGGATATTCTGTAAGTGGAGTCACAGAGTATGTGACCTTTGAAGATAGGCCTTTTTTACCCAGAATAATGCCTTGAGATCATCCAAGTTGTATCCGTAGCGTGCTCTTTTGTTGCTGACTGGTATCACATACCAGAGTTGGTTAAACCATCCTGTTGAGGGAAACTTGGTTGTTCCTAGTTTGGGGCCATTACAAACAAAGCAGACTATTTACATTTAACAAATTTCTAAGGTGTTAGCACATCAGTCTGGCCATTATATATTTTTTTGTTTCCTATTTTTCCCTCTGTTGTTCATTTCTCTTTTTCCTGCCTACCTTTGCATTACTGAAAGATTCGATAAAATTCTACTTTGATTTATGTAGTTTTTTTTTTATTTGAGGTTTTTTTGGTATGACTTCCTGGTATAAATTTTAGTTGCTTGAGGTATCATGTTATACACACATAACTTATCAGAGGCAACTGGGGTTGGGATTTTACCAGTTCAAGTTAAGCGTAAGAGCATATGTCTTTTAAGTCTTAAAGCCTTCTTTTAAATCTTCAGTTGTCTGTCATTTATATCTATCGTTGTCGTAAGCATTTCCTCTATACACATTAAAAAAAAATCACACATCAAGTATTTCCCAAAGTCATTTTTGCACACAGATCATCAAAAAAGGCAAAGTGAATTTAAGAAGCAATTCAATGGCTTGGCCGGCACCAGAGAGCCTGGCTTCCAGAATGTTCCCCATGACACTCTCTTTCTTCTCCTAACTGAGCGCTTTTCTTCGTCAGAGTTGTTTATTCTTCTTAGCTGATTAGTCTTCAAGTTTTTGTCATAAGCTACTCTAGGGAGATGTTGAGCGAATCCTGGGGATGGAGACACAAAAGGCCAAGGTGATTACTCCATGTCACGGGGTGAAACACAGCTAGGGAGAGGTCACACAGGGGTCACCTAGGTCATGCCTGACTCTCAGAGAGGTGGTGACTGGATGAGCGTGGAAAGGACTTTTGTTCTATTTGAGGAAAGAGAAACCCCATGGTGTTCCTATCAAGTGTCTGGGGGCCTAATATGCTCTCCAGGAAGTAAAGGTGACTGGGGTCTTTTAGAGCATGAGGGACCATCAACACGAATCCTTCCCTTGACAGAAAAAGGAATAAACTATAGAAGATGCCTTCTCTTAACGAGCTCCGTGTCTCGTCTTTGCTTCATCCTACTGCCAAAGTTTCCTGACAAATGAGGGGTCTAAGGTGAATGCATCCTGGGGCAAATCAAAGCCCCCGCCTGTTAACTTCTCAAGCCTGGTGAGGTTCAATGTGCTTAAAATCTCTCCCTAAGACATAGCTGCAGGCGTGAAAGCCCAGCAAAGCACCTAGAGATGAAGGATGGCAAAACCCGTCATCGTGCACGCCACCCACTCCGCCGGCAGGAAATCCAGGAGAAGCACTGGGCAGAGATTTTGAGGACCACGTGCAGTAGGGGAAGCTGCTGCGATGGAGCCGGAGAGGGAGTAGAAGGGCCAACCTGTGGGCCAGACCAAGACCCCTTGTGGAGGCGCACGGAGATCTTTTTCCTTAACTCCTGCTCTTCGCTGATCCTTCTTAATGACTAAGAAGGGAACATTAATTCTAAAGAAAAAGTGTCTCAAGGGAACAGAATGGAAATGGACAGGATCCAAATAACTAGCCACGATTCTGTTTGGAATGAATGCCCCTGTGCCCCTTGGGTCAGAGATGAAGTAGCTAAAATATAGCAGGATGGCTCCCCTGGAGACATGCTCAAGGCCCAGCACTCCCGTGGGGACTCCTGAGCCTCAGGCATGGCATCTCATCATGCACTTCACAGACACGGGTCCTCTATTCCTCTACAGACGGGCTTCTAAGAAATCATTCTGGTCATTAAATGAAGGGGAAATTGTAAAGAATGACATTCAGTGCTCACAAGGACATAATGAAATGGGTTCTCTAATATATTCCTGGTAGATATATAAATGGGTATAAACTTTTTATAAGCCACTTGATAGCGCATATCAAAAGTTATTTTAAAAACACATCCTTTAACACAGTATTTGCGATAATGAAGCTCTACCAGAAAATAATGCAAAATATTTTAAAAGTCTTAACCATTCAGGCTTCATCACAAAACAATTTCTGTTAGTGAAAAACTGGGAACAACTTGAAAACCCATCAGTAACTTATAGTAACGTATATTCATGCTAAACTATCTCGCAGATGTTTTAAATTATGGTTACTAAGATGGTGTAAACACGTGGGTTTGAAAGCAGGATAAAAATGACACGAATGCTATTATTCTAACTATGTATAAAAATATACACAGAAAAATAACTCGTAGGGAAATCTGTCAATATTACAGCTGGCTTACCCTGTAGAATTGTAAGCTGCTATATTTAAAACAATATATGGTTTTGTTCCTTTTATAATAAATAGAAAACATTTAATAAGGAGGAAAGCTGAAAAGGGAATTTTGAATCTATATCTTCAAAGATTTTAGAAATATGATAGAGTCGTCACAGCTAAGCATTACCACGGAAAAGCAGCAGTGAGGAGGGAAAAAATGAAGCACGCTGTCTGCTACGGTTTATAACATGAAAAAGAAATATGTTAGTTACACTGAACTAATGAATATCCGTCTCTTGGTGCATTTCCATTAACTACTACAAAACTTGCCACCAACACAGGAAAGCCTTGATTTAAGCAACAAAGCAAAACTATTCTAACACTGTCTTCCTTGATCCGTTTCTTTTAGGCAGTATGAAGGCGTGAGTGAGTGGTCCAGAGAAGGTCCTCAGCTATTGTGAGGATTGACTCTACCTCTGTCATTTCTGCCAACAGCTCTAGAGGGACTAGGGACACTGTCAAAGTGGAATTTCAGCTTTGAGTTGCGCCAAGCTCCAGTTCTTAGAGAGAACTGACTTCTACCAAGTACTCCTGCTCTGAGCATCTGCTGGAGACCCACAGCAACCCTTAGAGTTGGGCTGGTGTTATTTCCACTTTACAGATGAAGGAACCAAAGCTGAGCAGAATGCCCAGGGAGATGGATGGCAAGGAAGAGGCAGAGCTGTCCCAGGCCAGATGTGTCCAACTCCAGAATCTTTGGCTTTTTCTCTATACCAGGCCAGCCCTGCACACTGTTAGGCTCTGATCGCCTAACTTCCTCAAACAATGACATCACTCCCTGTCTTCTTTCATCTCATCTTCCCCACAGGTTGCACAGGGCAAGGCAAGCTTTCCCCCATTGGACACAGTCCCTGCTCCCAGCACAGTGCCTCACAAGGTATTTATTTACTGACTGCACCAACCCCTATGTGCACACATTCTTTCCTTACTCCACAAAGGTCTGCAAAAGTGTTGGACGTAATAAGATGGGAGTGCAACCTCACTCATTCACAGCCAGTCAAGGGCTGGCAGGTTTAGGCTAAAAAGCTCCTAGAGCAAATTATGCAAGTGCAGATAAGAGAAAAGGATAGGACTGCTTTAAGCCCAAGATGTTAATGCCAGTACTTAGCGACAATATCTGCCCATCACTGTGGCCCAGTTTTGTCCCCTTCCCAAGACGAAATGTCCATCAGCCCTCCTACCAACCCATCCTCTGAGATTCCTGACTTTTGAAGCCCTGATCCAAAGCATTCCTATAGAACAGGCTCCCCATTTGGGAGCTGGCAGTGGTCCTGAAATGGGTGATAATGAGGTTAAGAGTATGCTCGTGTGAGCTGCCCGCGCCGTGGGCTGTAGGCAGAGTTCTGGGGTGGAAGTGAGATGGACGGCCCTTTCCTGACTCATTGTGCCTGTACATGTGGGTGTGTGAATGCAGAGACAGAAATGTATGGAATGGCAAAGAACTAAAAGCCTTTCAATCAACAAAATCACAAGCCAAGGAGGTCAGGAAAGGTATTTTATGGGCTTGGCTGGAGGAGCTATTGCAGTGATGAAAGACTCCCTCAGTTTTCTGAGGGTGCCCCCACTGCCATCTTCCCTCCCTCCTATTTCCGTTCCTGCCTTGGGGTCAGGGTCCCAGGTCACCTCCAATCTTCCTGGGATCCTTTGGCCATGGAGTTGGGTGAGACCAAATTAGAAAAGATGGCCCTTTTCGGTGCCGTCACGGTCATGTTCTTGATTTTGTTCAGCTTTTCCCGGGCCTGCTGGCATTTTCTCAGGCAAGTCCCACACAGATCCTTCTCGTCCACCAAGTACAGATTTTCCATCCGCTTGATTGTATCTATGAATGTATCCGCCTCTTCTGCCTTGGGAAAAGGGTTTCGCTTTGTGTTGAGCTTTTTCAGCTTGGGGAGCTTGGAGATGCTGGTGGGGACGGAGTTGAGCAGGTTGTCATGGAGACCCACCTCATGGAGCTCCTTCAGGGCGCCCAGCGTGGTGGGCACGCTGTCCAGGTGATTCAGGCCTAAGTTCACAGTGCGGATGTTCTTGAGCTGATTGAGCTCCACGGGCAGCCCGTTGGCGGTCAGCCTGTTGTTGCTCACGTTGAGGTAGAGCAGAGTGGTCATCTGGCCGATGGACTCAGGCAGCCTATCGATGTAGTTGCTGTGCAAGTCCAGCCACCGCAGGTTTTGGAACTTGGAGATGGAGTCAGGGATCTTCTTGATCATGTTCCGGCTAAGGTCGAGCTCGTCCACATCACTGAGGCGCAGGATGCACTTGGGGAAGGTGGTAATTCCCATCTTGCTCAAGTCGAGGCGTTTTTTCCCGTCGAATGTGATCTTGATGCAATTCTTGGCCACATTGAAGGTGATCTTTTTGCCCTTGGGGCCTTTGCCACCCTTGGCCATGTTCTTTTAGTTAAGGGAGTGTGTTTGAAGTAGATAGTTCTGATTGATTGGTGATCAGTTTGAGGAAAAAAGTCATATGAAACTGCTAGAAGGTACACTCTGGTAAGAAAAGAAAAAATATCTAGTTAGGAGAGGACATGAGGGTATAGGCTCCCCCCAAATCTTAATGCTTCACTCTCTCATGGTTGAAAAGGAGATCGAGAGGAAAGTGGAGAAAAATTAGGCCATGAGCAGAAGTAGCCTAGCCAAAGAGCGTTAGCAAACCGAATGCCCGCTTCACACTTCAGTGCTCCCAGATGTAAAATGGGAGGTCCAGGGTTGGCCTGAAGGATGCTTACCACCCCTCTGGCTACGCCAGTCCCCAACTACAATCCGTTGTCCTGGACTTTGACATATTTCCCCTCCTGGGGACATGTGTTTTCGTGTGTGTTGGGGTGGGGGCGGCCTTGGATAGCTGCCATTTCCCAGATCGCTACTTAAATCTAGTCTTTTCTCAGAGTTATCTCATGAGTTCCTAGGGTGGGATGGTTGAGGTCTCAGAAGCAACGCAGCCTGGAGATGAGGGAACAAGACGGGAGTTAAGAATGACACGTGTGTTACCTCCCTCTTCACCATCTGGAATTAGTCAGGCCTTGGTTCCTATGACTGCATTGCAATAAATGCAGCACAGAGAGGTCTTTGGCTCGACCCACCAGCAGAAGGATGTACCGCTGTGCCCATGAGCACGGACGGGGCCAGCGTGGAGCCTGGCGGAACCAAAACGAGAATGCTGCCTTTTTCCACCTCCTACCCCCTTACCTCCCTCCCCTCACATCCTTCACACTGAAATTCAGCTGTGGACACCTCTGCACCTATAGGTGTGATAACAGGACTGCTGCCATCGGAGAAGGAGAACGTACAGAGTGATGGGTGGATTCTGGCCTCAAATGCTTGCTTAGAATCCAGTTCTTCCCCAATTGTCTTACATATTCAGTGCCTCAGTTTCCTCATTTGTGAAAACAGCCCCCCATTAGGACTCTTTGGGAATGTAAATTATCTAAACTACAAAATGTTTACAGCAGTGCCTGGCACGTAGTAAAACCCTAATTAACTATTAAATGTTATTATCAGGAACTTCGCACATACTGATTTTAATCCTCAACAGTCCATCAAGGTCCACAGGATTACCCCCATTATTAAGAGAAGAAGACTGAGGCTCGGGAGTGAGGGAGGTCTACAGCTCGGAAGAGGATGCAACTGGCCTGCCTGTTCTCGAGGCTCTTTTCTTTTCTACAACTTGGTGCTTCTTGCTTGCTGCTTTTCTATTTTGGACCAAGCTCCCACTCTGGACAGAAGCATGCTGTCAGGAGACAAATGCTAGAACTGCCTCCGTTCCCTGGCAGGCATGGGTGGGAGAGGGGCTCTGCAGTCTCTCCACTTCATCATCCAGGCCCTTTGTCAGGAACCACATTTCTGTCATACATACAGCGCCAGCAATCAGGCTGTGTGAGCCTAGCATCCCCTGTTTTCCTGGTACAGTAATCCTCAGTGTCAAAGGAAGTAGGCAAAAATGCCTCCCACGTGCTTATTATAAATCCCACTGTTGCCACTCCTAGCTGGAGGTCAGAGCTGCCCACCTTGTGCAAGTCCCGCTGGACCAGAGCCTCCGGAGCTGGGTGGGGGCCTCCGTGATAACCCAGTGAGAGTCCTCTCAGCCCTCAGCAGCACTGACGTTCTCTGGAGCAGGCCTTGCAAGCTGAACCTGTTCTTCAGAAACAATGGGCCGACCGCATTCAGGCGTAATTGGCTGGTTACCAAAGACAGTCCTGGCTTGACCAGTACTGAAGTGTGTGTATCATGCTACTGTGAGGAAGTGGATGGGATAAAGCAGTTTAAAAAGGAGAGCTGGGGTTTCAGTCACAGTTAAAATGCAGTATCACCCACTGAGTGCAGCTGAAGGTCCCGGACAGCGCGCGCGGAGCAGCTGGCACACTGACATCTCTGAAGATAAAGGGTATCGGACAGACTGGAGGCATAACTCAAAGTAAGACCAGCTTTGAACCAATGACAACAGAATTCCAAGAAAAGCCTCTTTTACTGGCCAAGGTTGGGAAAGGGAACCTTTCAGGGTCAAAGAGAGTGAAGGAGATCTCCTGTTGTTTTTCTGTTTTTTCCATTCTCGCCTGCCTCAGCCCCAGGCAATCCTATCTCACTGGAGTCAGGCAGGCAGGCACCTAAAACTCTGCAGGAGAATAACAATTGTCTTTGACCAAATTGTCATCCCACGAGTGTAGAAGTTTGCTTTTTCCTCTCTGTCTCGCTGCCACTTGGTCCTGGAGGCAGAAACCATGGCAGGAAGTACACAGCAGGTTTAGAAAACAAGATTCCTGGATTTCTAGCCAGAAGACCAAGGATGGGGCAGGGGGCAGCTCTTGGGAAACACGAAGCGTTGGGGAGATTGCAAAAAGAAGAGAGTTGAATAAAGTTGTGTGTGAACTCCTGGTCGCACCCTAAGCTGCCTATGAATAATGGATAAAATCCTGAACTGGGTCTTTAGTGCCTAATCCCAAACCCTGAACCCAAAGGCACTGTGAACTGAGCGAAGAGAGAGACCACTGTGCAGGTTCCAGCCTGGTGCCTGAGTAGCAACATGAAGGACTAGTTTGAAAAGCACTGTAAATTCTTTGAACACTGAATGGGACACTATAACCATAATCTACAGAAGCTACAGAAGGTTTGCCAGAACTCGTGACTTGTGACTGTCTGCTCAAAATATACATCTATCATTATCAATATATGAATACATTCTATAAAAAGTAGAAGACAGAGAGCTGTGGTGCAGAAAAATATTTGAAGGAAAAATGAGTAAAAACTTCCAAAAGTTGGTGAGAGACATAAAAATTACAGATTCAAGAAGCTCAGGGAATCCCAAACAGGATAAACTCAAAGAAGTCCACGTTCAGACATAATCAAACCACTCAAAATTAAAGAAAAAAACTAAAGAAAAAAAATTACACATTGCTTGCAGGGAACAGCAGTGTGAATGACTTCAGGTTTCTCACTAGAAACCATGGAGGTCAGAGGTACTGGAAAAATATTTTTAAAATAATGCTGAAAATACAGGACTGTCAGCCAGCAATCCTTTATGAATGAAGGCAAACGAGACATTCTCAGCTGAATGAAATATAAGAGGATTTGCCACTAGCTGAGCTTTTATGAAAGAAATGCTAAAGGAAGTCTTCAGGTAAAAGAGAAACAATACTAAAGAGAAACTTGGACTTTGAGAATCAAGGGAGAGCAATGGAAATGATAGGTATCTGGAAAATATAATAGACTATTTTTCTCGTCTTATGATCTTTAAAATATGTGTGATAGTTGAAAGCAAACATTTTAATGCTGTACATGTATGTAGACGGAGTGCAAATGACAACTACAACATAATGGGGGAAGTTAATGAGACCGATAGGTAGGTAAGATTTTTACACTGTTTTTGAAGTAGTAAAATATTAATTCTAAATAGTCTGTAGAGAGTTAAGGGTGTATATTTTAATCTCCAGAGTAATCAGAATGGATAATTATCAGGATGGATTATAAAAGAAAAAGGCCGAATTATATGCCATCTATAAGAAATCCACTCTAAGTAAACAAAAGTAAGTTAAACTAAGGGAATGGAAAAAGACATACTATGCAAACACTAAAGGGAAGCTGCAGTGACTTTACTAATAACAGACAAGGTATATTTCAGAGCATGAAAATTTACCTGAGATTAAGAATATCACAAGAGACACTTTAACAAGAAGATACAAAAAGCCTAAATGTGTATGTACTTAACAATAGAGCTTTAATATAGATGAAGCAAAAAAATGACAAAATTTGAAGGAGAAATGGGCAAATTCATAATTAAAGTTGGAGACAGCAATACTTCTCTCTCAAATCAATAGAAGTAGAGAGAAAATCAGCAAGGAATGGGGTTTCTCAATCATGGCTCTGTTAATATTTTGGGCCAGATAGTTCTTTGTTGTTGGCAGGAGTGGGGTGGTGATGGGAGGAAGGCCTGTCCTATGCGTTGTAGGATATTTAGCAGCAGAAAGCCAGAATATTCTACCCACTAAAAGCCAGTAGCTCTCCATTAGCTGAACAACCAATAATGCTTTTAAACATTGCCATCTGTCCACTGGGTAGCAAAATTGCCCCCACATGAGAACCACTGATGAAGAACTAAACATTACCATCAACCAACTGGATCCAATTGACATTTATAAAACACTCTACCCAGCACAGAATACACATTCTTTTCAAGTGCATATGTAATATTCACAAATATAGACCCTCTTCTTGGTCATAAAACAAATCTTAACAATTGAATTGAAATCATATACAGAGTGTTCTCTAAAAATAATGGAATTAAATTAGAAGACAATATTAGAACAATAACTAGAAAATCTCCATATAGTTAAAAAATTAACATATTCATAAATAAGCCTTGAGTCAAATAAATCTCAAGGGAAATTAGAAAATATTTTGACCTGAACAAATACAAAAATGGAACATATTAAAACTTATGGTATGCAACTAAAGCAGCGATTAGAGGAAAATTTATAGCTTTAAATGTTCACATTAGGGACATTTAAAAAAGAAAGTTCTCAAATCAATAATATAAACTCCTACCTTAAATAAACTAGTAAAGAAGAGCAAAATAAACTAAAGCATGAACAGAGAGAAGATAATAAAGATGAGCAGAAGTCAATAAAATTGAAAGAATAAAGACAGTAGAGAAAAATCCATAAAATTAAAAGCTGGTTCTTTGAAAGGTTTAATAAAATTGATAAATCTCTAGCCAGGCTGACAATAAAAAAAGGAGAGAAGACATAAATGATGAATATCAGTAATTAAAGCAAGGATATGACTGAAAACCTATAGGCATTAAAAGTATAAGAGAATAGTACAACTTTAGAAAAAAACTTAGATGAAATCAACCACAAACTAAAGAATTTAACCCATGAAGAAAGAGACAACCCTTAAAGACCTATATTTATTAAAGAGACTGAATTCACAGTTGAAAATCTTCCCCCCAAAACCCCTCCGGGCTGAAATGGTTTTACTGGCAAATTCTGCCAAATATTTAAAGATAAGAACACCAGTTTTATATAAACTTTTCCATAAGATAGAAGAGGGAGCAATTCTTAATGTATTTTCTGAGGCCAGCATTACCCTAATACTAAAATCACATATAGACAGTTTAAGGAAAGAAAACTGCAGACCAATACCTCATGAACTTGGACATAAAAATCCTCAACAAAATATTAGTAAATTGAATATACACACACACACACACATATATAAAATACATCACATCCAAGTAGAAATGCAAGGTTGATTCAGTATTCAGAAAGCAACATAATACAGCACATTAACAGACTAAAAAGAAAAAATATATCATTATATTAACTTATGCTGGAAAAAACACATATCAATACTATGTATTCATTCATGACAAAAAGTCTCAGCAAACAAGTAGTAGAAAGGCTCTTCCTTAACCTGACAAACGGCTCCCAGAAAAAAAACAAAACAAAACCCTGTATTTAATACAATTGGTGACAGACTGAATGCTTTTCCCCCTAAGTTTGAGAATAATACAAGAAGGTTAATTCATTACTCCTATTAATATTACATTGGAAAGTCTAGTCAGTGCAATAATGCAAGAAAAATAAAAGGAAAGAACGGACAGATAGGAAAGAATGAAATAAAACTGTTTCTACTCACAGTTGATCAAATTGTCCACATAGAGAATCCCGCTGAATTTAAAAGACGCTCTTAAAACTAGTGGGTTTAGCAAGGTTGCAGGCTACAAAGTTACACAAAAAACCCTCACTGAATTTCTATATACTATCAATGAACTACTGGAAACTGAAATTTGAAAAATAATAATGCTCCGAAAAAATAAAACGTGTGTATTTCACATAACTGAAAAAAAGTGCAGGATTTCTGTGATGGAAATTAAAAAACACTGATGAAAGAAAGCAAAGAAGATCTAATAAGTGGAGAAACATACCATTCATGAGTTGAAAGACCTAATATAGTTAAGATGTCCATTCATCCCAAATTAGGCTAAGGATCAATGTGATTCCAATAAAAATTCCAGCAGGATTACTTGTATATAGGAAAAAACAGATTCTAAAATTTATATTGAAAAGAAAAGGAACTAGAAACCCAAAACTATTTTGTAAAAGAAACAGAGTTGGAGATATCATGCATCTTGATTTTAAAACTTACCATGTCATTGTAACATGTGATATTGGTGAAAGGATGTGATATACACACACACACACACACACACGCACGCATACTGATCTATATAGGTCAGTGATCATATATACTGATCTATATAGATCAGTGGAATTGAAAATTGAATCTAGAGCTAGATCCACATAAATATGGTCAAATGGTAAATTGTTTTTTGGCAAAAGCTCAGGAGAAATTCGATGGAGAAACACCAAACTTTTCAACAAATGTGTTGGAACAATTGGTTACCCGTATGCAAAAAAGTTGACTCTCAACCTAATTAACTCAGATTAACTCAAAATGGGTCATAGATATGTAAATTGTAAAATCACAGAACTTTTTTTTGAAGCTTTTTGGGGGAGTGTGGGGATTAGATTTATTTATTTTTCAATGGAGGTATTGGGAATTGAACCCAGGACCTCGTGCATGCTAAGCATACACTCTACCACTGAGCTATGCCCACGCCCCAGAAAAACCCATAGACCTTTTAAAGGAAAACGTAGGAGAAAATATTCATGACCTTGAATTAGGCAGAAGTACGATTCATGAAAGAAAATATTGACAGATTGGACTCCAACAATATTTAAAATTTTTTGCTCTGTAAAAAAAATCAAAAACAAAACCAAAACCCATATTCAACCAAGTACTAGTATCCAGACTCTCTAAAGAACTCAAGGTCAACAGTAAGAAAGCAAACAATGTAATAAAAAAAAATGCTCGAGATTTAATGAGACATTTCACCATAGAAGTTGTGTGGATGACTAATAAGCCCACAAAACCACAAAACATTGCTCCACATCATTAGTCACTAGGGAAAAGCAAATGAAAATCACAGTCAGATTACTAAAATACCTAAAACAGTTACTAAAATACCTAAAACAAAAAACATGACATAAAATTCAATAGTACAAAGATTTGGCGAGAATGTGGAGCAACTGGAATGCTTATATATTGTTGATGGGAATTCAGAAAGGTACAATCACCCTGAAAAACAGTTTGGCAACTTCTGATAAAATTAATCATATACTTAATCATATGACCGAGCATTCTTCCATCTAGCTATTTACTCAAAAAACCCCCAAAACTTTATGTTCACACGAAAACTTGTGTTTATAGTTACTGTATTCACAGTTGCCAAAAACAGAAACAGAAACCCCAAAGGTCTTTCAGAGCGTGGATGAATGAGAAATGTTGGCTAATCCTTATAATGGAATACTCTCTAGCGTACAGAGGACAAATCTATTGATACATGTAACAACTTGGATGCATCTCAAGAGCATTTTGCTGAGTAAAAGAAGCCAATCTTAATAGTCTACATAATGAATGATTCCGTTTGCACACTTTGGAAAAGCCACAAGGAAAGGTACAAAAAAGAGGTGGGTGGTTGCCAGGGACTAGGGATGCAGAAGGTTTGACAACAGTGCAGCAGCACAAGTGGGCTTTCTGGGGTGCTGCACCTGCCTGTACCCTGACTGTGGTGGTGCTTACGTGAGGCTGTACGTGTTAGAGCTCAGTCAACTGTATACAAAAAAGGCAATTTTACTGTAGGTAAATTTACAGTTTTTTTAAAAAACTTAAAAATATTTGGGACTCTGTATTCTATTTTTGGTTTTTTTTTTTTTGTTATTAAGTTGTATGAGCTGTTTACATATTCTGGAAGTTAAGCGTTTGTCAGTCACTAGATGACCTGTTATGA
This sequence comes from Vicugna pacos, assembly GCF_048564905.1. NCBI lineage: Eukaryota > Metazoa > Chordata > Mammalia > Artiodactyla > Camelidae > Vicugna > Vicugna pacos. The sequence continues at coordinate 38,070,770 of NC_132997.1, read as the reverse complement.
TCAATTCATAGACTCCTCAGATGTCAATGTGTGACCAACCCACACAAGGGAAGCTGGCAATTACAGAGAGAGAGAGAGATAAAATAGATTTTAATCAGAAGGATGGATAGATAGATGAATAGACAGATGGCTGAACAGACAGACGGATGGATGGACAGACAAATAATAGATTTTATTTCTCATGAACAGCTTAGAAACCCAAATATGAGAAGTTTCTAAATGTACTTTTTGTTTTGTACAGTTGGTTTTTATACTTTGGAAAAACTGAACCAGTTGGTTTGACTAACTTCTAATTAATTTTTCTATCTAGTCATTGTGAATCAAACAGCATGGTGGGACACCCCATGGATATCTAAATTAAAAATGTAACGGCAACTTATATTTTACTGCCATCAAATATTTGCAAGCATTTTCAGTTGTAAGATCATTGTCTTCACTCTGATACGAGAATTTATCTGGTGCTTCACGCCCATGTATCTTTATATTTTTAAGTAAGACTGATTTTATTTATATATAGTTGATATCTTTAAACATCTTGCTAAGACAGTCTCAATAATTACTTCACTCTTTGCACTGATGCACTGAGACAAGGTAGACATACTGTAGAACTGAAACCCCCCGTGTCAGCGCTGTTTCACAGCCAGTATCTGGGACTAACTTCATAGCCAGCTTTGTGCCATATGAATGAGAAATAGCTTTTGCACATTGGACGTCTCTTAAGGGGAAACAGTGCAAACCTGCCCCAGTGAAGTCATTCATTCAAAAGTCATTATTCTCTCTCCCGACTCTCGTAAGACCCATTCACTAGGCATGTAACAGGCCAGCTTCTGATCTCCTCTGCTCTGATTTCCCCCTCCAGGTGACCTTCCCTGTGACCTCCAGCCCCTCCCAGAACGAGCTGTTCCTTCACCTGAGAAGCCCTGGGGCAGGTGGAGATGTGGATGGTCACAGTGGGGCCGTCTGTGGAGTGTGTGTGTCTAGAACCTCTGACCAGGCTTCCAAAACAGGCACTAATGTTTGACTCAGGCATGGTCTGCACTGAGGGAGAGAATGACCATTTGTCCAGCACCCACTCTGGGCCAGGAACGGTATTCTCTGCTACTGGCCTTAGTGTTACCTGGTTTTTGGAGCAGAGACTCCCTGGGGGCATAGACATGAGTGCTTTTAGTCTCTCTGCCAGCCCTTTAGAGGCACTTCATGCCTCCTGTGCAAAGCCAGTGCCCTCCAGTTTGCCCTTTCTTTTTTTTTTTTAACATTTTTTATTGATTTATAGTCATTTCACAATGTTGTGTCAAATTCCAGTGTTCAGCACAATTTTTCAGTCATTCATGGACATATACACACTCATTGTCATGTTTTTTTCTCTGTGAGTTATCATAACATTTTGTGTATATTTCCCTGTGCTATACAGTGTAATCTTGTTTATCTAGTCTACAATTTTGAAATCCCAGTCTTCAGTCCTCACAGCTCTCCTTTGAGGTAGAAATATTCCTCCCACCCAAAGATAAGGAGCTGGTGGGTGGGTGGGGTGTAAAGTTGGTTTATCTAAGCTCACACTGTCCGCCTCATTCCAGGGCGTCCAGTTGGGATGTTCTTTCCATGACATCAGAGCTGCAGCAGACAGAGAGTCTGCATGGAAATTAGCAGGTTCACTTCATTTGGCAATTATCTGGTTAATTTTGATCAATGCAGCGCTAAGGATCTTAGTGGGGTATTTCCCATGTATAGCTTCATCTACCCCTAATATTATTTACTTCTCCATCCTCAGCATCAGTGTGGCTCTGCACATGTGCTGCCCGGGAAGCTGTTATCTGTCAAACTGCCCCCATCCCCCTGGTGGGTAATAAGAATTCAACTTTTATTTGGAGCAAAAGTTCCCAGGGGGTCACATGGCCCAATAACAAAGGATTGTGATTTCTTACTGGTTTAATAGCATCTCTTTTGTAATCCCGAATGTACTCTGTTTTAATTGGATTTGTTAAAGGAACAGAGGGAATAGGTGCCTTACAGTTAAAATAAAATATTAAGATTATTAGTTTAACAGGCTAGAAACGCCTTGTTCATCAACCAACACATTCAAAGCGCACAGAGCAACCTTGATTCCCAGGAAAGCGAAGAACCAGAGTCAGTCCTGGCACCTTTAAATCCCAAGAGGTGAGCATTAAGTCAGTTTCAGCCAGCATGGTTTAAGCACCGCTATGGCCAGACAGGTGTGACTGGATTTTTCTCCTCACAGCCACGGCCTCCCTTGCAGACAGGGAAGCCGGGATCAGAGAAGTGGCTCGACAGGGCAAGAAGCACAGGGGCTCGAGACCCACGTGGGCTGCCGCCCAGCTCCTCGTTTATTGTCCACTGACCCTGGCCAGTCTGCAGAGCGTCACTGAGCTTCAGCCCCCACTTCTGTAAATAGGACAATAAAAAGTGGCTGCTTCTGAAGGGCAGGGTGAGGGTGAGCAACTGTGTGTCAGGGCGAGGGGAGGTGTGGGGAGCAGCAGCGGCGGGGACTGGACTGATACATCATAACTGATGACAGTGGAGCCAGGACGCCAGGATTCCAGTGGGTTAGAAACACATAGCACAGCGTCCTTACTTACTGGGGCATCCGTGTCTTCCGGGTGGAGACACTGGGTTACTTTATCTGGAGAACAAGGACATTGCCCCCCAGGATGGCAGAGTAGGGGGCAGTTCTCAAGTGCTCTGTGCTTTGTGCATTCTTTCTGTACCATGACCCCATGTGGCCTCAGGGAGAGCCTGCTAAGGGGTGGACCTGGTGCCGAATCTGGTGCACACGCTGGTGCACCTCGGCGGTGTGCACTGGTGGATACCCCAGTGGGGTTCCCCTGTCTGCTGTGGGACAGCTCCCAGCTCCGAGAAAGGCTTTGCTGGAAACTCGCCCACCTGTCAACTTCCTGAAGGGGAGCCCTGAGCACCAACTCTAAAGGAGCAGCCGAATTTCCTGTGGTTCTTTGGAGTTCATTCATTCATTAACAGTGTGCATTGGATAACGACTATGAATGAGGTGCTTATTTATGCAACAAGCACAATAAAGGCCCTGCTCACATCCTATAAGAGGAGATGAACCAGAGCAGACAAACATAACACCAGGTGCCATGAGTGCCAGGAAGAGAAAGAACTGGGACAAGAGAGAGAGTGTTGTGGGGAGACGTGCTCTTTTGGAGACGTGACCAGGAAGGGCCTCTTTGACCAGAAGACGTCTGAGCAGAGACAGAAGTGAGGATGCAGGGAGGGTGTTTCAGACAGAGGGAAGGCCAGATGGAAAGGCTCCAGGCTCCATGTCAGAGGGGAGGGGAGGGACAGCAGGAGGGCAGGGGAAGGAGGGGAGACCATGGAAGGACAGACGGAGGGAAGGAGGGAGGGAGGGAGAGAAGGAAGAAGTGAAGGAAGGAAAGAAGGCAGGCAGGCTAAAGGCAAAAAAACAAAAACAAAAACAAAAACCCAGGGCAGACGTGCTGTGCCGTATTTTTCAAATGATACTTAGCTGTTGTGAGAAAGTCCCCAGGACATGTCAAACCAAGGAGAGAAGGCCCGTGCCTACACTTCCCCCAAAGTGACCACAGACAGGACAGGGTCTCTTCACTCTAATTTCTACCTGAGGCAGCCCCTTGCTCTCTTGAATCTCCAGCAAACTTGGCCGCGCTGGAGTGGTGACAGCGGGGAGTGGTACGCAGCCCCGGCAGCTGCCCTTGTCTCCCTCCACAGAGGTCCTCTCAGAGCCAGCAGGTCGGCCACCACCCTGAAAACCCTCAGTCAAGCACGGACGACTGTGGTATCAGAACCGCGTAGCCTTTTACACGTGGGTGACAGCAGTGCAGTGCCATGTCGGGGAGGATGCTTATGTAAACCCCAGCTAATCGGTCCCCATCTAGAACAGAAGGGCGCTGGAAGGACCACGGTCTCATTTTTAAAGGGATACTTCAGGTGAAAGGAAAAGGGTGCAAAAGGATAGTTCGGGGGTCTTTGTATATAAGGCACTTGTCTTTCAAAAACGCTGCGACTTCTAATCTTAACGTTTTTCTGTAGAAATATTTTCTAAATTCAAATTTCCCTTTCCTCCTTGAGTCTTTATCAGGCTTATTTAAAGTTTTTATTGAAGCATCTGAGGCCATCATCAATAAGACAGACCCCTTTTCTGATGACTTTGGGCACAGAGATATAACTTGTCAGGAAGGGTGCAAGCAAAGGCAGTACAACAGACGGCACTTTGTTTAGAACAGGGCAGCTCTTTGGCATGTTCCAAATAGGGATGGAGCCCTTCTATTAGCCATTTTGTCTGCTCCTTTCCTGTTATGTATAAAGTACTCAATAGAAGCCAGGCACCCAGGCGGTGGAGAATGTGGAGGCTTTGAGGCCACTGGAACTGGACTCCATCCACACCTTCACTGCCAACCTGGTTTTAATCATGAGCTCAGTTTACTGATCTGCAAAATGGGTTAGAAAGTTGCAGGTTGCTGTGAAGAGTCAATGAGGTGATGGCTACGTTAAGTGACTAGTGTGCACTGGGCACTCAGTGAATGGTAATCTGGTACCCGGTACCTTTATGATGGTAAATAACACTGATAGATTTCACCAAACAGCACCATATTGAGAGGCTCCCTCAAATCAGTAGCCCCGAGACCCTCCCTATTGGTCATTAATCCCAGATGTAGGATTCGTGGAACAGTCTTTGCTGATCCCCAAGCAGAAAAGTCTTTGCAACCTTTTAAGCACGATTAGTAATGATAGTAATAAGAAAAGAAAGTAGCTTGTCCAAAGTCACACAGACTTGAAGTAGGGGCACCTTCCTTTCCCCATGATACCTGTTGTGGAAATAGGGACGTGAGGCATGTGTTCTAGTGTGTTCCATGACCAGTCCCTCCTTGGAAGGCCCAGCCCAGCCTAGGACTCCACCGCGTGTCAGTGGATTCCAGTGTTCGGGATCACTTGCAGAAAGGGTTTGCGTCCAGACTTCTCAAAAGACAGACTATGCTCTAAGCTCCAGCACAGTCAGCAGTCACTGAGTGACATCTGCTGCTGAAGTCACCTTCACGGGCTTCGGCCCTCCTGGCTGGCCGAGCATTGCAGTTTCCTTACAGGGGTAACTGGGTGGGTGGAGGAGCAGTTCCAACACTGGTCTCCACCTCCTTGTGGTGCCACAAACGCTCCAGGACACTCAGACTTTGGAAAGATCATTAGAAAGTGTGACCCAAAGCCCCACGGACTCCCACACTAACCTCACGAGCTGGGCCGAGGACACCAGGCTGGCCACCCTCTCCCCAACCCCTGCTAGCTGCCCTTCCTGCCTGGGTCTCCGGGCCAGCTCCGTCCTCTCCTGAATAATGAATTAGCCAGTGGCGGTGGCGTCTGGGGGTTGTAAATAAAGCACACCAGGAGAACTGGCATTTTCAAAGTTGCTTACTCAAAGGAGGAGAGAAAAAAAGTTTGAAGGGGTCGTAGTGTGGCAGAGTTAAAAGTAAAATAAATGCAATTAGAGGAAAACTTACCCTGCTGGTCTCAGTTCCTCTTCCTCAATGGTGAAACTTTGTCACCAGGCAACAAGAGGCTTGGGATCTGGAGTTCATTAGCATAATCTGACGCCAGCCTGCAAGGTGAAAGAACACAGTGCTGACAGGTCTCCAGGACACTCAGACTCCCAGCAGGCCAGCTTGCTTCCCACGCAGAGGGAGGCCAGCTCTGGGGTCGCTGGGACTCTTGCCATGGGCTTGCTCCTGGCTTCCCCCAGCCTGCCGTGGGGGTTGCAGTATCAGCAGGGCTGCTTTTCTTGGAGACCGCAGGCAGTGCATGTTGCTAACAGAGGGGAAAGAGCCACGTTTGCCTCTTGGAAGGAAAAAATATCTTCTATAGCATTGAGTCTCATGAAACATCATAGACTTCCCTGTAATTTGGCCCCCATATTTCTTTCTTGCCCTTTGGTTTTTGAGAGGGGGCCGTCTTTCATCTCTTTATTTATTTGAATTTAATTTTTTCTTGAGGTTTTCTCTTTTACACCCCTTTTTCGCTATTAGATCAGAGTGACCACTGCTCATAAAAATCAGACATTCTACAACAATTTTTTATTCATTAATATTACATCATTCAGTGCTGATACGTAGTTTCCAAGCTCGACATTTTGAATGAATGTGCAATTATGAATCTCGTGGACCATGCTTTTCCTATTTTTTCCAATTTGGCACTATCATGAATAAGGCTGCAATGAATGTATTAAGGCATTTATAGTATTTTTGTTCATTTTTTCCCTTTAAATTCCAAGAAATTGAAAAATTTGGCAAAAAAGGTTAAATGTTAAAATTATTATGCAAATAATAAGATAACATTGTAGAAAAGTTAGAAATGCATATATAGAAGTAAAAAAATAAAAATACTTATTATTTTGAATAATGCCCAGGTTGAATTAAAAAATAAATAATTAGCAAATAAATACTATGAAATGCAAAATTAACCCAAGCAATAAAATGTTGAAAGTACAAAAAAGCAAAATGAAAAATTTTTAATTAAAAAATAAAAATATAATAAATCTTTAAATTAGAAATATAGTTAACTATTAAAATTTTAAATATGTGAACACCAGCACTGTACTATTTAATCCAAAACTAAATAAAACAGATCATTTACTTTAGACAATAATTGGATTTAAAATAATGAACAAATGAAGATAAGTAGAAAATTAAAAATTACCTGGAATCCTACAACTTAGTACATTTCTAATGAGAACATTCAAAAAGCACATAAATTAGGAAATAAGTAATATGAAAATTATAAGTACAGATAAGCCAAAAGGAAAATCAGTATTTTAAGGGAGAAAATATATGAGATGATAAATACATTTTAAAATGCAGATATGTGAAACCTTATAAAAATTAAAGCCACTCAACGCATTTGGAGGTAACTTCCTGCTGAATACCCTTCCAGACTTTTCATGCGTCTACAGCATCAAGTTCATGGCGTAAGTGTGCAGTAATAATTTGGTAATTTTGCTAATGTTCATTTTTAATGCTAAATATACCCAGGTTTATCAAGTAACATCTCTCTAATCCAGCCAGATCCAAGATTTTAGTTGTCGATTTTTATTTGCTTTTGTTTTCTTTTCCCCTTGAAAAGTACTTGGAAAGTACTTGTCTTCAGAGTCAGGGCCCAGGGTTAAGGTAGGGTTAAGGTGTGGTCCGGCAGGTGCCCCCCCCACACACACAGACAGATGTGGCCAGACAGATGTGATCAGCTCTGTTTGAGGGATGAGGTAACAGCAGTTCAAACAGCCAAGTGGTGGGGGCAGGATTTGAACCCAGGTTCTGTTGACTCCAAAGCCCGTGCTCTTTCCCACCCTGCTTCCCCTAGACCTTAGGGGGCACTTTGGAAAGCCAAGAGCCATCTCTGGTACCTTGTTTAATCTAAAACTTACACTATAATGATGGAACAGCACAGTATATCAACTCTTAAATACTTTTAATCATCAGATAGTTACAAAATTCACATACACCATTCCAAGAGGTCTGTAACTGCCTTCAGACGAACATGATTTAAGAAAAAAAATTTTTTTAAAAGAGAACTCACCTTTGGTTAGGTGTCTGGGCACTGCTGGTAATGGCGTCTTTTTCTGATGGTCATGAAGTGATGGGTGTTCCTTGGAGCTCATAGCTGATGAAATGAGGAAGGGGATGTGAATTGCCTTTATCTTCTGCATACCATTCCGCCGGGTGGCAATGTCACAAAAGACCACAGGTAATATTCTAGAACTCTTTCCAAAAGGAGAAAATAAAACCAGAGGCTGTCTCTCATTTCCAGGACCCTAAGAGGCACATTTTGCTCCCCTATTCCCACTCTGCTGTCAGCTTTCTGAAATAAAGTAGCAAGATTAGCAGGCTTTGCTGTACCAACTCCACAGCCTTGGAGCTCAGCCCCACAGCCTCAGGAAGGCTCCTTTTCAAGGTGGTGACCCTCACTGTCTCCAGCCTGGGCTCTGCCCTTGTTCATAGCCTTCAAAGTAGCCTGCCTCCTGGAACGGGGGTCGGTGGCAGGCTCACAGACAGGGCAGGACTACCGGATCTTCACTTGAGCCTTTGCAAGCTAAAGCAGTAAGTGTGACCAGGTTTTGCCTGCTTCTTCTTCTTATGGTTATTGTTTGCCTGGATAAAATGGACCAAAAAGATGATTTCTCTACTTGGGGGAAGAGGTGAGCTCCAGCCTGGGAGTTGCTTGCTGTTTATAGAAAATCTGCCAAGGAAGGTCTTGAATGAGGAGGGGTGGGGAGCCTGGACAGATGCTGTGACAGCGGCACTGTGATGGGAAGATAAAGAGACTCTGCCCCTTCTGGGGCACACGAAGGCCTGAAGGACCCTGGCGCAGTGGGCGGAACGTACAGTGCACGAGGGGGCGGGGTCCGTGGGGGAACGCCCAGGACTTAGGCAGTGGGCGTGGCTGGAGAGAGGCGTGGCCTGGCTCCGTCTGGTGGAACCTCTTGAGCAAGGACCTGGTTTGGGGAGTTGAGGGAGAGTCTCAGGGAGACAGAGGCGGAAAGAGCACAGAGCTGGAAAAGGAACCAGGGGACATCACACAGGTTGAGGAACCAGACTCTACAAACCCCTGCTAGCAGAAGGGGCGTTTCACGCGCAGACGATTCCTTCCTCCTCTCCCTCCCTGATACTGCCTCTTGTGTGCTTCTAATCTCTTCCCTACCACAGCGGTCGAAAATGACCTTTTTTGGTTTGATTTGTGGTTCTTCATTGTATTGGTAGAAACGTGTATCGTACATCTGTACAGCCTCTTTAGAGGACCATTTGGCAATGTGTAGTGAACTTGAAAGTGCTCATCCTTTTTAGCCGAGAAGTACCGTTGCCAGAAATGTGACTCATGGGTAGGCTCACAAAGATTCAAATCATGAAATCGTTATGAGATGTTAACGATTTCCATCTCATAAATCACTGGGATGTATGTCCAGAGGGGATCACAGAAGCCTCATTGGTGAGGACAGAGCCCAGCACAGGGGCAGGCTCAGCCACTTCCCATCCAGGTGTGCGGTGAGGTCTTGCTACCGCGGCCACAGGGCGACTCGAGCCGCCCCCACCAAGGCGTTGGGCAGCGGAGCAGGGCGGAGACCCGCGCACATGAGATGGTCCCATGTATCAAAAAAAAAAAATTGCTTTTACACTCTGTTACCATATAGACAGGCCTATGGCTAAAACTTTTCTGGAAACTCATCTGTGGATACTTCTTGAGTGGGGGCAATACTTGGTAACTATTATTTCATATTTCATGACCTTCCATTGCATTTGCATTTTTTAACCACGCACATAGATTCACATGTATTATATTCGTATATAATACATTCTACTCACATGTATTTTGTTCAAATGGCCAAAGAAGATTATGATGTGGCTGTGGGAAATCCAGTGTTGAGGGTGTGAGGCCCCGGTGCCTGCTTCTGCAAGGCCATGGGACTTCTCTGGGGGCCACACTTCAGGCAGCAGTGAATTCTGGCATCACCTGAGAGCCATGGTGGCTGCAAGGACCCAACCTTCAATAGGGCAGGGTCGGGGCAAGAAGAGCTCGGGCAGTAATCTGTGGGTCCTGAGAAGTCTGTGGCTCTCCTGGAGGCCCTGGAACCTCAAAGCTCCAGAAAGTCCCACCTCTCCCCCCGATCATGCCTTGAGATATTTTGTCACCAGTATTGTTTTCTGTTCCACAGGAGATACCCTGGCTTCGACAGGACCATGCTGCAGAAGTGGCAGGTACAGTGACCCCCCCTCAGAGGGCTCTGGGTCCGAGGAATCCCTCTGGGGATGCAAACCAGCAAATAGCTGAGGTCCCAGTGATGAAGAGAGAAAGCCTGTGCATGAATCAGGAGGGATCTTGTTTTATTAATTTGCCCAAATGTCCCAAATATTGCCCTGAAAAGATTTCAGTGACTGGAGGTGATTCTTGAACATTGGACTCAGAGCTGGGAAGTGAGAGGGCATGTGTTTGTGTGTGTGTGTCTGTGTACATAAGCTCTGCGTGCACACACGCTCCATCCGTGAAGACGTACACGTATGTATGAATGAACACAGCTCAGGACTGCACAGCAATCACCACATCTTGTCCTGGGAAGTCACACGTGGCTCCCAGCCTGGAGAAGCTGACATTCAACCGTGGGTTGTCAGTGAAAGGAACGGACCCCAAGAGAGCCAGTCGTACAGATCACATGGCAGCAAGAAAGTAACTCTTGATCCCTCATGTCCCAAATCCACTTCCTTTCCCAAGGAGTGGGACAAGGAGAAGGGAGGCCACAGCATGCAGGTCCCATCAGAGATGGGGGCTGTACAGGGCTGCTCATTCACCAGCTGGCCTTGGGGATTTTTCCCCGAATACAGTCCCTATCTCCATGTGTGATTGTACGTCTTCAAGCCGAGGCCCCTAAGAGCCAGTGTTATCCACACAGGCAGGGTCAGGGAAAAGAAGGTTCCTAAAGTCCCAGAGGAAGACAGATCATTCCACCTGTTGGTGAGAGCCTCTTTCCCTGTGACTGCAAGTCCCCTCAGCTGTGTGTTCAGTCATAAAGAGGTCAGCAGTAAGTTCGCCCAGCATTGGTGCTATTATTTTAATCAACTTTGGATCATCACACCCAACAGTTAACACAAAAGAGTGCTTGGACTGCCAAGTTGTGTTCGTGTGTGTGTGTGTGTGTGTGTGTGTGTGTGTGTGTGTGTGTGTGTTTTCCTGGCTGACTTTGCTTCCTAACTAGATTTGCTTCAGTTCATATTGGAATTAGTGGGCCTCCCTGAGATGGCCCGGCTCCATGCCAAGGTGCAGGGAACAGGGCAGGTAAGTGCAACCTGCTCTCACCTGCACAGCGAGGGTCTCCTGCACGGGGCTGGGAGTTAGAACCCTGTGGTCCTTAGGAAGAGGCCAACTGTGTTTGGTTTATCCCCTCTTTGTCTCTTCTGGTAGAAAAGGGACATCAGCAATTTTGAGTATCTCATGCACCTCAACACCCTGGCCGGGAGGACCTACAATGACTACATGCAGTATCCAGTGTTCCCCTGGGTCCTGGCCGACTACACCTCACAGGTGCGTGTTCACAGGGATGCTGCGCAGCTGTCCTGGGGCTTTCTGATGACCAGAGCATCCATAATCATGTAGAGCCTCTCTGATGGGGTTCAGTTGCCCCGGGGCCTGCCTAGGCGCTGCTCTGGGCTTGGCCCCTCGCCTGGGAGGAGGCCTGTGGAGTCTGGCTGCCTTGGTTCCTGAACCCAGCCCCACATGACTAGGACGATAGATAACATGCACCCCAGAGGGCTTCCTGGCTTATTTGCTACCATGAAGGCAAGAGATACCCATCTGCTGAGATACTGCCATGGACAACACTGGTCCATCAAGTGAAGTGGGCCATGAAATTTGTTCTTAGAATCAACATGGAGAGAGAGGGAGAGAGAGAGAGAGAGGAGAGGAGGGTGAGAGAGAAGAGGAGAGAGCGAGAGAGACAGAGACACAGACCCAGCGAGAAGGTGCTCCTCCCTGGTAACCTGACTTCAGTGACTGAGATGGTGGTCTGTAGACTTCATCTCGGAGCTGGACCGAGACATGTAGCCACAGGGGAGGCTGATGGCAAGACCAGATCATCTGCTCTTTGGACCTCTGTCCCTGGACCTCAGCAGGCAGGGGAGGAAGGAATAGAAAAATGACTCAGCTAGACCGAGGTGAGGTTACTGGGGGACGACCAAGCTGTAGAGCTGTGTCCTGACCACCTGAGCTCTGGCCATCGGGAGGTGTCTTGGGCAGTGAAGGTAAAGGGCAAAGTGTGGCTGGGTCCCGGTTCGGATCAGCCCCGGCCAGTCCTGCCTCGGGCTGTTCAGATGGCTGATCCCTAGAATTTGGAGAGAAGCCTCAGCCTTTGGTGACCTCCCATCCCCACTTAGGACATGTAGCACAGCAAACCTTTTCTCACCAGCCACATGTTGCTTCTTACTGCACTAACCATCATCTGAGGCCGAGTTATTTCAAAACCGAAACTTACCAATCCCAGCTTTAACTCACAGTGTGGCAAAGCGGTGGCTCACTAGTCTCTTTTGTCTAGCCCATACTCTGTATTAAAATTTGATCACTTACCAGCGTTTAGAAACTGTGAGATTTCTCCTTAAAAGCTGGATTTCCAGTATCTTTTGGAGGAATAGGAGATCTGGCAACTCTGAAGCCCCATTCTGCCCTGGCAGAGTTGGTTGTAGCTGACTGTGGGTCTCCATGGGGGCCGCCACTCATGGGGGTCTCAGGCCCACCTGATTCACTTCTGTCCCTGCCTGGCTTCGGCAGGTGTGAGACGGTGGGAGGCCCTGCCTCCCCAGCAAAGCTGTGGTGATTCATTGCTAGTGAAAAGGAAGAGAGGTGTAAAGAAACACCTCCTTTCCGGGGAGTTCGTGGCTCCCCTGCTAATACGCAGAACATCTCCGCTAATAAAACATCTTCGAGGACACCCAGCCTTGAAAGCTCCACGTGCCTCCACTGTCGTGTATCCCAAGGGCAGGGGAAGGGGCACCACTGCTGTTTTCATTGCCTGGAAGGGAGTGCGCCTCCAGAAACATGAGGTCTTTCCTCCCCAATCAAATGACTTGTAATTTCCTGTAAAATCAGTTTGAGTCTAAGCAAGGACCCTGAACTGCTCCGTGAGGGCCGGAGCCAAGTGCTCCCTGACAACAGGAACCCTTCTCAACATCTCTTGTGTAACCAGTGGCGATGTTCTGATGTGGGTCAACTTGGCACAGTTCAGTGTGAACTCAATCTTCCCCTCCTCTTATTTTCCATCTCTCCCCTATTAAGTCTTTGTGGATCACTGGCTGCGAGGCTGTAAAACCCTAGCAGGCCCGCTAATCACCAGAGGGGGGTCAGACCAAACTACAGTAAACCGATAAAGAGAACCATAAAACTAAAGAGCGTGGCTCCTGAAGTCTCGCTGGGGCACAAGGGGGTCCTGGGGAGTTAACTCCAGCTGCACATCTGCCTTCTAGACATTGAACTTGACGAATCCCAAGACTTTCCGGGATCTTTCGAAGCCCATGGGGGCTCAGACCAAGGAAAGGAAGCTGAAATTCATCCAGAGGTTTAAAGAAGTTGAGAAGACTGAAGGTGGGTAGACACCAGCTTGATTTATTTCCTGCGTTGCTTGTCATCCGAATGCCTTGAGGTGAGAGTTGACAACAATTTAGGCGGTCACCTAGGTGACAGACAATGACATCTGAATAGAGAACTCTCTGATTCAGTGGTCTGCACCCTGGCTGCATGTGCGAATCACCTGGGGAGCTCATTAAAAAATACTGATGCCCAGGCCCCACCTCTAGAAATTCTGATTTAACTTAAGTCTGTGCTAGGGTGTGGATCAGGTGATTCCAACGTGCAGTCGGGACTGAGAACTACGGTGCTAAGAGCTAACACTTCCACTCCCAGAGGCAGGCAAAGGCCGGGAAGTGACATCCGTTTATTACTTACTGTGCAGCAGGTGCAGGCCCGGCCGCGATCGTAAATACAGTGGTCGTTTTCAAAGAGGAGGACACTGGAACTCAGAGTTTAAGCCGCTCACTCAGGATCATGGCCTCCAAGTGGCAGAACCTGCGTTTGTCCAGCTCTAGAACCTGTTCACCAGCACATCACCTGGACAGCTGTCCCCACATTCTCATGCCCCCTATACTGTAACTGCCTTATTCCTTTAGGTCTATTCAGTTCTTAAACTTCAATGAATATATTTTAAAGACAATTTTCTATCGTGTATTTGACGCCAGCTCTACTGGTTTTCTCAAACACTTTGAAATAAACAGAACTAGTAAAATAAGGAATGTCCACCCATGAACCATGAAAGCTTATCTTGAGAAACAGAAGCAGCACACCTTGCGAAGGCTCCCTCAGCCCCGAGGCCCTGCCTTTGGTGAACAGGTTCTCGGCACACAGTCCCTGGGAGCCTCCTGGCCCCCACCTGGGACCCCTGTTTTGCATGGGGCTGGGGGAGGTGGGAGAAGGTGGGAGGAGTGGGCAGGCCTCCTTACCCTGATTATTACCTCCTGTGGCTGGAGTTCAAGCTGCTGTTTTTTGGTTTAAGCTAATTTAAGGCAATCAGGACTGCATCATAGCATCCCAGAAGGCCTGAGCCAGACGAAACAGGTGTGCTGCCAACCTACTGGGTTGGCTTGAGGTCCCTCACCTGACCCCAGAGGCTGTTCCTCTGGCTCCACCAGGCTCTGCCTTCCAGAGAGACAGGGCAGAGGGACATCAGGTCTCCCCAGCTGTGTCCCACACAGGACCCACTTGGGTACCATTCTCTCCCACACCAACCCGGCATTGGAGCCACACACAGTGAGTTTGCGCCCTTACACAAGTACATCCAACAACCTCCCCAAACAACTCTGATTTAGAGAACTCCCGCATGGCACTAGGGAAGGCTTAGGGCTAGAGGTGGGCCTGGCAGTGGGATGGGTGAGCGGCCGTTTAGGGGAGATGTCCGGGGCCTCTGCCGACTGTGCCTTCAGCCGGCTCTGCCACTCACTGATGGTGGGAGCACGGCACAGTGTCCTCAAGGGCACCCTCGCTGTTACTCTGCTGGGCCGGTCTGGCCAGGGCACTGCTTCTGACTCGACGATCCAGCTCTGCCACCCCTGGATGGAGCAAATTGGAGATATTTATGCCTCTCTAGTCTTGGTCCCTCTGGGACTGAAGACACAATGTTCTCACTCATCCTGGGGATTGGGGGGAGTGTCCCCAAGTTAACAAGCCTCTGCCTCTCACACAGGTACTTTTATTCTAAGCGAGAACAGAAGGAGACAGTGCTGCTGGTGGGACTGGATCACCTTGGGGCTCTCTAGGTCCCGCTTAAGTCAGAAAAGCAGAGCTCCGTCCCCCGAGTGGATCCTCAGCAGATCCTTCCCGGAGCCTGGCTCTGTCTGTGTGCCTGAGGGCACCCCACTGGGGACTTGCAGCTGAGGGTCTCGAATGTGCTTGCCACCGCTGGTGGCTGGTGGCCAAATTACACTGACTTCTGTGAACAGAACATCAAGGCTCCAGCACCAGCAGGGCTCGCACCTGTGGGTCTGCCGCCTGCCCCAGCACAGGTGCGGATGCCTCCCCACACGTGTCCTTTCGTTGCAGGAGACATGACTGTCCAGTGCCACTACTGCACCCACTACTCCTCGGCCATCATTGTCGCCTCCTACCTGGTCCGGATGCCGCCCTTCACCCAGGCCTTCTGCTCTCTGCAGGTGAGCACGCCCACTCCCCTGCATGTGTGTGTGCACACACAGACAGCTCTGTCTCTCAGTCTAAGAGCTCGGCTTGGACCAGGTGGGGACCCCACTGCCAGAAATCCAGTCTGGAGGCCAGGATTCCCACTGGACGCTGGCTCCAGGATGCCAAGCCATCCAGATGAGGGCGGATGCTCTTCCTCAGATACACCTCTATATGTGCCCAAAAGTCTTGCAGAAAGACTCTAAAATATAAGGAATGAGAGATATGGGGAAAAAATACTTAGCATGAATAGGTTTTAGTGGAAAAAGGAAAAACAGGAAGCTTGAAGACTTCCTTGAAGGTGGGTCAAAAATTAGAAAAATAAAGACAAAGAAGGAAGAAAGAGAATACCACTGTGACATCAGAATGCGTAAAGCGATGCTCAGTACAAGCCGGAAGGCCTAAAAGGACAAACAAAATATTTAAATACTGAAATGAACAGCCAAATTCGAGAAAGAAACTAACCAGTTTGCCCACCCATAAACTAACAGACCATCACACCAGCTTAGGGTCTCCAGGTTTCACAAATAAAAATACAGGATGTCCAGGTAGATCTGAATTTCAGATGAACGGTGATTTATATTTATCTGAAATTCAGATCTAGCCGGGCATCCTGTATTTTACCTGGCAGCCCAGTACAAGCTGGCAGTAGGCAAGCCTGACTCTGAGTGGATGGTGGTGTCCAAGACACGTGGGTTTCCTGGGACAGGGTCCCTCGTGGGCAGCTGGGGAGTTTTTTTCTCTCTTCCCTTCTGACTCCATCACTGGGATCCTGTTTCAAGGTTATCCCGGGACACAGGCTTTGACTGGGGAGAGCCATTGGGTATCCTAGCAGCAGACAGCTGCCTCAGCCAACTCCAAAGCGAACACACAGCAGGGCCCAAGTTTAGGGCCCTTCCTGATCCAGGCCTTGCAAGGGTCCTTCGGAAAGGAAGGCTGTGATGGGTAACAGACTGCCGAACATACACGGACTCACTCTGACAGCCAAGTTTCACCAGTGGAAAAGCATGCTTGTCCCAGGAACTGTGTGTTTTGAAGTGACTTCATCAGCAAGATCACTCTTTGTGGGCACTCAGATGAGCTTGACCCCGAGAGACGAAAAGCCACCCTAGGTCGGCATCAAAGCCCGCCCACTCCTGGGCCCTGGGCGGGAACGGGTAGGCAAGGTCAAGGCGCTTTCTCCGGTTTGGAGCAAAAGCCCTCCTGTCTTCTGTGTCCTGGCACACTTCTCACTCCTGGAAGGCACCGATCGTCTAGACATTGTATAACTCCTCTCCCTGGAAATTCACTCAAAAATAACAAGTGTGCTTCCCCTGAGCCTTTCTCAGGCAACAAGCATTTTAAGTAAGTTTGGTTTGGAGAACAAACAGCCCTGGAGCTGTACCCGATGCCAGGAATCCCCTCCAGCGGTTCCTCAGCCATCTACAAGAAGGATGATTCCCGCTGGCGGTGATGCTGAGGCATCCCAGGACGGCCCTCCACCCAGGGAGTGCTGGTGCTTCACAAGCTCCCCCTTGGCCCTCAGTCCCACGTGTTACTGCCTCACCTCGGCCTGTTATGAAGGGTCTTCTCACACTGGGAGGAGGGAGATGGAAGTAGAAGCAGTGTCAACTGTGAGCTTTACGTCCCATCTGATCTCATCCGAGCAGGTCTGGACTTGTGCAAGCTGCTTCTCTTTGCCTTAACCTAATTCAAGACAGTCTGGACTGCAGCACAGCATCCCAAAAGGCCTGAGCCAGGTGGAGCAGGTGTGCTGCCAACCTACTGGGTTAAGGCCACTTGGAAGCTAGTCGTAACAGGTCTGAGCTTATGTTAGCTGGAATCGGTCCATTGGTGACCAGCCCAAACTGGTTGAGATAGTCTAAACCAGTGTGAGATGATCAGAGGCGATTTTCTCTGCTTTGGGGGGTGGCACAAAGGCAGTTGTATTAGCTTGAGGTCTTTTGACTCCCATGTTGAAGTCTGATGTGACTCCTAGTTATTCGGGTTCCAGTCTATCTATGGCACATTGGCCCATCCGAGTTGCAGTCTCCACAATACTTCTGAATTGGCTTCCCCTTCCTTCTTTTAACTGCCTCTTCTAGTGTCACAGCTGGTCCAAGCCTTTGGAACCAGGAGAACCAACAGTCTCCTGCTTTGTCCTTACAATAAAAGATGAATTGTAGCTCCCAAGGGGGTGAGCACAGAGCCTCTATCTGGGGGAGTATGCTTGGCTCCCCTGTGGGAGCCTTGGGATCTTTGCTTCACCCTTGTTGGTGACAAGGAAAGGCTCCTCACTGCATTCTTAGCAGCCCGAGGCTTCCAGCCCCCAGCCCCAGCATGGACCATGAAGTAGGGGAGACGAAGAGAAGGGGAGAGGCACAGAATCTGGGCAGCGGGGCCCTTTTCACTTATCCGGGAGCAGAGAAGTGAGATTGGCTTGTATTTCCAGAGCAGGTGTACAACCAAGAGTCAGCTTAAGAAAGTGCATGCTCTTCTGTTCTGCATTAAGCAGACTCTGCCTCTGGCCTGTTATGGGAATAAGCCAGAGGGATGTGCTTGCTCGATGACTTGGCCAGGGAGGGCTTCGATGCAGAGAGCTGGTGCCTGTGCGGGGCACCCCTTGTGTTGTGATGGAAGGTGGGTACAGCGTTCCTTGGGCAGTGGCCTGCCCTCTAGGCACGGTGCAGAGGGATGTGGGCAGCCTAAGAACTGCAGTGTGGCATATTCTGATTCCTGGGCATAAGCTTTCCTTTATTCTCTTCACATTCTTATGAAGTTCGGGCTGGTCTTAGAATTGATGTCTACCTCTGCTGTTGCTGTCTCTGCTTTTCTGCCCCAAACCTGCCGTTACTATGATAGACTCTTACCATCCAGAAAATATGATATATGGGCAGTGTGACCCAGGCACAAGTCGGCTATGTGCCCTGTTATTCCGACTTCCTTGGGGTGTGGGACTACTGTTGACCAGAGCTGGGGGCTGGCCTCCCAGGATGCTGTAATTCTCAGGAGTCTCACCTACCGGGAGCCGGTGTCTGGGAGCCTTCCTACAGCTGAGCAGCCGGGAAGCCACCCCGCTGCTGGGGCCAGGCCCCCAGTTCTGCCCTGTCACGAGCGCCCATTGCTTTCAGGCCTGAGCTCAGACCCAGCCTGGGGGTTGGGGAGGGGAGGGCAGAGCAAGGCAGCCAGCTTCCCAGTGAGGGCACAGTGGCAGTGCCACTGCCACCGCTGCTGCATTTAATAAGGAACTGAAATCAAGTGCTGTGTTAATTAAGTCACAGCCCGTGTGAAGTCGGCCGTTACCAGCGGTGGGGAAGGGTTTTCTGAACCACCTGAGGTGAGATGGCTGGTTTTGCATACAACGTATGCTAACTGCGGAGAGAACCAAGGGCCGTGGGTAGCACTTGGCCCAGGCTGATCAGCTGGGGGCTGGGTGGGTGCCAGCCCGGTCCGGGTGGAGTTGGGTCCGCACTACAGGTGTAATTGTTACTGCGCTGACTCAGTGGGGAGTAAGAAAAGGCCCAGGTGATAGAGTCAGGCAGACCTGGGACGAAGTCCTGGCTCTAGAACTTTCTAACTGGTAGTGCTGAATACCTGAGCCTCCGTTCCTCCTCCTTTAAAGTAACCCGACTCGGGCTGATGGGGGCAAAGTGAGATTCATCATGAGAACTGTTTGCTGCTTTTGAGGGTTCCGTACGTGTGCACTCTCCTCCCCTTCAGAGCAGGCAGCACATTGTATGTGGGTTTTATTTGAGTAAAAGACCATATCCTACAGGAAGGAAAGCTAACGACTAGTCTGGGTCAGCCCGTCCTCAGTGGAGAGGGAGACTGAGGAGGCAGCTGAACTGGTACCTGGGCTTCCCAAGTCCATGTCGGAGCCGGAGGAAGCCGCGTTGGCCCCTTGACTCCTTTGGTGGTGGTGTTGCCTAACGACCGCCCGGACAATGCTCTCGCTGCTTCCCTCCTGCCCTGTCCCAGGACCCACCTCACTTCCCCTCGTACCTCCACTTCCATGTCTAATAACTTCCAAATCCTTCTTTTTATTTTTTTGAACCCATGGTTACCTTCCGCATGGATGCTGGGATTCGGGCCCAAGCCCATGATTGCTCCCGAGTTCCCGGTGTGTGAAAGGGAGGGAGCCGGGCTCTTGTGGTACCTCTTCCCGTGTTCCTGGCCTGCGACGCATCACACACGTACACATTCACACTCACCCACACTCTCTCACATCCACAATTTGCAGAGCAGGGCATGGGAAATTAAAGGGACTAAGAGACCCTGCCTCCCTGCCCCCAGGTCCTCTTGGTTCTAAAGCTAAGGCGCTTTCCACTCACTCTGCACGTGGCCTCTTTGACGGACAAGCGCCAGCCGCTTAGGCCAACTGATGTACCAACAAGGTCCTGTAAGTGAACTGTTTACCTGGGGTGCTTTTAAATTCCTGGAAAGGTTATCTGCAATGAGACAGGATCATCCCCCTGCTCATAAAACCAGTCCCGCAGTTTGGATGTGGTGGGTTGATTTGGGTCAGACCCACTGGAGGGAAGAATAGACGTTCTAGCACACGTTATCAGAACAGCTGTGTGTTAAGTTTCTTGCAGCCCATGCAGTTACTGGACTTCCTGGGGGTGCGGGTCAGGAACTGAACAGGCTTTTTCCAGCATAGCTTCCCTTCCATGTTGGAGAGGGGTTAATGAGTGTTGCCACTGGAATGTCTACCCAGGGCACAGGTGCGCGTAGACGCCGTGTCTTCATGCAAAAGGAATGGTGCCTTCCATGTATACGCTCCTTTCAAGGGCATTTCCGATTTTAATTGCTGGACCATAATTGTGAACTTTCCTCTGATTTTAACTTCTGTCAGTGTTCAGCAACAGTCCTTGTCGGCTACATCTGCTTTCATTATTTTGCTTTTAATTTTGATTCCTCTCTTAGTAAAATTGAGCACCTCTTAAAGCGTTTTTCTTGAGGAAAGATGTCCAGGGTTATATTATTTCTGAATGTTCAGAATGTCTTTCTGGTGTCGTTACATATGAGTGATGTCAGCTAGCCATCAAATCCAAAGACTGTAACCTTTTGCCTCAGAAACGTCCAGACTGAGAGGCCTCGTCTTCCAGCTTTAACATCACCTGGGAAACATCTTCTGCCTTGTTGGCAAAGGAACAAGGTGGTTCCTTTGTTCATAATAATAGCCTTGCTATTAGTTCTCTGTCTGTTTGAATACACAGAGAATTCATTATTCTTGATATTCAAGAGTGTCTGCAGAACAGATTTAGGAGCAGATATCAGTGCAGTAATTTTCTCTTATCACTTCATCCAATCTCCAGACTTAATTTGATTGTCGCTTTCTTTCGTTTTGGACTTTCTTTATGGGGATGCTCTGGGAACCTAGATTGTGTTTCTCTCCCTCTCTCTTCCTTCCGTCTCCTCTTCCTTTTCTCCTTCCTTCTCTCCCCGAGAGTTAAGTCCTGGTGGGACTCCTTGCTGGCAGCCCCCGGAGTTTGTGTCCCCCACTGATTTACGATACCAGTAACAAAGCAGCTCCGCTTTCCCTTCTAGGGAATTTGGCGTTTCTTGTGTATTGCAGAAGTGAGAAAACCCATTCATTTTGAAACAAATGTATGCAAATACATTTATTAATCTAGGAAATCGGAAAATCAGTTATTGCTTCCTTTATAAATAATACAGGCTTAAGTTTTAAAGATATTACTTTTCCTAAAATGCATTAGACAGCTGTGAAAAAAATAACATTTTTCTTTGTGGTAATATCTTTAACCAGATTTGTAGCACTAACAATATTTCCTATGTATATATTATTTTTATTTAATACAGGTAATCTTTTTATTACCAAATCATATTGTTTCTCAGGAGATTACCATCAGCACTCATAAAAGCTGCAGAAGGAAAATAGGACGACGAGGAGGCATCAATCTCCCGCGGATATAAGACTCAGGCTGCAAATTAAATACGCGAAACTCTTAATACATTTCAACGAGTGACTTGTTAGGGGCAGATTTATTTAAAAACACTCTCCCCACATTTTTTTTCCATTGCAATTTGAACCTAAGCGTGGGCGTCATCCCCTAATTTAAGCCAAGAGCAAAGTGATCTTGGAGGAGAGCCACCTCTTTAAGCTGCTTATGTGCTGTGTTTGGTTGTGACCCCAGGGGAGTCCCCAACCCTGTGCAGAGAATGACTCACGGGTCTCCCTGGCTCCTCACATCTGACTCTGAAAATTGACCAGCCTGTCAGGATGCCCAGGTGTGTGGCGAGTTCTCCCTTCTCAGAAAGAGCAGAGTCCCTTGGCCACACACAGTAGATCATTTATACGAGGCCCAGGGATTCCCCTGGGTAACTGACACTAGTTCGAAGCATGCCCTTTAAAGTTATATCCGTAGGTTTTTACCCCAGTTCTGCCATCCATTGCTTTGGGAAAATCAATGAACTTTGAGGAGCCTCAGTGTTCTGCCCTGCCAAATGGAAGTACCAGTTCCTTCCTGATGCACCTGCTGTGAGGACTACGAGGGGCATCTCTGTGTGTGTAAAATGCTAACGCATTCATTATCCTTCATCTGCCGCTGCTGCTGCCTTAGGTAAATGTTGACGGGAGATCTCAGCCCAGCAGAGTGCAGGGAGCTGCTGGGGCAGAGGCAGACACTGGCATTCTGGTTCTACCCTTTGCTCTTGGGCCACACCTGCACTCTGCAGAGCTTGGCAGAAGGAAGACAAGTTCTGGCTGAACAAGACAGGCCCGGCTTCAATGGGGACAAGTGAAGTATTGAATCCCAGGGAGGAGGTGTCCCTTGAGTGTCGCTAAACTTCAGCAGACAGACCCAAATCCCAGTTTCAGAACTCTCTCCTGAAGTTCCTCTGCCCCCAACATCTTCAGTCCTCCGACTGGGACCTCTCTGCTCTTCCCAATGCCCACAATCACCTGAGGAATAAGGGTAGAGACAACTGAAGAGATCTGACCATTCAGATGAGAGGAGCGGAGAATCCAAGGGAAGAATTTGCATTGTGTCTAATGTGGTCCAGTCCCGGCTGCCAAGCTCGGGGCTGCATGGAAACACCTGTGGAAATAAATGGGCCTTGGAAACCAGGTGGGCGTGGTATTTGCTGCACCCCGAGCTGGTCTTGAGGGGCCAGCCTCCCATCCCTTAAAGCCTGGTGCGCCCCCAGCTCTCCATCCTCAGACCTGTCCTTGCTTGTCGAGGCTGCTGTGTTTGATGTTTCCAGGGCCCTGACCTGACCTGACCTGCTTTCCTCCACTGCTGCCCCTGGCCAAGGCCTCGTCCACTGCCACCTTTTCTGTCACCAGGCTGGCAGGCTCGCCAGGGGTCAACTTTTCCAGAAAATTTTCCTGCACGTGGAGTGTCTGACCCACTCTCTGTCCTGTCGTGGGTCCTTCGGGTCCTGTCTTTGCGCCTGATTCAGGGCCGGCCCTCAGCAAAAGTGGGGCATGATGAGATGAACCTTCTGAGCTGAACCTTGATTTCCAAACCAGGGAAACATCACTTCCTTTATTACGTGGGTCCTGCATCCTCCATGGCCGCTCACAGTACAGGGTCCCAGGAAGTGGGTGCGTGAAGAGATGCCTGAAGGAACCCGTGTGTGGACTGACCCGTGCACATATGTTGGGGAATGAATGGATGGTTCTTAAGGCAGAACCCGAGCCTCGGCGACAGAGAGGACAGGCCCACCCGGCGGTGCCTGTGCAGCCTGAATTCTCGCCGTATTCGGCTGATTGTCACCCCTTTATCTCTCAGGGTGGAAGCTTCGACGTGGCAGATAGAATGTTCCACAGCGTGAAGAACGCGTGGGAGTCGGCCTCCAGGGAGAACATGAGTGACGTCAGGGAGCTGGTCCCAGAGTTCTTCTACCTGCCCGACTTCCTGACCAACTGCAACGCCGTGGAGTTCGGTGAGTGCAGCCTGGGCGAGGCGGCGGGGGGTCTGGGCAGCGCCGGGCTCTTTCCTGCAGCTCGTGGGTTGTGACATCAGGATCTTTGCCGGATGACTAAACGCACAGGCCCTCACCAGACCAGTACAGTCGTTGTGAGTCCTCCACTGGGTAGGAGCTGAGGAAGGACACATCCCCAGGCTGCAGGACCACGGAGCTACCGTTCCACCCATGACCCTATCCCCAGGGGTCCCCAGGCCTCAGTCTGCAGTGAACTGGCAGCCAGGGGGTAGGAGTCCTTGCTGATAGCTAGGCTGGCACTGCCGTGCTGGATACCCGGGCAAGCCGCAGCCCCTCTCTGGCCCCATTTTCCTCCAGGTCCCACAAACGGGTTAAGTGGGATCCCATGAGCAGGACCCAGAGATGCTGCATCTCCCAGCACAGATTGCTGGGGTGTCCGCGGGCACTTGTCTGGGCATCCTTGGTGGCTCCTCCTCTTTCCTGCCTCCAGGACCCACCCCAGAGTGAGCCATGCCTTCCTACCTGCTGCTTTAGAGGAGGTCCGCTGGGGACTGCACCTTGGGGGCCTTGACGACACATATCAGGGCAACTTGTGGAGAAGGGGTGTGGTCAGAGCCCCCGCAGGGCTCGGCCCCCCCTACCCGGAGGTGGGGTACGAATCCCCCACCCCGAGGAAGGCACTCACAAACCAACACTAGCGCACGCCTGGTGCCCTGGAGCTCCCCTTCCTCAGGGCACCCCTTCGTCCTCCAAACGGCACATGTGGGCCTGCACCTCGAGCCAGACCAGGTGTGGGCCCAGGGGAGCACCGTTGAGGAGATGTAGCCCCCGCCTCAGGCCCTCGCCTCTTGTGTGGTGGTTTGCAGACAGATGCCAGCGGGGCATTTAAAGCATGCCCGGGCCCAGGAGTCTGAGCCGTGGAACTTGGTGGCCTTGGCAGTGTTCAGATTCTCAGATGTTTCACATGCATCAGGGATATGAAAACCTGAAAATATAAAGGGCAGTTCCCAGCAGATGTGATGAGGCCCATGAAAGGAGTAAGTTGGGGGAGCTGGTGGAAGCTGAATGGAGGGGCTGCCAACTGGCCTGGGGCGAGGGGAGCGCTGGAGGGAGGTGGAGGCGGGCTCTCTGCAGAAGGGGAGGGGCCTAGCTGCATGCCAAGGACCGAGGTATCCCCAGGGAATTCAGGAAAGCAAGTGGCTATTAAGCACTTACTGTATGCAGGCACTTTTTAGGCACTGGGGTTTAATTGGGTGTCCTGAGGCGGATTGCCCTGAAGGTGTTTATACTCTGTGGGCACAGGGATAGAACATACAGACAAATCAGTGAAGTACTGTCTGATTAGATAGGTCCTATAAGGAAAGAAAGTAGGAAAATGGTTCGAGGTGACTCAGAGGCCCTGTGTCACTCTGGTCCTCAGGAAGGACCCACCTGAGGAGGTGGCAGGTGAGCTGAGACTGCGTGGTGAGAAGGGCCAGGCCAGCCCTGCGGGCCGGGGAGGGAGAAGTGCTTTCACTCCAGTTGCACCGGGAGGGCTCTGGGGGGTTTCAGCAAGACTACGGCTAACTTTTATTGAGCAACCATCATAGACCTGGAACTAGTGTAGGCACCTTATGTGTATTTTCTCTTTTAACCCTTATACTAGCCCTGCAAGGCTGCAGGTAGGAAAGGTGACTCCCAAAGAGGCTAAGCAACTTGCTCAAGGTTGTGCAGCTCATAGAAGGGAGAAAGACTCAGGCTGGGAGCCAGACTCCTCTTCTTAATGTCTGGAGGAGCTCCCTCTGAAAACCTGCTGTCTTCACTTTAAAAATGGAGAGTAAAGGCATAAATCATAGAGCTGAATGAAGATTCAGTAAGACGTTGTGTGCCCAGCACCTACCTAGCACAGCGCCCTGGCATGGAGTGAGGTGCTCAGCATCCCCGGTAGTTGTCATGGTTACTGTTATCATTTCCTTATTGTTTGGGCACCATGTACAAGCCCCCAGATGAAGACACATAGAGTAGAGGGGAGGAAGATGTACAGACAATGATGACACTGTAGTCATTTTATGCGACTTGTGAATCAAGCACGGACACTGCCTGGGAAGCAAGGAGGGCCTTGTGGAGGGTGGAAGGGTTAGTGCCCAAATAGGAATATTCCAGGCGGATCCGGTGGGCTCACTTCTAACAGAGGAGGCAGGAAGCAGTATGGCCTTGGCAGGAACTGGCGAACGTGGACAGCACAGTCTTTATACCCCCTGGTTCCTAGTCCAGTGTGGGTTCCCATTTATCCCAAACGCTGCCCTTTCTCACCCCATTCAGGCCGTATGCAGGACGGGACAGCGCTGGGGGACGTGCAGCTCCCTCCCTGGGCTGATGGGGACCCTCGGAAGTTCATCAGCCTGCACAGACAGGTGAGCTGAGTGGGGTCATGGCTGCGTCCCGGTGTCCTGAATGAGGACCTCAGTATGCCCTCAGTGTCCACAGACGCTTTCTGTCCAAGCCGAGGGCTACTGATGGGCACTTCTAAGGCCCTTATATCTGGGGAGCGTTGGGTTGGCAGGAAAAGGCTTGGGTTCTGGGCTCTTTTAAGAGCTCCGTTAGGCTTTCTTGTATCGCTTTGTTGTGGGACTCGCAGGGGGAAGCAAATCCATATTCTTGTTGGATGGAGGGCAAGTCAGTGTCTTTATTCACCCCTACAGTCAAGGCCATACTGCCCAGTATAGATCAGAGAGGGGCTGGAGGCCCAAGGAGCTGGCCGTGGCCAAAGGGTTTTCCAAGACTAGGGAGGACTTGGCTGATAAGCCCCAGGATCTGGCTACCTTTACCCAGAGAGGCTGATTGGGTAGAGGCCAGATGCCATTTGGGGATACATACCCTGGATCAGATACCTGGGTTAGCATAAACACACGAAAATGTGTTCAACATTATTAGTAACCAGGGAAACATACATTAAAACCATGAGATGCTACTACACACTCACAAGAATGGCTAACATTTAAAAGACTGGTAAAATCAAGAGTCAGCAAGGCTGTGGAGTGGCCAGAATTCATCCTGCACTGCTGGTGGGGAAAAAAAAATTAGTACAACCACTTTGGAAAATAGCTTGGTCGTTTCTTAGAAAGTTGAAGATGCATTTGCCGTATCGCCCAGGAGTTCCACTTGTAGGTACGCACCCAAGAGAAATAAAAATATGTCCACAGAAAAAAAGTGTGTACATAAATATTTATCACTGCTATTTATACCAGTCAAAAACCAAAAACACCCCCACATGACTGTCAACTTGTAAATGGATGAACAAATGATACAGCCACACAATGATACTCCATTGCTATTACTTCACAATAAAAAGAAACAAATTTTGGATACACGAAGCAACATGGATGAATCTCAAAGGCATTGTCCTAAGCAAAAGAAGCCAAAACACAAAGCTACGCACTATGGGATTCTATTTTGTGACATGTTGGAAAAGATAAACTATGGGGACAGAAAGCAGATCAGGGGTTACTAAAGTCTGGAGTAGGAGGTAAGCAGAAAGGAGTGTAAGAGAACTTTTTGAATGGATGTAAATATTCTGTGTCTTGATTATGGTGATGACTGACACGACCACATGCGTTTTTCAGGACACATTAAACTATATGTTTAGGGCAAATTCTATTATACATAAACTGTACCTAAAAAAAAAGTGGGACAGGCCTGACTAGTAATAATGAAGCTGTGTGCTTTCCTCTGTCTGTCGTTGGCGAGGAGAAAGTTCTCCTGGGGTTTAGCCCTGCCGCTGGAAATTCGGTGACAGCAGGCATCACACCTCCTAAGGCTTTATGCAGGTGTAGGCTTCTCAAAGCCATTTTGGCCACGTGCCTCAGAAAATTAACCTGACGGAGGTGACCTGAGTTTCCCAAGCCCAGGTGTAATTCTGCACGTCCCCCCAGAAGATCAATAAGGGGAACCCAGACAATTCCAAATGATCGTCTGTGGGTTCTGGAGACTAAGGTTTGGAGTTGGGCTCTGCTCAGCAGAAACGGGTGAACTGGGACATCCCAACACTGGTCCACATTTCCTCTGGTTCAGAGTTATTTTATGAACTGGATGGGCTGGTCAGACCCATTTTGCCACTAGCTGGAGGCAGAAATTAGGTGGTCCTTCAATGGACGGTGTTTCTGCCCGCTTAGTGCGTATCCAGCCCAGGGAGGCATCACTCATTTCTCCTGTGCGGAGCTGCATCCTGAACCACATACCCACTCCTGATCGGGGCAGAGGGCCCATGAGTCTGTGGGAGGCCTGCGTTTTCATGCTTTCATGCTTGGGTTTTTGTTCCAGGCTTTGGAAAGTGACTTTGTTAGTGCCAACCTCCACCACTGGATAGACCTCATTTTTGGCTACAAGCAGCAGGGGTCAGCCGCAGTGGAGGCTGTTAACAGCTTCCACCCCTACTTCTACGGTGACAGAATGGACCTCAGCAGCATCAGTGACCCCCTGATCAGGAACACCATCCTGGGGTTTGTCAGCAACTTTGGGCAGGTGCCCAAGCAGGTACGGCATGCTATGTCCTTTGTCTTGCTTTCTCAAACGAGTGTGTGCAGGGTGAGCTGGGATGGGAGAGAGAGCGAGGAGCAGAGAGGCCTGGAGAACCAAAATGGTCCACATCATCTCCCTATGCCTTCAGTATCAGGGCTTATCCCTCCATCACCGTCTGATGTTGATGGAGGTGAAGACATCGTTAGTGACAGTGATGAAGGATAACATCATTATCATTATCTGTGACATGTGTGATAGACACTATGGTAAATCCACAGAATTTAATTCTTTATATATGGGTCTACCCTCTAGGGTTGTTGGAAAGATCCAATGAGTTAAGACATCAAGTGCTTGAAATATGATAAGCACCCAAGAAATGTTAATTATGCATGTGATGACCTTACTGAATTCTCTCATAAGCTCTGGGTATAGGAGTTTTTCTTCTACAGATCAGAAAACTAAGGCTCTGAGGGTCTAAATAATAACTTGCCTATAGTTGCACCACTGGCAGGCGGCAGCGGTAGAGCTCCCACCCCATCTGGCTGGCTCCAAAGCCTACACCATATTGGCACCAGCGTGAGAGCATCCAAGTCCTGCCGGTGCCCCTGGTGAAATGCAGGGGCCTTATGCCAGCCTTTTGCTCCGCTGGCTCCGTTTCCGTCCACGTAGTCACATGGCAATGTGAGACTGTCCATTCATGTCCCCGTCCTGATGACGGTATACAAGAGAGTTAGGCGCTTATCTAACTGATCCCTGCCCTGTTGATTCTCAGACTTCCGTTCGGAGTAGAGATGTTTTATCCCTGAGCACAGCCATCTGGGTGCAGTAGCGTGGCCCCACCCAGGAGGCACGCTAGGAAATGAGTGCATAGACCCAGCCAACTCCTGGACCATCCTGGGGAGTGGCTCTCTCCACGTGTAACCACGTGTAACGAGGCTTGGGTGGGCTCACCTAATAATATCTCTTCTGCCTGGTCTTACGTGACGTGCTCACGTTTGCTCAGCTTCTAGGTAGGGGAATGTGGAAGGGCCTGAGGGTGACTTGGAGAACAAACCACACATCCAAATAGGGGTTTGGCCAAGGAAGTCTTTGTAGAAAGGAGAGAATTTCAGGGAAGAAGCTTGGGTAGCAAAATGGTTTCATTTCTTTAATTTTTAAAAGAATTAATAATACAGATGAAACAGATGATTCAAAGTAGCAGCTTAAACCATCCAACTGTGTCCTGTATTATAGACTCAGTCCTTCCCCTTAAGCAAAAATATTTTCGCATCGATGGGATCATGGGGTGCACACAAGGTTAGATTCTGATATTACTTAACAAAATATCATAGGAGCTTGTAAAAAATATTTCTAAAAAATCATCAGGATTAGAATTCCCCAAGCAGTCCCAGCCTGAAGACCAGACTAAAACACTTCTGGACCAGGCACCGTCCCCTCAAGGGGCCGCGCCTGCGAACGCCGCCACAGGGACCCAGCCTCGGTGCTTTCATTCTTCTGCTGTGCAAGGGAGAACATTCTTTACTTAATGCTCATTTAAAAATCATCGTTCTGATTGCTGTTTGTACCGCTCACCCGCCCAGCTTTACCAGATCTAGGGCTGTAACCGAACCAAGGCTGCTCTGAGCCTCCCGGGCTGCTGGCTGAGCCCAGCCGAGGCCAGCTCCCCACACCCGACTCCCCCATCATGGCGCCCAGCGCGTGTTTCCATCTGGGAGCAGAGGAATGTGCCCATGGCTGGAGAGAGCAGCCCGGTCAGGGAGGGGAGGGTGGAGGGCTGGGGCCGGCCCCAGCCGCGCTCTCTGGCCCAGCAGTAAGGATGCTGCCAGGCAGCCAGCCTTGCAGCTCATGCTTTGTCTGCTTGTGTGAAAAGTTTGGCATTCGGGGTGATTTGACAGTAGAGATCTAAGAAAAATGAAACTGAGAAAGGCGGCTAATGAGGCTTGTCTGTGCTCTTTGGAATACTTGAATGGATGCTCTTGAAGAATCGTGTGTTGATGCTCGGATGACGTGCCTGCAGAGAGTCTGTAAGAAGGAAAACAATGTGAGAAATAGCTCAAGCAAACAAGGAGACACGTGGTCTAGGGAGGAAAGAGGGCCATTCTGACCCTGTGCTGTGACAGGCAGCTCTCCCGGGAACAGGACTCCTCAGCGAGCTCATCCTTTTCTTGAGCAGCTTGGAGAAGAAGACAGAGCTGGCAACCAGGAGGGCTCTCTACCAGCCCTGCACTGTGACCCCGAGAATGTAGCTGCCCCTCTGAGCCCCAGGCCCCTCACCTGCATCCTCTAAAGGCTGAACCAGATGGTTCTGTTTATACTCATCTCGCTCAGGGGCAACCCCAGCCCTGGCAGCGCCCAGAGCAGAGGTGCAGCTGCGACTTCCCCAGGGATGACAACTCCTCTGTCCTTCTGTCCCTAACAACCTGTGTGGGGTGTATCTGTCCCCTTGCCTCTCCAGCTCTTTACTAAACCCCACCCGGCCAGGACCGCTGCCGGGAAGCCTTCCCCTGCAAAGGATGTCTCCACGCCTGCGAGTCTGCCTGGCCACCCACTGCCCTTTTTCTACTGCCTGCAGTCACTGAGGCCCTCCCAGGTCACAGTCAAAGGTGAGTACCTGGCCCTGCTTTGTTCAGTGTCCTGTCCCGGAGTTGTTTCTTCAGTAACTGGCATTCCTCTGGAGGTCCAGGGGCACAGACCTGGGCAGGAGGTTGGGGTCTGACTCTGCATGGCTGTGTCTCCAGTCACAGCAGAAATCTGAGGAGGCCTGTGATCTGGGAGTGTCCGGGGCCACCTCTGTTACACCCTGACTTCTGAAGACCCATCCATCTGTCTCTCTGAGACACACACTCTTCTCTGTCTTTCATGTACACACACATACATGAACACACGTGTTCACACGCGCGCACACACACACCCCTCCTCACCTCCAAAGCCAGGTGAGGAAGCTTCCAGGTTTTGTAAAGGAGGGTGACATCTCCCATTCCTCTTCACCTGCAGTCACTGTCTCTCTTGAGCACCCGGGGTGGGGGGCTGGCGAGCACTAGCTAAAAGCATGCGCCCCAAGGCAGACGACCTGCCTGTGAGTCTCAGCCCTGCCTCCTAGAGGAGCTGTGTGTGTGTGTGAAGTCTAAAGTCCGTGTCACCTGGGGTGTGCACTGCTTTGGGGAAGTCTCATTATGTGGAATAACTTTCTGGTCCCAAGGAGTATAAGGTCAGGTTTTTCAGGGTTTTTCCTTTTGAAGTCCAAGCACAGTGTCCTTGACACCCCAGCCCTGCTAGATGCGGTGCCTGGGAGGGGCAGGAAGGGCCGAGCCGCACCCTCTCCCCGACAGCATCCCCTCAGCCCTGAAGACCTGCATGGCCACACACTTCACGTGTGCGCTAGGGCGGGGAGGGACCAGAGCCAGGGGCCCCGGCTGGGGCTGGGAAATAACGCAGCCCCCAGAGGAAGGCCCCTGACGAGGAGTCGCCCCTGCCCGGGCAGGCGCGTTTCCAGGGCTGCGTTGCCAGCGCGTGGCCCGGCGAAAGCGGGCGTGGCTCTTTGACGTGTAAGCTCCGCTTTACTGACTGGGGGGCAGATATGTACCTCTTCTCTCTAGGCTCGGAATCCCCCAAAGGGGCCATCGGCCACATCGTCCCCACAGAGAAGGCCATCCTGGCCGTGGAGACAAACAAGCTGCTGCTGCCTCCTCACTGGAGCAGGACCTTCAGCTGGGGCTTCGACGACTTCAGCTGCTGCCTGGGGAGCTACGGCTCGGACAAGGTGAGTGGTGCCGGGCGCAGGGTGGCCCCGGGGGCCTCGGCCTCCTCCTGGTTGGGGCAGAGGTGTTCAGGGGACCGGCAAGCCCAAGTCAGGCCCACACCCCACTTCCTCCTCGTGGCTGGACCCCTAGCCTGGGACTGAGAGGGTTTGGGCAGCTGTGCCAAGGGCCCTCGTGGACCAAGCTTCCCCCTACGTTACCGGAAATTGAACTTGTAAGTTAGTGGTGCACACTGTCACCTCCACAGTGGTCTCAGTGGCTGGCTGGTCACGTGGCTACATGGAGCCCGCCCGGACTGTCACTCAGTGTGGGTGGGAAGTCCTGGGGGCTTCTCCAGCCCTGGTCGTGGTACAGACTCAGAGGACACATCCTGAGCTTTCAGCTGGCCACCAGACCAAGCCATCCGATTTTTCATCCTGCAACCCTGCGTTCGGCCATCCTGTTAATTCTACCTGCTGGCTGTGTCCCCCAACCCCTGCCTCCTTTCCTACCCTCGCTGTCTCCCACCCTATCACGTGGCATGACTTCCTGCCCACCCAGCTCCCTCGCCCTCCTAGGCTTCCCCCACTTCCTTCATGAGGCAGCCAGTGAAATGGGTCCCAGATGTCACCTCCTCCTGAAAGCTCCCCCCGGCTTCCAGAGGAGGTGACATCTGACCTCCCTGGGCTGAGTCACTGGCCTGTGTTCACTATACTCACAGGGTGTTTTTGCTGTGTCCCCACCGCCTCCTGCTGGCTTATTTCTCCCCCACTCTTTGGATGATGTCAGCTCCTTGGGGACAGGCCTAGATGGCCTGGATTTTGTCACCAGGGCCAGGCTCTTGAACAAGTAACAGTTCCCTCAGTTCCCACAGCACACAGGCCAGCCAGTAGCAGCGTCCAGACCTGCCTGCATCCTCTGTCACCCTGTCCCAGCTCCCTGCCCTGTGCCGGCCCTGGCACGGGCGCTTATCCCACTCACGTCCTGCAGATCCTGATGACGTTCGAAAACTTGGCCGTCTGGGGCCGCTGTCTGTGTGCCGTGTGCCCCTGCCCCACGATGATTGTCACCTCCGGGACCAGTGCCGTGGTGTGTGTGTGGGAGCTCAGCATGGCCAAAGGCCGCCCCACAGGCCTGCACCTCAAGCAGGTACGGGGCCTCGGGCAGGTGGGGTGGCTCGGGCAGGTGCAATGGCCTGGGCAGGTGGGGTGCCCTGGCATGTTCCAACTCCCTGACCACCGAAAGCCCCGCCTCCTCCCGGAGCAGAGAACACGGTGGGGCACTGAGGGCGGCAGGCAGCTCTGCATCATTCGAGGGCACCGTTCCCATGCCCTTGGGTGGACCTGACAAGCACACAGAGCCAGTGCGTCCATGGAGACCCACACCTCAGTGAGAGATGCTCACACATCAGGGGCAGTGAAATCGGGGTTTTGTTTGTTTGTTTTGCACTAGGGGACGTGTTTGAGCATTTGTCATGGGCACTTTTATGTAAATGGCCTCATTTTACTTCCTCAGCAGCCCTGTAAAGTAGGTCCCGTTATCGTCCCTCCTTTACTGGTGAAGAATCCAGTGCAAGGCTTTGTCCAGGCTCAGAGCCAGAAAAATGAAAGACTGTCTCAGAACAGGGGTGGCTGTGGCAGCAGCAGAGCGAGTGGAAGCCGGGGGCAGGGGACTCGCTCTGGCCCTACCTCACAAAGCACCGCCACGCAGGACAGTGAACAGAGTGGCACTGCTGCGTGCTTAAGACTGTCCCTTCCTTGTAATCTTGGAAAGCAGGCACTGTTATTCCCGCATTCAGATGAGGAAACTGAGCCTCAGAAAGGTCAGGTTTGCATTTTTAATCTAAGTTTGTCTAGCGCTCAACTTCATGCTTTCCCCTGCGTACACTTGAACTTGCCGGAGAATACCACTAGGGGACACGCCCAGCTCCACAATGCAGTTCGCTTTTATCTCTGGTCTTTAATTATCCGTATGGCCCCCAAATAACAAAACAAAGAACCAAACAGACAGAAAACATTAATCACACAAGGCCCACCACTGACAGGGTCTCCTAAACTGGGCACGTCTCACTGGAACTGACTCTGGGTTTCTCTAGTTGCTTTCTCAGTCCCTCAGGTCTCCTCAGAGCCTGCCCTTGTCCTCAGTGCCACCCCTAGCTCACGTGTGGTCTCCGGCGGGCGCTCTGTAAACGTGAGGTGAGGGAATAAAAGGGTCAGTGCCCAGGTTGCTGGTTAATCCTGCAGAAGCGGTGGCACCTGCTGAGAGGTGCTGTGCCAGTCAAGGGTCAAGGGCAGGCTGTCTTCAGCGGAACTCAGAGGAAGTCCTCCCCAGCCAGCCTGGAGTTCCTGGCTTTATCACGCCTTCACATTCCTGAGCTAAGCGAAGAGGCTGTGCACTGCCATTACCAGTGTGGAGCGCCCCCCTCTCCCAGGCATCACTCCGGGGACAGGGGAGATCCAGCCCAACCCCGAAGCTGCCTTGGGGCGCCAGGGAAATGATCCCCTCCCCACCACTGCTCCAAGGTCCTGTTTAGCGGTGAAGATGCACCATAAAAGCCCAGTATTGACAACATAAGACGTAATTTATCCTCCTCTCCTAGTTCTAAATCAAGAGGAAAAGTATGTGGAATCCCGCATGCTCTTACTTCCTAAGCAAAATAAAACACTTCGTCAGTTACCTACAGAGGCTGACATGGCCTTGGGGAGCCCCCACACCAGCAGCTGCTCAGAGAGGGGTGTCTGTCCTGTAGACAGAGAAGTTACCATTAAATAGCTTCATTAACAGGTTTTTTTTAAGTGTTTTATTTCTAAAGATGTTACAACATTGAAGATGAATTTCAAATTCATTTCAAAGTTGAACAATTCTCTATAATCCCTATAAACGTTTTCAGTGTTGCATACTACCCTCCCCAGATTTTCATATTTACACCATTCTGATCATTGTGTAGATATGTTGATTCTGTTTGCATCCCACCTGTCAAGTTGTTTCTGCTTTTCTACAGTCTCTGTAATTTATATTTCAATTGTTCCATATTATTTCACCTCCATAAAATTACATTTCAGTTGTTTTATGTCAATGCACCACAGTTTAATAAACCATTTCTTCTAAAACTAGACAATTATATTGCTTCCAAGCTTTAACCATTTTAAATCGTGCTGCGGAAAACATCTCGTAAAGATTGCTGCTTGCTTTTGATTAATTGTTTCCTTAAAATACATTTCAAGAAAATTCTATGGTTTTCCAATGGCACCACAATTAATTAGGAGTACCGATTTCACCACAGTATATCCAGAATGGGGAGTTTTTTTCCAGATTTTTTAAAAATTTATTTTTTGCTACTTTAGTTAGATGTGATACACTGAAATTATTTCAGTTGGCCATGAAGAGAGGTATTATCCTGAGAAAACAGAAGAGCCAATGGAGAACATTGAAAATTACATTCCTCGTTCATTTTTTTCCCAGGCCTTTCCAGATCGGGGGTGATGTCCCCGCCTCCCGGGCTGGTGGGTGGGGGGTGTCTGTGCGTGCGGGCTGCTGCCCTCACTCTC
This sequence comes from Vicugna pacos, assembly GCF_048564905.1. Lineage (NCBI taxonomy): Eukaryota > Metazoa > Chordata > Mammalia > Artiodactyla > Camelidae > Vicugna > Vicugna pacos. The sequence goes on along the minus strand of NC_132997.1, from coordinate 38,035,849 downwards.
CAGAGCCTCCCCTGTGAAAGCAGCAGCCCGGCTCCGGGAATGGACAGCACACATAGACCCTGGGCTCACAGCTTCTCCTGGAATCCCCAGTCCTTACGCTTGGGTCACCCGGCCAGCACTCTTTGGAGCTGTCCTGTCCCCTGTAATCAGAACGTAGCCATCAGACTTAGTTTGTTCTGGGAAGACCACCAGAACGCTCCTGCCAAATCCTCTGCTTCCCTCTGTTCATTTAAACAGTCTCCGCTTACCTAAGAAGACCGCAGCCTTCTTCCGTGGGTCACACCTAGAGCCTTGCCAGCACCATCTGGTTGGTGCCATGTGCAGGCCCATGGCACACACATGGGAATCTGAGGCAGAACTTTTAATTGCTGTGACCAGGCCAAGTGACAGCTTTGAAAAATGATGCTCAGCCTCGTTGACCCAAATGAGTGAGTGATGACTGTCCTGAGAGAGCAAGTTTCCCACTAGGTAAGCCAGGGCAGTCACGCTTCAGAACGCCACCTCTGCAGTGCTCGGGCTGATTCCAGAGGACACGTGTGTGCGTGCAAGCTCGCAGACCAGGCTTAGCCGGCAGCTTCTGGGACGGTTGTGATGGAAACCCCGCCGTTGCCAGCAGCAGTGGGCCTGGGAGTATCAGTGTGCCTGGCAGGCCTCCCCAGGCCCTCAGGAACATGTCCCCGGGGAGCAAGGCCTCTGGCCGGATCTCGACCTATAGCCATCTATATGCCAAACCGGACCCTGCACAGGCCAAACTGAGGACCAAAACCATGGCCCTGAGTCACCACCACACCCCCCGCCCCACTGTCCAGCCTCATGGCCAGACTGGATGTGAACCCAGATCCTTTGGACTTAAAAGAGTCACACAACTTTTTAACTATGACCTGACCTCCCTGCCTTGTTTCTAGTTTAGTTTCCAGGGGCACGTATGCTTCTGAGGCTCCCTTAATGTGATGCTCAAACTTGAGCGTGCGTGAAAATTCCCTGGGCGGCTTGTGAAAACCCAGGTTGTGGCCCCCAGCCCCAGAGTTTCTGACTCAGTAGGTCTGGGTGGGGCCCAAGAATTTAAATGGCTGGCAAGTTCCCAGATGATGCTTGTGCTGCTGGTTGGAAAACTGCACGTTGCAAATCTGTGCTGTTGCCGATTAATAGGGATTTGTGCTGCTTCATGAGGCCAGACAAACTTAGGAGAGTACAGAGCACAAGGATGCTCTCCCCAGCTGAGCCTCAACCCTAGAAAGGAGTGTTGCTGAGAGGCCAGGCGTGGACCCATGACTGTGCACACACGTGGACACACACACAAACACACCACAGGCTTTGGAATGACTGAATCACCCTGAATCTCTGTTTCCTCATCTGGAGCCCAACAGTAAAAGAGAGTGTGGAATATCTCCCCAGGGAGCTGGATTAAGGGTCCCTCTCGTAACCTGTGCTTCCGTGTCTGTCCCTAGGCCCTGTATGGACACACCCAGGCTGTCACATGCCTGGCAGCATCAGTCGCCTTCAACCTCCTGGTGAGTGGCTCCCAAGACTGCACCTGCACCCTGTGGGACCTGGACCACCTCACGCACGTAGCCCGCCTGCCCACCCACAGGGAGGGCGTGTCTGCCGTTGCCATCAGCGACGTCTCGGTGAGGCCCCTCTTTCTCAACGTCTGTGTCCGCAGCACGTCGTGAGCCCTGCAGGGTGGGGTGGCGGACAGCGGCCACTACTCTATTTGGCCCCAAATGACAAGGACTTGAAGAGCAAGCACTCTGGACATAAACATGTCAGGAGATGCAGTGGGGAAGTTCGTCCCCAGAAATTCCCTCCGGAGGGACGTGGCCCAACTTTATGAGCCACGTGCAGTCATTCAAAGCCCGGTTCCTTGCCCTCCACCCAGTCATCTAAAGCTGTTTCCTGGGGACAGGGCTGGTCAGCCAGGGGCAGATCAGTATGCTGCTGGGGGGAGGAGTGTGGGAGGGGCCTGAGGGGCGAGCCTGTCGGTTTGCACTGGGATAAGTAATATCCTCACACGTGACCGCAATATGAAAAGAACCAGAAATGTGAACACGCAGCAGACCTAGGAATCAGCTGGGAAGAAGAAGGTGTCTTTTGAGGTCTCAGAGTACCTTGGTCAGTCCTCAGAAAGTGGCCGGTTGAGGGTGTACAAGTCGTTGTACAAACCGCATGTCTGAGCAGATGGCCAGTGACCCCAGCCTGAAGTGAGGCCAGCTCTCACCTCTGCAGGGCACCATCGTCTCCTGTGCTGGAGCCCACTTGTCCCTGTGGAACGTCAACGGACAGCCCCTGGCCAGCATTACCACGGCCTGGGGCCCAGAAGGAGCCATCACCTGCTGCTGCGTGGTGGAGGGGCCAGCGTGGGACACGAGCCATGTCATCATCACTGGGAGTCAAGACGGCATGGTGCGGGTAGGTGTGCCTTGTGCAGAATGAGGGCAGGGTACAAGAAATGGGTTCTGTTCTGCACTTCCTCTAAGGGTCACATCTGCAGGCTGCATTTGAGACCATTCCAGACCAGGTCCCCACAGCAAGTGAGGGCAAAGGCAAAGCTCTCCCCAGGCAAAGCGTAAATAAATAAAATTGTATAATATGTAATATATAAAATTTTATACACAGGTATACAATGAAATAAACATTTACTGTCACAGAGTGTGAAAGCTGAATGAGCAAATGCGTAAGAACATAGCCCAGTACTGAAAAGAGATATTTGGGCCATTCATCCATCCATCCACTGATCCATTCACTCCTTCAACTGTTTATCTGTCTACCTACTTATCCATCCATCCATCGTTTCATTATTCCATCCATCTATCCTTTCATCTACCTATCCATTCATCCTTTGATCCAACTATTTATCTCTCTACTTGTTTGTCCCTCCAACCATCCATCCATCCATCCATCCACCGATCCAACTATTTATCTCTCTACCTACTCATCTGTCCATCCATTCTTCCATTCATCCATCCATCCTTTCATCCTTCTGTCCATCCGTCCATCCATCCACCTATTTGTCCCTCCAGCTATCCATCTGTCCATGTATGTGATTCGTGCTGTGACTGGGATAATCAAAGAGTGCCATGGATCCTCTGAGAAGGGCCATGGAGAGAGAGACCATCCAGGCTCCAAGACAGGGAAAGAAAAACATTGAGGTGGGAGGAATAACATGGGAAGAACAAAATTCAGGTAGTTTTTCTGCGACTGACAGGAAGGATGAAGGAATGAATAAGATAAGGAGTAATAAGAGGCTTACTCAAGAAACTGTCACTTGAATTCCACAGATTCTAAAGGAAAAGTCAATTGAATGCCACTTGAATTCTATAGCATTTGTGAAAGCTCACTGTGCGCCGACACGGCTGAAACATAGCCTTGTCCTCCAGGAACCTCGATGCTCAAATGTCAGAACAATCATGGAGAAGATGTTTCAGGAAGCAGAACGAATAGCATGGTGGGAGGCCAGGGGGAGCACGGATTTCTTTCCAGCAGAGAGACAGCAAAGGAGGTAGCATTTCAGCAGAGCCCAGAGGATGAGGGGAAGTCAGCGCATATGGGGAAGGCATGGCAGACTAAGGGGCCAGTGTGCGCGGACAGGAGAGATGAGAGCCCCCGAGAAGTCCCCTTACAGGGCCCCATCCATGGGCCCAGAGGGGCCCTGGGTCTCTGCAGAGAGTAGAGTATCCTGGGTTGGCCAAAACTTGAGGAGGTGCTGGAGGTCCGGGCTAGGTGGCTCATGGTCCGCACAACGGGCTGGTCAGGGGAGCCTGGGCTGATAAGCAGCAGGTGCATTTCTTCCACAGTGCCACCCAGAGCATGTGCAGGAGTCTTCGTGCGCTCAGCCCTCATCCATTCAGCAGGGTGGCAGCTCCCAGATGGCCCAGCTCCGGGCTAGACCTGGTGTGGCGCTCACAGAAGCATTTAGATGGAGCTGGCCACTGTGCCATGGGGACAGAAGGTCCAGGCTCCACAAGTGAGAGGCCACCTGTGGTCAGCCTGAGGGCGCTCGCAGCAGGCCTGGGGCCCAGGGGCCAGACACAGAGGACGGGGAGGCCTCCGGGGATGGTGACAGAGGGACAAGAGGGCACTCGCTAAGTAAAGCGATAATAAACTGACTTCTGAGTCCCGTCCCTGCAGGTGAGGGGTTGAGGGGAGATGTCCTGTGGACACGGAGGTGGGGAGTGAGCTCACCCAGTCTGCATTTGTGCCCTGCCGAACCTCCACGCAGGGAAACCGAAGCCTAAGTAAACTTTCTCCTGAGAATATGTCAACCTCAGAAGTGAGAAAGGGGCATGCCCCTCTTCCCTCAGTGTCCCCCAGCTGTGACAGAATGGATGCGCCCCGCCTGAGCCTTCAGACAGGTTCATTTCCCCAGCCCATGGCGTGTTCTCTTTTCTGGACAGATTTGGAAGACGGAGGACGTGAAGATGTCTGTTCCCGGGCAGGCAGCGACCGAGGAACCCTGGGCTCTGCCTCCAAGCCCGAGAGGTAACTGCCCTGCTGGGGATACCCTTGCCTAGCTCGGCCCTCCATCCCCTCTTCTGTCCTCAGCACAAGGGCTGCAGCTCCCCCCAGGCCTACAGAGCCCTGGGAGGCCGTCGAGTGTCTTGGGATGTTGCCAGGTCTAGGGGCCACAGAACCACAACAGCCCACCTGTGTATTCAAAGGAACTCACAACTCTGCCTTGGAGAGCAGGGGCCAAACTCCCTCCCCTCCCTGGCCCGGCCCAGAGGAGAGCTCGCTTGTGAAGCAGCCAGGTGGCACTCCGGCTTGAGAGCACACCGTGTCAGTCTTGGGCTCAACCGCCCACTTCTGAAGCCACCGAGGTCTCATGAGCTGAAGGCGTCAGCTCAGCTCGTGGTCCATAAGTCGATGTCTGAGCAGGAACGCTGGCTGCGTGGGGGACGGAAGGAAGGAGGGAGGGGTAGATAAACAAAGAGGGCCTCGGAGCCATTCCGCCGGTTCTGAAAGTGCCAGTGGGTTCCCGGGTTCCTGCTCAGGATCAACGGTGGTGGTGAGCTTGTGTTCACTGGTGACAAGGACTCATGAATGAGCAGCGGGAGGTGCCCTACTCCGGCCCCAGCAGCTTCTCTGGCCCCTGAAGTTCCCTCTGTCTGTAGAGGTACTTCCTCTACATCCTAACCGGTAGGAAGCTGAGGCCAGAGAAATAGTGGACATAGACAGGAGTCCACTCAACAAAATATGGGTCATTATTATCATTTTCTGGGACTTCCAAGAGACGTCTACCCTGACACACCAGCCAGTGACATTAGGGGACCTACAATGGCGTCAGACTGACAGGAGCCCCAGGCCCTCACCCTTCCCCTGCTGTTTGTCCTGACCTGCCCAAGGTCACCACTGTCAAATCGAAGTAACTACCAGGGTTGTGGTTACAGTTCAAGGGAGGACTTGGATGAAATGACACGAGGGCACCAACATATTAATAAAAATCGGGCTGTGCCGCAGCGTGGAGTCAGCGAACCCATGTGCAGATTTGCAAACCTAAGCCCCTGGAGGGTTTCATGTTCTCATAATACTGCTTCACACTGTCTTGCCGGAAGGGGACCGTCCTGGGCCTGACACGTGGCTGTTTGCACGGGTCTCATGCGTGTATTTCGCTGCATCCCTCAGATGCCGCAAGGGGCACGAAGGGGGTTCTTTGAGGATATTGAAGATACTGCGTTTGTGCGCGGATGTAATCTGGCTTCTGCCTGGGATTCATTTATTTGTCATTTGCAGCAGGGGCCAACCCAGTTGAGTACACTTTATTTTAGGAATCACGCCACAGATTTGGGCTCAATCTGGTCCATAAAACGTGCTTAGGAAAAGCTTGGTTTTTGACCTTTTGCACAAACCCAGAAACCACATGCATTTCCTGGTGCACAGAACTGTCTGCCACCCTGGGACAGCGGGGACAGCCACATCAGTCCTGCCCCGACTCCACCCAGGTGACTTTGCAGAGATGTCCCCAGCCAATGTCTGTCCATCTTACCCTCCACGAAGGAATTACCGTCTGTCCCCAAATCCAGTCATTAAAATGAGTGGAATAACAATCATCAAGTTATGTTTTTTGAGAAAAACCTTCTCAGCATTTAATTATCGGTTGTGGCGTGAGAGGATTTAGATAAGTTGATAATGCCGGCTTTATGTAATTTATTTTTACTGGGCAATTATGGGCCGCATTACACCCTGGCAGCAAGGTATTGTGGGGCATCTTATTAAGCATACAGCCAGTAAACACTGATGAACAATTTTGCTGAACTAGGCATGCAATTTAGAAAGCAATAATACACAAATCCAATTTGGTACACAATGGATACCGCAGCACGTCAGCACATGTAACTATCACAGCCTGCAAATTAAATTGGGACGGCCCTTTTTTGCAACAGCACAGGCCAAGATTAAATCTATTTTCCCCCTCAATTTAACAAGTTGCTGACCACAAATGTATGTGTTTGTGTTCGTAGCCGTGCATATGGACATACACACGCACGTGTGTGAAGCCACCGGGGTTTTCTAACTGTCCCCTCGCACGCCCCTCACAGGTCACAGGTGGGAGAAGAACCTCGCCCTTTGCAGAGAGCTGGATGTCAGCGTTGCTTTGACAGGGAAGCCCGGCAAGACCAGCTCTGCGGTGACGGCTCTGGCCGTGTCCAGGTAACGGTGGCCTGGCTGCTCCAGGCCTCCAGCAGAGGGCGCTGTATCCTCCCCAGGAAGCCCTGGCTGTTCCTGTTGTGGCCACGGGGCCCTGAGAGGTGCAGCCTCACTCCAGGGACCCCCGGACCCAGGCAGGCCCAGCGTGTGCAGCGTACAGGAGGGGTGGCCATGGAGGGCCCTTGGAAATGTTTTTCGACACATTAATGTTCTTGCTCGCTCTTTCTTACTTTTTAAAATTTTTTCTTTCTTTCTTTTTTTTTTAATTGAAGTATAGTCAGTTTGCAATGTCAGTTTCTGGTGTACAGCATCAAGTTTCAGTCATACATGTACACACATATATTCCTTGTCATATTCTTTTTCATGATAGGTCACTACAAGATACTGAATATAGTTCCCTGTGCCCTACAGTAGGACCTTGTTGCTTATCTATTTTATATGTAGTAGTCAGTATCTGCAAATCCCAAGCTCCCAGTTTACCCCTTCTCACCCCCTTTCCTCCCTGGTAAGCATAAGTTTGTTTTCTATGTCTGTCTCGCTCTCTTGAATATCTGTGAATTCATAAAGAAATCCAGAAGGTAAAAGTATATCGTTCTGTGATTTTGTCCTAAAAGGAGGCCTTTTTCCCTGAAGTCCTCTGCCAAGTGCAGTATTTGGAATGACAGTTATACTGCATCACAGAGAACGCCTTTCGAGGGCTCTAAGCGCACGCAGAATAGACGAGGGTCAGAAACCACACTTGCTGACACTGTTTATTCTTCACAAACGCCCAGCGGCAGGACTCACGAGCGCCAGCCTGCCCTCCACGCTAGGAAGTGTCGTCTCAGGAGGGGGCAGGCCTCCGGGGAGTTGCATTTCTTCTCCCCTCCCCGCCCGGGAGTGGGCCGCTTGGGGTCCCTGGTGGTGGAACCACATGCCATTCTAGACAGCAGGCTGAGGTGGGGTGGCTCGGGGCTAGGGGTGGCACGTGGGTAGACAGAAGGCCCTGAGCCCTAATTCTGTGCTGGAGAACTGGCCCTTCCTCCCACCCATGGGCCTGGCTGCATCTCTCACAGGACAAGAGACACACCTGGAGATGCTGGAGAGAAAGTCCGGGCCTCGCCCTGCTGCCTGGAGCCTGGGCATCCGAGAGCGTCCACTCAGTGCTCTGGGGGCCACAACCCTCCTAATGCAAAAGGTCTCCCTGTCAGAAGATTCTCCAGGGCCCCTGCCCTGCCTTAGGTGGAGGCCCCGGGCCAGGTGCAGGCTCCTGGGGGGCCTGACCGAAGCCCCCCGCCCCCGATGGTGCCGTGTCCTGAGTGCAGGCTGGGACGAGCAGGCTGGGTCTAACACTCCCGTCTCTTCTTTCTCTTCCCCAGAAACCAGACCAAACTCCTGGTCGGCGACGAGAAGGGGAGAATATTCTGCTGGTCTGCAGAGGGGTAGGAAGAGAGAGCCAATGGAGGTCCTGGCACGGCAGCTGGGTGCCCCAAGGGGCAGCAGCACCAGGTGGAAGACGGGGAAGCAGAGCCTGAGGCAGAAAGGAAACCCCCAGGGCCTCCCTTCCTCCTGGTCCCCGAGGACGGGGTGGCTGGCCACCAGAGCCCCACACCTGGAGCCCCCTCTATGGCCGTAGGACTTGACCTTGGCGCTGCACAAGGATGCGCTTCTACAAAACCGATCTGTGCGCGCACCCGGGGCCTGCGAACAGCGTGCTGGAAACCATGGCTTACAGGTGCCCACGGGCACACAAAATCACATGACTCATCTTTCTGAGGGCTTGTTGCACTGAAAAAACATTGAGTGGCTTACTGGAAACTAATGGGAAGGCCTAGGTTGTCTTTATTTTATTAAAACAACTGTTTTCCAAATGCAAGAGGGCTCTTGAGTTGAAAATTGCCCCCCTTTCCCACTGAGGCATTTGGAGCCCCTCACTCAGGCAGGAAGGCCTCGGGGAAGCACAGCCCACCTTCGAAGTGTGCCTCAGCCCCTCCATCTCCCTCAGTGGAATCGGGCTTCTCCCGTGTCTTGTCCGCCATGCAGGGGTTCTCGGGGAGGGGTCCTCACTCAGGAGGCCCCACTTCCATGGCTGAGGCTCAGGACGTGGAAGGCATAGGCGAGTCAGCTGGAAGGAAGACCCCGCCTAGGGTGCCTGTGCCCGTCTCTGCTCCCTGCAGTGGGCGGCGGTGGGTCCCGGCCGGCCTCAGGGGTTTCCCAGGGACCCGTTCTTACAAGGTAAAGAGCCCCAGTCCACGTGCTGATTTGGAGTTGCAGCTCATCCTGGGAAAATCTGGACTGCCATGAGACATTTGTTCTCCATCTGAAAATAACATGGCAGGTGGGTGGTTGGCCCTGCAGAGGAATTCCAGTACCTTCTAGTGCCTGAGTCACTCTCCAGTCATTGGTTCATTGGACACCGGACATCGGTTCAGTCATTGGACATTGAAGACATCACCCTCATTCTAACGTCTCTCTCCACCCCCAGCCTTTCAGACCCTTGAAAAGAAATTCACCTGCATCTTCAATGAAATCCAGCCAAAGTGGGTGCACAGGGATATGGGGGGGAGTGACACTTTTTAGCTGTAACTCCTTCCCTGAAACTTTCCTTCGAGAGAACACAATCCTTCCAGTATGTCTCCAAGCCCTGCAGAGGCCCCGGTGGCTGGCCCACGCCAGTTTAGCTCAGGCCTGGGGATGGCCAAAAAAAAAGGACTCAGTGTCTTAATGGCTTGGGCGATCTGGCCTCAGCTGGTGAGTGGTGGGTGCACAGGGAGTCAAGGTAAAGACAAATATGAAGGAAGAAGAGGTGGTATATCTATGTCAAAAATAGTGAGTGAAGGCTGGTTAGAAAATAGTGCTCTACCTGTCAGCTTGGAGGTCTCTGCAGAGGGCACCCTGGAAGAGGAGGCGCATCTCAGGTCCGCGCAGCCCTCCCTGGGTGAGAAGGGCGCACGTCTGACCCCAGGGCCAAGGATCACACCACCTCCGGCACTGTCTGCATGTGCTATTAGCAGACAACCCATTTGCAATCCCCTAGTCCGTCTGGGGCTGCACCGGAGGACCATAAATGGAAGAGCAGAGAGCACCCCTCCCCAGGAAGGCCAAGAAGCAGGGTCGTAAATATCGAGGGTCTGCCGTCATGTTTCCAAACGCAATTCCCAGCGTTTACTCCGCGCTGAAAGGGCTGCTGGCCCGAAGGCCATCTTGAGCTCATTGATTCAACCAGCATCGCCTGAGCACTGCCTCTTGCATCCCCGTATCACAGGAAAAATGGGGGGATGGAGTCGGGTCTTGTTGCTGGGGGCTTGGGGCTCAGATGTTTGTGCAGAAAAATGTGACATGAGGTGGAAAGGCTAAAGAGAGACTTCTCGTGCCCTAGGGAGTGACATCCTGGCTGTGGTGGTTCGCTAGGGCAGCCAGAGCAAAGTACCGCAGGCTGGGGCTGGCAGTCTGAGATGAACGTGTCCGCGGGGCTGGTTCCTTCTGAGACCACTCTACTTGGCGTATTGATGGTCCCCTTCTCCCTGTGTCTTCACATGGTTTTCCTTTGTACCCGTTTGTGCTGAATTTCCCCTTCTTAGAAGGACATTAGTCCTACTGGATTAGGACCCATGCACAGGACCTCATTTCACCTTAATTGTCTCCTTAAAGATGTTCTCCAAATACAGTCACATTCTGAGGTCCTGGGGATTCAGACTTCAGTGTATGGTCTTGGGGGAAGACAGTTCAACCCATGACACTGACTGAAGGAGGCGGCCCTGCAGCAAGACTTGGAAGGACAAGTCCGACTTAGCCTTGGGAGCTGGAGAGTAGGGTTTAAAGGAACAGGGGACAGTGTGGGCAGAGACAGGACATGTCAGGCTGGAGGCAGAAAGAACAAGCAGGCAGAGACAGAAGGCCAGGCAGGGGCTGGGGCTGGGGGCGGGGGAGGCTGTTGCCCTGGGGCTGGAGGCTCGTGATGGGGTGGGGTGAGTGGGAGTGAGGTGGGTGGAGATGGACTCCCAGTGCCCAGCTCATAGAAGGTTCTCCTCAAGTGTTGCTTAAATCTACTAACCTGTGGATGAGTGACTGAACCGTGGTGGCAGACATTTCAGAGTCGGTGGTTCTGGGAGAGGAAAAACCCCTCTGAGTGATGGCAGGTGCAGTAGCAGCCCCTCCACTGTGGGAAGAGACTCCAGGAGGAGGACGGGTGCCGTGCCTCGGGCCCAGGATGCAGCTGGGGATGGTGGCAGCAGCCTGGAATGAAGTAGTCGATGCCCTGCATGGAGCTGGGAGCGGTGGAGCATCCGTGGAGCAGGAGAGGCGGAGGACACAGCGAGCCCTGGGGAGGAGGCGGAGGAGGAGTGGGGAAGGCAGGCTCACTGTCAGGTGCTCCCGCATCTATGTCAGGGAAGATTCAAGTGATTTCCTAGTGGCACTAAATTGAGAGCCCGCCTTCCACTGGGATCAGCTCCCTTGTCCCCTGAAGGAAGGAAACTGCTCTGCACACAGATCCAGAGGGGAGCGGGGACGCCCTGACCATCACTGCAGAGCTCCCCTGCCATAGGCTCTGGTGGGGTCCGAAGCAGCGTCTCCTGGGGGAACAGAGTGGCCCTGGAAGGGGGAGGAGAAAGCTCAGGCACAATGCACGTCCAGGGTCCACAGGCTCTGGGCAACCTGGGTGACAGAAGGGCCCCGCTCAGAATTTCGGCAGCCGGCTGGTTAGGCCTGGGGTCCCTGACGATGGTCAGTGATGGAGGGAAACCCAGGCTAGAGGCCCGGGGAGTGGGGCGGGGGAGCAGGCTCGGCACCTGCACCCTCACCAGAGGGGCAGCCAGGGCAGAGGCGGGAGCACTGGCAGACCGGGCCGAGGGCCACGTGGGTGCGAGCTTGCCAGCACCCCAAATCCATCAGGGACAAGGGGGCCCCGAAGCAGGAGCCGTGCCAAGCTGGACCTTCACAGCTCAGTGCTCGGAGAACAGAATCTGAGAACAGGCACACGCAGTGAAGGTCACGGATGAGAGCAGCGCCCAGGGACCAGGCAGCCTGAGCCCCGTTCCCAGTGTCCCCACTTGTCGCCAACTTCAGCCTCGGCTTCCGTATCTGTAAGATTGGACCCTGGTGTCTACACGAGGGCTGGTTATGAGACTGAGGTCACATCTGTTTATCTGCTGGAGGGATGAAGAAAACGATGGACCACCAGTCCTGAAATGATGTCATCTTTCAACCCATCACTTGTCCATTCACTCACCACTATCTTTTCTCGCTGAGCCAGGCCTTGTGCTGGGGCCCCAGGGGACAGAGAGCCATTCTGCCCACGCCCGGGAAGCCCCCTGCCAGCGCCGGGGAAAGACACGGAGAAAACCCGGGGGGGAAGCACTCTCACTCATGCCCAGACGTGTGTCAGCTGGAGCCCAGGCGCACATGCGGGGATGGCATTGCTTCGGGAATTCTGAAACACAAGTCCGGCTCTCAGGCTCTTGGTCCCCAGCTAGAGCAGAAGCTACAGTTTGCATGTTGGGGAAAAAAATTCTCCCAGGTGATACTGTTGTGAGTCCCCACAAGAAGATGCTCTGGAGGAGACAGTGACAGGACGGGATGAGGATGGAGGAGTTTGTCCCCTGCTGCCCACCCTGCAGTGTCAAAACAGGTAGCTTGTGAGTGGCATCTGAGATCGGGGACCCCGTAGTCCACTCCCGTTCACCAGCTCAGCCTGAGACAGCAGCCATGCCCAGCTCTCAGCCAGCTGAGCTCCTCTCGCGACAACTTCTTAATGACTTCCCCCAACCCCTCGGCTGTGACGACCCAGGGCCCCGAGCCCACCTCCACCAGCAGTGCCGCAGCCCCTGGTCCCGCCCTGGGACAGGCTCAGCAATGCTCACCATTCCAGATGAGAGCTTCTCTCCCCGCCCCCATTCGTCCTGGTAACACTCAGCATCCTCTGAGAGGCTGGGGAAGAGGGCCCAGAGAAAGGGACATGCCTCTAATTGCAGACAGGAAAGCAGGGCTTCCCAGGGCGTCTGCAAAAGCACCAGCTCAGGGTGCGCACCCGAGTCCACCCTCCGGGAGGTGGCTGTACCCACTGTGGGCCCCAGGAAGACCCAGGCCATGCCCACCTCACCATCTGGGCTGGTTTGACCTCACCTGGGATATACTTTAAAAAGGCGTTTGTTGTTTATTGGAAGTTGAAATTCCCCAGTTGGGCATCTTGTGTTTGTATTTGCTAAATCAGAGTGCCCTGTACCCTGGACGCATTAGAGGCCAGAAAGGGTGGTGCCCTGGCCAAAGGCATGACACACCCCACAGGCACTCAGTGTGTGTTGGGGGAACTGTTTCTCTCAAGCAGACAGAAATTCAACAGTGGAAGCACGTGGAAGAACCAGGTTCCCAAGGCCCCTGGGTCCCTCTGGCCCTCACTCCTGAGGAATAGAGCCTCTTGTCCCACGCTAGCCCTCTGCTTTCATTCCTTTGTGCCCTGGGCTCCTGGGAGAGAAGCCTAGGCCCCTGGAAACCAATTGTGACAGCAGCGGCCTCCCCCAAGCCCAGCCGGTAGCCAGGAGCCGAGCCCTGAGAGCCCAGTCCTGGGGCCTGCCGAGAACTCGGAACCTGGATTTGAGCACATTAGCATGCCGCCAAGCCGGGCACGTCTGGGGAGGAACAGACTCTTCATATGAAAACCCTGATGAAATTTGTTTAGCATCAAATCAAATTTTTCTAAGCCAAAATCAGTTTTGCTTTAGCCAATTCTTGGGTACACATCACACGTCCAGATCAGGTGTGTGTGTGGGTGTGTGTGTGTGTGTGCGTGCGCGCGCATGCTCACATGTGTGTGTTGTTTCTATTGTGCTCTTACAGGCTGCTGCCCACAGCACCTTCATAGCTTCTTAGTAAACAGGAGGATTCTCCAGGTTGTCTCCTTTCCCCAAATCCTGGGAAGCTCAGGGAACAGTGTGTTGCCCTGGCTGAGATCTCTGCCCTCAAACTGGTTGACACAGAGACATCCCACCCGAGGCCCTTGACCGCCGTGTGCCAGGAATGCATCATTACTGACCCACCGCTCTGCAGTGACTCAGAAGTGGTCCGTGCGCCCCGTGCCGTGCAAGGCACATTGCAGGCCCACCGTCTGCACCCAGGCGTTAGGCACGGATGGTTTCTCGTGGACACTGGAGAGATGGCTCCCTTTAACTATCATCTGTGCAATTGTCCATTTATTCATTCATTCATTCACTAGCTTTGTCCAAGTGTCCACTGAGTGCCTGTTCTGTGTCCAGCTGGGGCAGGATGGAGAGGGCTGAGTCTGGACACAGATGCCTGAAACTTAACCCCTAAGAGGTTGTGGCCATCAGGGGTCACCCAGACCCTTTGACTCTGCCATTTTACACATCTCTTTATAGGTGAGGAATCCAGAGAAGGAAGTGACTTGTCTAAGGTTGAGTGATAGGTCACTCGCAGAACCCAGCCAGGGTTCCAGGCCAGAGCACCCTGGGTACCACATGGCCTTGTGTGCCTTAGGGGGACCACAGGCAAATGCAAGTCTAAACAGTCTACGTCCAGGTGCTAGAGCCTCGATGCCCCAGCTTACTCTCCAACACTTTGGTTTCCAAAAACAGCTGTCCCTCCCCACCTCAGAGGAAGAATGGGCACGGATGCTTCTGGAAGAATCAAAAAAAGGGGGTCATGGAGCAGAATCTTTGTGTCAGAAGAGACCAGCTTGCATACCTCCTGCAACACGGAGCTCACTGCTGCAGGAGGCAACTGCCCAGACTGCGAGGCTCAGCCTCCTTAACTTGGAGCCGAGTCACAGGAGGCCCCTGCGCTCGGCAGTCTGGCTCCAGAGGCCCACTTGCCATTTCTTTTTGGTTGTTTTGTAAAATCTGAGTAATAATTACTGACCTCACAGGTCATCATGAAGATTAAATGAGATAATGTGTGTCAGGTTCCTAGCACAGAGGGGCTCAAAAGATGCTCATTACTATGATTTATTAGGAATGTGGTTTCTCACACAAAGCCTGGGAAGAGAATGACAACTTTCCCTCTCTTTTCTCCCTCTTCCCTGAGGCATTATCCCCTCATTCAAATGCTTCCTGAGTTTTCTCCTTCCTGTACCCCCTTTGTGATTTTTCTATATCACATGTATTGATTACAATTGCTTAGTTGTCTTTTTTGAACTTTAACCTCATCTAAGCATTAGTGTCTGTGAAATCACTGGTTTGATGTCCAGTCTGTATTTTAATTAAATACAAATAAATGGAAAAATACCCTCTTGGCCATGCATCCCCAAGAACCACCTAGAACTCTCTCAAACCACCTAGAACCACATCTTGGTGTTCCTGGCATCCTCTTTTCATATTTTAGGAGATACCATCCTTACCCAAGGCCCTGGGGCGGGCTCTGCATTTTACCAGGGAGATGACCCAGAGGAGGTTCTGGGTAAGTCTGCCCACGCCAGGTTAGCACATGGTGGAAGAGACCAGTTCCCATCCCCATCCCCCAAAGGAATTCCTTCCCTGCACCCAGAGAAGGGGAGGCATAAGGCTGTGGCTCACATCTGGATGCAGACCCCTGGGATCAAGGCCTGACTTCTTATGAGCTGAGTAACTTGGGCAAGTTGGCTAACCTACTCATTTCTGGATGTCTTCTATAAAACAGAATCATAGTGCCTACCTCATAGAGTGGTTGTAAGAATTTAAGAGCCTATGTGTAAGGTGAGAAATCTCACACTTGGAGCATGAGATGTTGTCAGGAATATAATCATTACCATTACTATGTGATAATTCACATCTCCTTCTTGGCTCAGCCAGCCACTCTCCAATTCAGCCCATATTTATTCATAGTCATTTATCAAGGACTTGATCTTCTTGGTACCAGAATGTGATGGCTAACAAGATGGATAAGGTCAGCAAAGTGTGTTACAGTTCAGTTGTGACAGCAACCTGGATCCGGGCAAGAGACCAAGCAGCACTCAAAGGGTTGGAGAACTCAGGTGTATTACGCCAGCAGGCCCAGAGGAGTTAACACTCCAAGCTCTGCACCCTGTCTGTAGGTTTACATAGGCTTTTATAGGCTGCCAGTCTACACTTTGCAACATCACATGTAAATAAGGTGTAACAAAGTTGACTAATTATGAAAGAGCTTTGTAGAAATGGACCAACCAGGAGTGAGCTCCATGCAAATGAGGTGCTACAAATGGACCAATCAGGAGTTAGCTCAGGGAACCAATAGAATCTTAGGGGTAAGTTCCATTTTCCTAGAAGTAAGCCATTTCAGAGGCAAACAGCGAGATAATGCCGCCGGGCCAGGAAACCGGATGGTGCTGGCAGGAGAGTAGTGGCCCTGCCTGGGGTTCCTGCTTATATTTTTCATGGGGCTTCCCACCTCACGTGGACTTTACAGTCCACTCACGGAGGCCAACATGGAGAAAAATGAGATGATCACAGCTGGTGAAGAGTGCCATGAGGGCACTGTGTCTCCTGAGATGGGATGTCAGGGGACTCGGGGGGGCAGAGGGGTGGGAGATGTCCTTCAGGGACCTGGGATCTGAAGGGTAAAAACCCAGGTCCTGTCGTCACATGTGATCTCACATCTCTGTTATGGCTGAGCATCCTGTCCCAGCTGAAGCTGCCTGCATGGGGCTGGGTCTGTCTCCTCCCCAGACGCTGCATTATAACCAAGACCTATAGGAGAGCTTTGTCGGGGAACCTCCAGCAACCCTGAGCCCTGCCAGGTCTCCCCCAGCCTCCCTTCTTGGCTCTAGGATGTGGCCGGCCCTGTCTCTCCCCTGTCCTTTTTCCAGGATGAATTGTAGCTGTCTCTCACCCGTGCTCCCGCTGCCCTCACACAGGCTGCCTGGGAGGCACTTTTCTATTTGCCGTCTGCCTCCCCCTCGATGGTCTCCGCACCAAGATGGGGGTCCCTGACTGCTTCCCCTGAAAGCTAGTGCAAAGCCCAGGGCCTGCTGCAGGGGAGCAGAGACCCCAGAGTCCCAGCTGGCCCACAGCTAGGCTCTTTCCTGGCCCCTCTGACTCCATGCTGCCTCGTTCTCAGCCCAACACTCTGGACTGAAATTTCCCACTTTCCAGCCAACTCTCTAAGCATCTGTGGGGTCCTCAAGGTCAAAAATGACGTCCTGTTTATCTCTGGACTGCCCAGAGGACCAGGAGGGCTGGTCCCATGGGGGTACTTCATAAAGCTGGAACTGAATGGATGAATGAGTGAATAGATGAAGGAAGAAATGATGAACTAAAGGAACCCTTGAAAGTTTACAAACGTGTTTTCTCAGTGTCTCGCCAAGAGCATAATAAATGATTGAGCACCACTGTGGCCGGGAGGGCGGGAGCTGAGCTTGGGCAGGAGGACCACCTGCCATCTCGGCCTGGGCACCAGTGGATGCCTGGCCTAGAAAAAGAGTGAGGATTGGAGATGGAAAAATAGAGGCTAAAAGGGCATGAGAGAGACAAAGAGAAAGTGTGGGCAATGTAAGGGGAGCAAGGACTGCAGACTGGCTGCCTGGCCAGGGTCCCCTCTTGGGATGGGGCCGGGCCCACAACTAAACACAGTTGGACCTTCCCACGACTGGCAGCCTGGCCGCAGGGGCCAACAGCCAGGAACACCCACCTGGTCAAGAGGTGGCTCTGGAGTAGGACAGACCAGCTCACATCCCAGCTCTGCCCAGACCCAGCATGAACTCCAGGAACTCTGTACAACTTTCTAAGCCTCAGTTTCCAAATCTGTAAAGTGCCAATGATTACATCCAATCCTGGCGGAGGGTTAAAAATGTCATGTGCAATGCATGCATGCATGCATTCCCTGAACTGGCTTCCTGGCGCTGCTGGTAAAAGCCAGGCTGGCCTCAGAGCCTTCTGGTCTATCAGCCTAGAGCCGTGGGCCACTGTCCCCACCAGGGACATTCCCCCCTGAAGCTGCCCTGTTCCCCAGCCTTCCATTCACTTACTCATTCACCGTCCACTGAGCACTGGTCATTTGGTGATTACTGTGTGTCTGGTGCTGGCGAAGGCCCTGGAGATGGAGCAGTGATTACAAAAATCCCAGCCTGCAAGGGGATTGCATTCTACTTTGGAACACAAACAATAGATATGTCAGAAAAACACCTCTTAAATAAGGTACCTGCCTAAGGAGAAAGAAAAAAAAAAAAACAAGTGAGGAAGGGGCCGTGAAGCATGGGGAAGAGAAACATGAGACAGGGTGACCAAGATAGCCTCGCCCAGAAGGTGACATCTGCGAGCTGATGCAGTGAGGGCGTGAGCACTGGGTGTCAGGGAGAACATTCCAGCACACGCAGCAGCCAGGGCACATCCCTGAAGCAGAAGCCTGCTGCTCCGAGAAACAGCGAGAAGGCGACTGTGATTTGAGTCAGAGTGGTGGAGAGTGTCAGGGACAGGGTCTGAGTAGAAATGAAGGGAGGATCACAGGGAGTCTGTCACCCAGGGTGGCCAGGGGCCTTTGGGGAGCAGACCTGCAGAAGGGAGGGCAGCCTCTAAAAAAAATGGCAACAGTCTGGCCGGGTCTGACCAGGTGATGCTGGCTTCACACCACGCACATCCTGGAAGGTACCTCCTGCCTTAGCGCTACAGGGCAGAGCACCCTCCCCAAGCTCCAGCCATTCATCTGGTCCCAGCGGCTCTGGACTCTCATATCCATGGGAGCTGCGCCTTGAGTCCAGGCACAGGGCTGTGTGCACATTAACCAACCAGGAGGTCCCCATCAAGCCTCCTCTCCCCATTTAGCTGAGGCCAGGTCCCCAGCAGGGACCCACTCCTGCCTCTTCTCAGAACAGCGCATCCCTGGCCAGGGAGAAATTCCAGCTGCCAGATGCCAGGCCGAGCCCGGGGCCATGCGTGGGGATCACCGTAAAAAATACCAGAGATGGCGAGCTTCGCCATTTCCTGTACAACGCGTAATTAGGTTAGATAAGAAACTAGCTGTGTCTAAGTGCTATAAATGTCTATATTAAGCTCTTTGGAAAGTGCCGAGCACTTTGACATTTGAGAGTTCAGAGTAATTGAGGTATTGAAATAAAATTGCTTCTGTTATTTAAAAGGTCATTATCGTCTTCAGCTAGATATATGAGGACTATTTTCCACTCTACTGAGCCGTTCTCCCCGGCACAATTAGCATCACTTGAGCAGAGGCCGGCAGGGGGACTCCCACCCGCAGCCCCCCGCCCGAGGCCCAGGGTAGCTGTGAAGGCGCGAAAGGAAAGCCTCCGTCACCCAGCATCACCGCCAGCCTCCCGAGAGCTGTCTCCACGGTCCTCGCGTGGGTGATTTCTATGCAATCTGGCTCGTCCTCGCAGAAGGTCCTTGAGGACACCATCAGTGTCAGAACTTCGCAGAGGAAGACTTGAGGCCATCTGAAGTGAAGGAGCCGGGTGGGGGGCCAGCACTGCAACCCCCGACCTTCACCCTCGTTCACTGAGCACTCAGCATGCCCTGGGAGTCTGCTAGCCCTTTCCCATCCCGGCTCCTTGAAGCCTCATAACCATACATCCATTTCATAGATGAGAAAACTGAGGCTTAGAAAGGTTCTGAAATGAAACAGCAAGACAGTGGCTGGAAAAGGCTTCAATTCTCAAGAATTTTAAGCATCTCTCCCAGTGCCTGACCCTTCTACACCCCACCCCCTGAAGTTCAGACAGTTCTGGCTCGTTCTATCACATCTTGACCCTCCTCCCCCACTGGCCTGTTGGTCCTCATGCCTTTAGGTTTCCTCTCAGAGATTAGAAAAGGAATGGCCTCAGCGGGACCACTCAGATGGATTTAGACGAATGGTTCCTGGGATGGAGACACCGCTGAACGAGGGAGCTGGCCTGTGCGGAGATGCCAGAGGCCCGAGACCTTCACAAGTCCCCTGAGTCTGTCACATGGTGTCCTGGAGAGGATCCAAGTCAGGGACAGATGTCAAACTATGCTCTGCAAACATGACGACTAGAATGTTCCACCATAAAACACAAACACTACAGCTTCTCTCCAACTCTCCTTCAAGACATTTAGCTCCCCCCCACCACTGTTAAGAGAAATAACTAAAATGTTCTTCACTACAAATTAGATACCTAATTTAGTACTGAATTATATCCTTGGTTATTGTTGATTGAATATATCACAATTTCTAAATGTCCCTCAAAGAGAACCTTGACTTGGCAAAGCCATCTTCATCTCAACAGTGAGGGACCCACGACTCTAGCGAGGGGAGAGATGGCAGGAAGTCAGCATTTCCGGGGCACCCATGGAGGTGTGTGAGGCCCTGTGATGGGTAATGATGAAAAACCTCTTTAAAAAAATGCATCCTTTGAAAGCAGGGTCTCAGACAGATATCTGTAGACCCAAATTCATAGCAGCTTTATTCACAGCGGCCAAAAAGTGGAGGTAACCCAAGGGTCTGTTGATGGATGACTGGGTAAACAAACTGTAGTCAATACGTACAGTGGAATATTACTGAGCTTTAAAAAAGGAAGGAAATTCTGACATGTGCCGTGACACAGATGAAACTTCAAGTCATAATGATGCGTGAAGTAAGCCAGTCACAATATCCTGACTCCGAATCGCCAGCCTCATTCTTCGTGCGCTTTGGGACCGTCATTAAGTAAAATAAGAGTTCCTAGAACAGTTGATCTGATAACCGAGATGCCAATTAACTGACCTCCAGGCAGGATACTCCGGACCAGGGGGTGATTCACATCCCAGCTGGATCAGAGCAGGATGGCGTAAGATTGCATCACACGATTCAGAACAGTGTGCGATTTAAAACATACGGATTGTTTATTTCTGGGATATTTCCATTGAATATTTTCAGAAGGCTGTTGCCCATGGGTAACTGAAAATACAGAGAGTGAAAGTATGGCTAAAGGACGGGGGGGAACTGTAATCCACTTCACGTTTGTCTCACTTGGGCTCATCTGTGCTTCCAAGTTCTATTTCTCTCTGTTACAAGATTGTTGCCAGCCGCAGAGTCCCACTGAATCGCTCAGAGGAGAACTGAGCCTGGCTGAACTTTACACGTGGCAGGGCAGGTGGTGACGTGGCATCACTGGGTATGAAAGGCCACTGAACAGGGACGAGGAACCAGAGAGGGGTGAACGGGCAGGGGGCACAGGGAGGCAGCGCCTTCTGTTAAGTGACTTGGGAGGGCTAGAGGGGTTGGAAATTAGACCAACCGCTGGCTCTTTCTCAGAGAGAGTATTGGAAAATAATCGTGTTGAATTTGGGGGAGACACAGTCCACCAGGAACACCCTATGTAAAGCGTAAGTAACTTACAGACAGGAACTGCTCTCACTACCTTGCTCCAGAGTTGAGATTTCATCTGGGGAGGTCCCATAGTGTGAAAGCCTCTATACGTGAGCCTGAAACTGTCCAGATGCACAGGCCAGGCATCTCCCGAGGAAGCCAGGGACTCTGCCCCAGGCCCAAGACCTCGGCTGCGGTCTTCCGATGGCCATGGTCCCAGCTGTTGCCGGGGGCTCGGAGACTGTGGGGCCAGCCCTGAGCCGGCCTGGTCTTGCCCCACAGAAGAGGTGCCTCTGCAGGTCCCCGAGGTGGTGGACCGACCCCCCACCCCAGGATTCCCATTGAGCACCTCCCCCCCACCACCACTGGGCCTGACCACAGCCGGAGGGTGCTGCCAGCCATTGCGGCCTCGTCACCCCCCAGACGAGGGTGTTATTTCAGGCGGTTGTTTGATGGAAACTGGCAGAGGGGGCTGCCAACTGGATAAATATAGCAGTGCCTTTCTGCTGAGTCGTGGAAGCTCTGGATGATGTGGTTTGAGGCCCAGGATTTGGATGCCTTTAAAGAGGAACAAAATCTAAAGGAAAAAATAATTCTCTTCCGTGTGGGTTGTGTGTTTTGTTTTGTTTTGTTTTGTTTTGTTTTCAGAGCACTATCCCCGTCTTTCACTGTTTGCTCTTTTCCTAAGTATTGAGAAGTAGGCTCTGGGACAAGCTGCAGGGACAGCCCGGTGACAAAGCAGACAAGGGTCTGCCCTTGGTGGCATTATTTAATTGTCCTGCTCACCAAGGGACAGCAGTCTGAGGAGTGTAACTGGGAGCTGGAGACGGATCACAGGGCTCGGGGAAGGTCCTGGAGCGCTCTCTCTGCTCCGGGCCTGCTGCTCCATGTGTTCACTTGTCAGATAAACATGAGCAGATGTTTTTATCCCCAGCTAAGCTGAGCACAAGCTGATGGGAGAGGCAGCCCTGGGGAGCGAGACGTCCCAGCATGAGCGCTCCCAGTCCTGGGCCTGTGGGGGGCAAGCCCCTCTCAGAACCCTCCACCTGCCTGTCCCTGCCCTGCTGGCATCCCAGGCCCACACTGAGGGCTGGTGATTGTGACCCCAGCCCTGCCGTCTCTCCCAGGGGTGGATTTGTTCTGCACAGGAAGGTGGCTCCTTAAATCCTGTTGGTCCTGGCCCTTTTCCACGTGAGGACACTGCAGGTCAGAGAGCGCAAGTGGTTTCTCACAGACACACAGCAAGGAAAAGGCCAGTCCAGGATCTGGACCGGATCTTCTGACTCTAAATCCTATACTCATGCTATCAGGTGAGAAAAGCTAGAGCCTGGGCTGGAGAGATGGCTTGGATGGGATTGCTTGTTTCACAGGCTGCTTATGGCCCATGACACTTTACTGGCCAATGGAATGAAGAGGCGGGGAGAGAGGGAGAGAAGATGATAAGAAGAGAAATGGAGAGATTTGGGCTAAGGTTGGGTGAGGAAGGGCCTGTGTGGGTTTCAGGGAGGCAGAGGAACTGGCTGTGAAGGAGCAGGGAGCAGAGGTCCCTGTGATGCAGGGACCCGTGGAGGCAAGGAGGTCCGCATGTTCGCAGTGTGGCCACCAGATGGCGCTGTCAATCCCGAAGAGCGGGGCTGCTGTCCAGAGTCCCGCCCAGAGACAGAGGTGGGAGAAGCGGCCTCTGAGGGAGCGGCCAGGGAAGGGGCAAGGACACCGTGTCACCACCATGCCCACATCTGTTAACTCAGGAAGTCCCGAGCCCTGGATGACGTTCCTTCCTGCCAGTCATGTGCTGTCAATGATTGAGCCAGCCGTAAACAGAAGGGGTTTGTAAAATTAGCCAAGTTCTCTTCTTTATTCACATATCCATAAACCATGTGGATAGTTATTCACAAAATATCCCAATCTGTCCAAATCAAGGGAACAAATCAGAGACAGAAGTAACCAGACTGCCGAGCCCCCTTCTCACTGGGGATGAGACTGGGAAGAATTTCAGGATTAGGGACTTGAAGTGGAGAACTTCTCTCTGCAGTGTCTCCCTGCTCTCTCTGGCATCTCAAGTGAACTTTTTTACTGTAGTCTTCTCCTAACATGGCAGTGGCTTGAGTTCCTCATGATAAAATAGTGTGATCTCAAGCGCTGGCTGTGAGGGAAAGCATGGCAGGGTGTGGTGTTCGTGGCTGTGGTCAGGATGGGGCGTTGGCCTCGGAGGGGCGTGAGGGATGCTTGGTGCGGGGGATGGCTGGTGGGCATGCAAAGAGGGAGAGAGGGTGGCACTTAGAGAAAGCCATCACGGAAGAGCCGAGTGGGGGGAAAGGTGATTAGAGGGCAGCCTAGGGAGAGCAACTGGGTGAGTCGGGGGATCAGGTTGGAAAAAGGGAAAGGACGCCTGTGTCAAAAGGTGTGGTGGATGATAACACATCCTCTGCAGGGGAACACACGCTCAGCAATGATACCCAGAGGCCTGGAGCAGAGCTGAGCTCGGGGATGAGGCTGCAGGCTGCCAGTGGAGGCTGAGAGGTGAGAGGGGCAGCCTGGTGAGCGCAGACTCCTGGGTAGTGGAGGAAGGACAAGAGGAGATGGCTTGGGAGGGGGGCCACCCAGGTTGAGAAATGCACGTCACTCCGAAGAGTGAAGGAGAAGCTGAAGATATCAAAAACGAGAGAGGATCCCTGGTGAAGGAGACCCCTGAAGAACCAGGAGACAGAAGCCAGGAGAGATGGAAGGATGAGTGGGAGCAGAGCGAGACGTTTTAAATAACTTGAGGTTGGCCCTGGGCTGGGCGGGGGCCATCACGGGGTTCTCAGAACTGGGGTGCCCTGAGTCCTGGGAGCACACAATGGGCTGAGGAAGGACAGGGATGGAGGAAATCCTGCAAGGAGAAGGCTGGGCAGCCCTGACCCTTACCAAAGCCAGAGACCAGCCCTGCAGAGGGCCAGGGTTCCCCCAGCCAGGAGGAGGAGGGTGGGAACAGATAGGCTTCCTGGAGCCAGAGCTTGGCGGTGGGGGTGGG